>NW_028288604.1:0-308750 GCF_059628265.1 Tinamus guttatus | reverse complement strand
CAATTCCCTCTGACAGGCCCTATCGGAGGTTAAACTGCTTTCTGACATTTCCAAATACCACGTGCGTGATATGGTAGTATTGCATCATAATTATAAAAGCATCATGCAAAATGCTCTTCTATAGCACTTTTGTCCCAAGAATTTAGGACAGTTTCCAAACATCAAATATTTGTGCTTTGTATGTCCTGAAATAAACAAGAAATATTTTTAAAAGAAAGAGTATGTGCATTTTATTACTTAAATAAAAACTTTACAATCTATTTTGATTCTTGCACTCTTTTTTTTTTTCCATTGCTCCACAAGTGTGTAATATTAAGCACACTACTTTTCTGCAAATGCCTGGGAAAGGAGGAGTTAAGGCATCGTGGAAAATAACCTTGTGTGGAAGACATTTATTTTTATGAATCTGGCTCTAAGACTCACTCTCTAGTTTTAAAATTACTATCACAGCCAGATTGTGCATCAAAAATATCCCACTTAGCAGAATATATGATCTCAAAAATGAATATCTGTTAGATTGTTCATACAGAGCGCTTTAAGAAATAACTTCTCACAGATGGAAAGCTATAAAAATGGTGTTCTGCTATCTTGTAGTTTGAACCACAATCTCAGAACATATGAAATATTGATATTGAATCAAGCTGTACCTGGTTCCCCTTGAATGAATTCTTGCAAGTTCTTGACCTCTGTTCTGGTGCTGTTTCATTTTAGGCTGGAATCCAATGGAAAAAAAAAAACAACACAAAAAACAAACAAACAGACAGACAACCTTTTGTCCATGAGCAGAAGCAAATCAGGAGTGACACACTGTTTTCTAACCACCTGATTTGATATTATATTCTACCCTTGGAGAGACTCATTATAATAAAGCATAATGACATGAACGGTCACACACATGAACGTTTAGTTGGTGTGAAGTGTTTTCACTGCTCTTCCTACAGAGGAGATATATCTTGATAAGGAGACATGGCATAGAAAGCACTGCTGACGTTTTTAGGTGATGGAATAATGAAAATAAATGTTCACTATTGCTAGCTTATTCTGGAGAAGATTCTCTACTGACAATAATAATCAGGAAGAAAAATGCTGACATCATTCGAAAGCAAGTCTATCTGTGAACAGGGAGTTTTGCTCTTAAGGATTCTCATTCCAAGCACCAATTCAGTTTGGGAGTGCACCATAAGGATGCTTTCAAGCACATTGCCTTTAGTTACTGACTAGCCCACACCAAAACTACTGGCGTAACCATTTAATGGAACGTTTTTGATGCTCTCAACAGGTGTACCCAGATTTCTTAACAGTATCCATAGTGTAACAGTCCCATTACTTACCATGCACGTTGTTCAAGTGTTCACAGAAAGCATCCAGCATTTTGCTCAAAGGTGCTATTTCCCAATCAGTTCCTGCTGCCTAGTGCATTTTGTTCTTAGTTGCTATTTGTGAGTTACAGTGAACAACAAACACTTAGATCTAACACCTCAGAGAAAACTTTTAAGCTAATAGAGATGCTAAAGAACCAGCTGAAGAACTAGCGAACCAGAAAAAGAGCATCCCTGGTCAGAAATTGCTGCTCTGTACCATGGATATTATGTGTGATTGCTACAGTTTGCTCTTTTTTTCTTTCTTTTTGGTAATAAATAAATATGTCGTATGGAGCAACTTGTCCCAGTCGAGCTGTTGTTTAGGTCAGTTCAGTATAACAGACCATTTACAGGCATATTACTTTCATTTCCCATACGTTTCTTTTCTACATATTTATTATCCCCCACCTAATAAATCTTTTATCAAGTAATACCTGAAGCTTGGATTGTTTTAGAAAGGGGCTGTGGCAGATTTTATAGCAGAACATCTTAAAGTGGTATTTTATCACTTCTGCATTTTCCAAATTATTGCTAATACGCGTTGATCCTTTTCTGCAAGACACAAAACTGTGCCTTTGAAGACACGGTGACCATTTCTACCAGTACGTTCACTCTTTGCCCAGTTCTCGACTCACTAGCTTGAAAGACACTCACAAAATCTAGACACTAAAACCGATGCTCAAAGCTGTTCTTAGGAAAGTGTTTGCATAATGAGTGATACTCTTGCAGTTCTCCACAACGGTCAGGCAATGCCTTTCCCTGCATGCAGTGGTCACATGGACTATCAAAAGGCACCAAATGCTGCCTTCTTCCTACTGAGCAGCCTGTCCCTCTTCTGAGAGGGAGCTCCAGGTTGGGCACAGCTCAGGGTTCATCAGCGCCCAGGTTTGCCTTTCCTGGGAAAGGAAAGGAGGTGCCATTAGAATATAGAGTGGTTTCTTTACAGCCTGTGGATTTCCTGAAAGATGTGTGCTACTCTGAAAGGATCTCTTAAACATAACAGAGAAAGACAACCTCCTGTTGCCTGGAGGCTCACATTCGTGAAGAGTGCTTTCTCCAGAAAATTAAAAGAGGGTCTGTGTAATGAATACAATTGAATATTGCTGGGCGAGACATATACCTGGTCCAGAAGGGCAGGTGTGAATTCAGAGTTCCCTGGTGTGCAGAGGTGTTCAGCTCTTGGCACTGAGCTGCGCTCACACAAGCTTGTACTTGAGATGAGAACCAAGATTTTTTAAATGCTTATTGAAAAAGAATTAGGATCTTATGGGAGCCAGTGTGACCTCAGCTGGACTGGAGTCCCTTAGGGCTGCATTAATCTCCGTGTGTAGAGCCAGACCTAACCGATGCACCACAGCTCTCAGCTCTGGAAGAAGCCGAGTGCCCTTCACATTGCTGCAGCCTTGCTTGAAGGTGCTTCCCCATAGGCTGTGATGTGTGCAAGACAGCACCAGAAGTAATGCAGACCTCACATGGGCTGACTTAACCTCTGGAGGTGCCTTGTTATGGGAAAAGAGCAGAACTATATGCTTAAATCAGGTGCCTGAAGTTGCCACTTGTGCCCCAGATTTCTTTTATTGGACACTTTAGAGTGTTTCTGTCTTTTAAAACACGGAAAGTGTGCCTATGTATCCATCTCTCCTCTACAGTGGAGGCACTGCACTGGAAATAGGGACAGATCTGCAAAACAGTAAGACAAATGCCAACTACATATCAAAAACATGTAAAGATGACTGAGCAGTGAGAAAGAAGAAGGGGCAAGGACGAGGAGGAGAGGGAAATCCACAGTGCTTCTTTTGTGGTCTGCTGATGCTCAGGGGGTTGGAGGATCTGGAAAACTGTGTCTCCTCGCTCACCCCAGACACCTGCAGCTGCCAATGCTGTTGGCTCTGGTGTTACCCACACTGGTGCTGCCGAGGGGGCCAGGCACAGGCCCCCGGGCGCCTGAGCAGCTTCTGGCTCCCTTGGGCCGTGAGCTCACATCCACACGGACAGAAGAGGATGTGAAATCCAGCCTTGCGGAGCTGTCTGGAAACAGAGCTGTCTGGAAAAGCATTAGGGAAGGGCCTTAAAACCTGTCCACCACAGCAGGTTTAGATTAAAGCAGGTATGTTGCAGGCTAAACCAAGCCCACTCAACCAACTGGAGCCCCTGGACTGCTGCTCAGCTTGCACAGATTATGTGCCTTGTGCTGACTGACTTCACGCCAAAAACCAAAGGCCGGTACTGCTGGACTCCTGACTATTATACATCCCACCAGGGCTCCTTTCAGCAGGTGATAGTCATTTGCGTTGCAAAGTCCACCTTGAGTCTACTATATAGTCATAATATGCCACTGTGGAGGCCACTTTGTACCACTTACTTGCAGGTACACCCTGATTCCCGTCCCATGGTACCATAGCAAGAATCACAGTGTGCCCAGCTGCCCGAGTGGCTGTAGTGCCGCTGGAGAACATGTTCTCACCCACACACCAAAAATTCCCCAGTGTAGATGCTTCCACACACTCCTTGCGAACACTTCACTTTTGTTCTTTCTTGTTTTGCTTCCCTTAATCTAAAAGAAGTTACTCAAACTGAGAACATATTGTTGCTCTTTGTGTGTGGAAAAACATAACATAGCAACTTGTCTTAGCTTTCTAATAGTTTCACGATGTGCTTTTAAACAATGTCAAACTTGTTCAAGACTTGTGACATTTGAAGTTGGCAAGTAAATTGATGTGTTTTTTTTCTTGCAAAAGCAAATCTTTAAAAAAATAAAATGTTATGTTTGCATTTATTTCAAAGGAAAATATTCATCCCTATTTTTTCTGTTTTTTTTTTTTAATATAAGTAAGTGCTGTGTATGCAGGATTATTTTTATTTTGTATGTATGTTGCAGTGCTCAACATTTTAATTGCCACTTCCTCAATAAAACTATTGGAAATCTTCCATCTTGCCATTAGCACTTACAAAATAACTGTTAACAATATGCTATCCAGACACAGAAACTTTATAATTAACATTGGACTAGTCTTCAAAGCCGAGTGACTAAAATATATCCTATAAAATTACTGGACTTCATTCAATGCTATTCTGCTGTTTTAATGTTCAATAAATGTGTTGAGGGGAGATATTTGGCAACACAGATTAGTGTCTCTGGCAGAGAGAGTGACTACAATAGGGTTTGCTCTCCGCCGCACGGCAAAAGCGCCCACGCTCTCCGAGGCTGCAGTGCAAACGCTGGAAGGTTGCTGGTGGTGTGAAATAACGTAACTCCCAGCACACTGCGGCGCAGTCCTTCGGTGCTACGCTCCTCCCGTGTCGACTGACAAGGAGCTGGACGGCTTTCACATGAGCAATAAAACGCAACAGGCAGTGTATTTCTGGATGATTATAGTACAACTGCGGCGGTGTCAGAAGTCAGAAGGCTGAAGGCCAAGTGTCTTAACTCCGGGAGAAATACAAGATTGGCTCTGAAGTGTCTTATTGCTATCCTGAAATGGAATTTCTACAGTACATTAAATAAAGAGGAACACTTAGGCCTATGCGTTTAACGCAGACATGGACATGACATCATTGACAGCTAATTAAAACTTATCCCAGCCAGAATTTTGCTAAAGCCATACTAGACCAGTCCACTGGTAACTTGTTTGGAGGACAGGATAGAAAGGATAGGGATGTGCTTTCTTTTAGATTAAAAAATGAGAAAAGTATCACAGTTGCTAAGGGAAAAAAAAGCGTTTTGCAGGATCTACATCATTTAAAGCAGCATCTCCAAATAATCTGGCTATGCAGAAGCTCTTATCCCATGGGAAACATATGAATAAGACCTCTGCTTTTTTTTTTTTCTTTTTTTTTGAGCAGAACAGGACTAATGGGCCAGCATGCATATGGACAGAGTCCTGGAAATTATTTTTACTGGGGAACGGCTCTAACTCAAGCCAACAGTCTCATTGTGTTTAACACTAGATACTCATAATGAGAAGCAGTTCCTACCCCAATGTCCTTCCAGTCCTTCGGAGGTATTAAATGTTTCACGTGCCAGGTAAAATTTACTCTAGGAGCTGAGTCAAGCTCCCCTGGGCTCACACCCAGCAAAAGAAATTAAGGAGTCAGCAGCAAAATCCTTGGCCTTTCAGTCGTAGTAATTTGTGGATAAACTAAGGATCTGCACATGGAGGTGAATGGAATATAAGGGTGTAAAAAGAGTTGTAAGGGCCCACTCTGGAGGTCTGGCCGGTGGTGTCCTGTCCCCAGGGGGGCAGGGAGTGCCCACGCAAAGGAAGGCGTCCCAGGAAAGTGGCAGTGGAGCTAGAGCACTCTCTAATCCCAGTTGCTCAGCCTGGATATATTTGAGTATATATAGAGAAAGTGTATAAATCTAAAATATAAATGTATAATCTTCCTATTAAAACCAACCAACCAAACAACAACAACAAAACACATGATTACGTCATTTTCCAGGCCACCCTACTTGTCAGACAGATAACAGACGATGTGCAAGATGTAGCTGTGACAGACTTTATTCAGAAAAGAACACTTAGGAGCAACCTTTTTCTTACGGTCTCCCTGCTTTCTGCTCACAGGTCATGTGGACACAGGTCAGAGTAAGAGCTCCAGTGGAAGCAGCGCAACAGGGAAGGACTTTCATCTCTCGTGCTTGCATACATCAACATTTCCTTTCTGTCAACAATTCTGACACCCGGGCAGACCAGTTATTTTCAAATTATTTGTCACTGTCTGAGCAGGTTCATTCTCTCTGTAAAATGTGATTTCTCGACTCTGCCACAAGCAGTAACAGACATCCCGGTGAGGGATTGGGCTGCTGAGGGGAGATGTTTTGGCTCAAAAATTTCTGTTAGGATGCAGCACAAGCTCATATTGTCTGCAGCTTTCTCTAGATCAAGCCACTGGGCTGAATCTGTTCAGCAATCTCCTAATATTAAATTCTAATAATAAATTAAGTTACAGACCATTGTGAAGACAGCTAAGTTATGCTAGCTTAATATCACTATAACATGAGAGTCAAGTCTCAGATGAAAAGCATTAACATTTTCCTGGGGAAAAATATTCTTTGTTGGCTCACTGGCTAAGGAGAGCCAAAGGATTTTGGGGGACATCTTTTCTGTGTTTTTTCTTTTTGCCATCATAATGTAGTCAGCAATCATAAGATCAGAGAAAACTAATTTATGAGGGTCACTAAGAAACTATCCAGTTGATTATTCTCTACTATGATAGGACATATAGCTATATGTACATTACTGCTAGCATGTGTTTTTCTAACCTGTTGCTTAGTGCCTTTGATAATTAGGCTCCTCAGTTTCTCCAGGCACTCTATTATCTTATTTATCTATTACAGTAGTGACATTTTTTCTATGATTCTGATACGTAAGATAATTTTGCTTGTTTAAATTCCTGGTCCTCTTATGTACAAAGGGCAGAAAAACATTTATTCCATTCTTCTTGCACTACCTTCATGTGTCTCAAGACTATAATCATATATCCTTTTTATTCTTCTCTTCTGCAGTTAAGACTCAAGTCTTACTTTGACCACAGTCTGTGGCAAAAAAAGAAAACAAAAAACAAAAACACTTATTTATGCATATAAGCAATGCTTCTATCTAGGACCTGAAAAGGAGGGGGTTTGACACAGAGGTTTGTCCTTTTGTGAGGCTAACTGATCTAACTGAATAAAAGATACTACATCTGCCCATCAGTCATGTTTCTGCAGTGTTTATCACTATGATATTTGCTGCTGTAATCTCCTAGAAATTCACAGATCCCTCTCTATCTCTCTGACTGTCAAAAAGAAAAGAAAAAGGTTAGATGAAATCCCATCCTGCTCTGGGGGGCATATCCGAGCTTCAGACGAGCTGGCATGTCAACCCTGGAAGAAATGTCAGTTTGAGTGTCATGGTCCCAGAGCTACGAGATGGGTGCTGTAGCAGGCAGTGATACCATGTCCAGCTTTGCAGAGAGCTCTCCCAGGGCTCCTTTACAACCCCTCTCCATTCCATGCTGTGGACATTGCCCAAACATCTGCGACACTTTGGTTCCTGTGGTACATGGTGCCTTTGGAAAAACATAGTCTCTATTCACCAGCAAGAGAAAAATCACCAAGTGATTGGCTACAAATTATTCGCCATGCTCTAAGAACAACGAGATCTGCCCCCTTAGAGGGCAGAGAAGTTTTCTTCAGCACGTAAGTTGTTTTTTACCCCAAGGAAAATTTCATAATGGTTAATATAAGCAGAACTACAGCAGTGCATATGGTTAACAGCTGTTTTAACATTATATGGCATAACAACTGTCTGGAAGTGATTAGTCTAACTTTTCTTTAATATTTGGATAATTAACCAATAGACAGAATCATTTCAGCTTATCAGATAATGCAGATCATTTCAGCTTATAGATATATATTTTTACTGTACTATTTACAGTAACAATAGTCCCTTTTCTCAAAGTAATGCATAAAAAGATTGCTGAATGGATGAAACCAAATATCATAGCTCTCAATAGATATTTAACAGCTATTAGATATTTCCAAAACATTGAAATACCCATGGGTTCCAGAGAAGACATTCCTTTAAGGAAATTAAAGCATAAAACTCTATTACTGTTAAGGTTGTATAGAGACTAACAAAAGCCAGGAAGATATATATATGTGTGTGTGCATGTGTATATATATACACACGCAGTTTGTTAAATATATTAAACCATAAAGTGGAGCTCTTAGAAACCTTGATAATGTAGATCGCCTTTTGGTACAAAGTTTTTCTGCCAGGTCTTTATTGGAATTCACAGCTGCTACATTTCCCCTCTTTTATCTGCCCATAATAATTGCATTGGAAGTACAGACATTGTTTAATTTGAACCGTGGTATCAAGAAAAGCCCTTTTATAGTGTTAAACAGAGACAAAATTGAAGAGGAAGGAGACTGTACCAGGTATTGAGGGCAAAATGAGCTTTCTGGCCTTGTGTGTTGATCTACAGAAAGTTAGATGCCATCGCATGGAAATATCTATAAATATGTACAGAGTCAAGCAATTATGTGAAGGCAGCTTGAAAACATAATAACGTAACCATCCAACAGCTCTGTGATTTGATAGTATTTTTAGTCTGCAGATTATGCTGCATATTTAAACTTTCTTCATTCTACAAAAGAAATAAATGATAACAATAATATCATTGTCAAAAGGTTCCTTAGGAAATAAATAAGGTTAAAGAAGCAACCTAAAATTTAGATTGAAAGTAAATAGCAGAAATACTTTAAATTTTAGATTAAATACTTGTTAACTTCCCCTGAGTTTGAGTAACAGACACGTAAGGAATAAAGTTTTAAAGTTTTCCTTCCTGCTTCCCAGGATGTTTGCAAATGTGAGTTTGCTAAATCCACTGCCTGGTGTAGGTGCATCCCATGTCCTTCAGAATGGGGACGTGAAATGCTTTGAATAACTTATTTGTAATGAAGCATCATTTTGTAGAAACAAATCAGCTGAAACTGTGCTACGGCTTTGGGTGAAGTCCAAAAGAAAAGAGGGAGAAGACAGATGACAAGAATACAATGGGTCACTCTGCTGTCTGAGAGCAAGCAATAAAGTAGTTTGACCCAATTGGCTTTTCTGATGGATATTTTTAAGGGCAAATGCCATTCTAGCTGTTTCACAGAGTGTAGCTCATTTTCTCCTTTTGGATCTTGTAAGTACCAGAAGATACATTTCTTTACAACAAACATTGAAAACACCCTGGTAAGTGCTAATCCTACAAAAGGATTTTGGAGCACAGGTGTTGTTGCTTAATAAAGATAAATTCCATTTAACCAGTAGCCATTTAATGAGAAATATGTCTAATACATTGCTGCCTGAAGCTGATATATAGTGCTTCTGCTAATGCATCATGACAGCAGAAAAGACAGAGAAAAAAAGGGTTATTAACTACCAGCAGCTTTTCCACAAACTCACCACCACTATTAATTAACTGCCTGCTAATGAGTGTAGCATGCTTTCCAAAGTGCAAAGAGTGTATCTGGTGATTTGGATGGAGTTCAGCAGTAATCCTGCCCCGGTAATACACTCATAAAGACTCACGAAATGCAGTCTTCATGGGACAATATAGTCAGTAAAGCTATCTGGTGACATTTCTACATGTATATGGCTTCTGTATGACTAACAGTCCAGTATGTGTAATGCTTGTGATTCCTGTAAGGTCACAGAGTACACATATTTCATGGGTTTTAGTGAAGGGGAATTGCCACACCACAGAATCTAGAGCTAAACCAAAATGCCAAATTTCAAGAATAGATACAAACTAAAATTGCTTCTAGTTCTGGTTTCATTGGGAGAAAGAAAAAAAAAAAAGAAAAAGAAAAACTCCCATTTCCTCAGAAATATCTTGAGCTGAGCCATTCCTCCTAGATCTCCATGCAACAGAAAATGCTTGTGATCTGACTGTCTTGCGCAAAGTTAGGTGTTCAGTACTTAAACCTCAGAAGAGCAGGTGGTTTCATTTTGTCATCTTCCAGGCTGAGCCAGCATCCTGGCAAAGGCAAAGAAAGTCAGCCCACTTCGAGGTCCAGGCATGGTCCAGCTGAGCAGAGAGCACCAGGACATGCTTGGAGCACCCACGGCCGACTACCATACATAGACATGCTCTGATCCCTGCGATGGGGCCAGATTACAGCTCTTCATGAGGGGTTTACACAAGCTCCATGTGAGACCTCCAGATGTGTTAGCATTGCTACCACCTTTGCACAAATGTATGAGGTCACATGTACCTGTCACACATGACAGGTTGCTAGAGAGCTTGATGAGAGCAACCCAGCTCATAAGGATCTTGTGATTAGGGGTAGAAGGTGACTCCTACTAAAGAAAGAAATTTTACCTCACTTGGCCTTTTCTTCTCTTATATGACAATAGCTGGAGCAAATCTGCACATGGAGTCAGATATCACAAACTAACGTCTCCATTCACAGCACTTTGCATAGGAACAAAAAATTCTATTCCCTTTCTCCCTGCTGGCTTGTGGCCAAGTTCCATGTGGGTCTAATACTGCAATCTTGAGTCGGATAAGAAGAGATTTATCAAAATAAGGATCAGGACTTATGTCTATAAAATCAGCTGGTTCCCGTTATAAGATTCATTCAATCATGATGACATTTGTGATATCTCCACCCAAATCAGCAAAACTCATTTCTTTTGTTTTGCAAGATTCATCTCATTGTGTCTTATCAAAGTCTTTTTTTTTTTGTTACTCAGACCAACGACTGCAAGAAATTATCAGAAAAAAAAAGATCTGGAACTGTTTAACACTACTGATTTCATGCAAGGGAAGGAAGGAGAGCATTAAAATCTCCTAAATTGATAGCATTTGAATCCTGAAACAAATATAACACCATGAAATTGTCTTCCATATATCAATAAATGTAATGAACCTTAGAATGATTCAGTCACAATTATAAAACAACAAAAGCAATACATATAACACTAATAGTAACTACTAGGAGTGCTAGTAGTAACCGGTAAATCATAAGATCTGTCTGAAAATAATAATGGCAATAAGATGATAAATGAAATCGAATCAGAAAACAAGCTTCAATGGGAAGCTTACTATCAAGATAGTTTATTATTTAAAATATATCTAAAATAAAAGCAGCAAGCAGATTTGATCCTACCATAATGTTCATATGTTGAATTTTTGTATTATTATCTGTTCCATCTTTGCTTTCTACATTTTAATAGAGTTTCCTTGGAATGGTCTTCATGACTATCTTCATATTTATTTTCCTCTTCTGCTATTTGGTCCTAAGTGGATACAAGAGTGAAAAAATGGGTCAGTGAAAGAAGAAACATGTAGTCTTAATCCTATTTTCTGTAATATTTTAATTTGTGAATAATAGGAAATAACACTGTATAATTCTTGTTAAAGGTTGTTAACATCTGAATCTACCCATCCACATTCAAAGAGTGCCAACAATATTTTTGAAAGGACTGCTGCCAAAGAAAAAATAATACTTAGGCTTCAAGAAACAAAACTTGCTTCCTAAAACGTTCTCCAAGGAAAAGCAGACTATTACTCGTCATCTTTACCGGTTTCTGAAAACACATTTAATCCATGAGCTAATTGATTTATTTTGGCAGAAGAGCTATCCTTTTTTTCTTTTTCCTGTGAAAGAAACAAGTTATCAGGACAGCTTTTTAAAATATGAAGATCTGTTTCATATAATACTTGAAGTTTAGTTGTGACGCAGATGTTTCTTATAATTATTAGTTCTAACTTAAGATAAAACAATGGCAAATTAAAAGTCTGAGTTTTATATTATGCCCGCTGAATCATTTTTCTATTGATGAACTTATGGAACAGTATGCAACAAGCGTGCATTTAAATATACCACACATATGTAGCCAGAAAGTGGGATAACATGTAAATAATGCAAACATTTGCACTCTTCTTCCACAAAATGAACATTTAGTTCTCCAAAGTAAAGCATTCAACAATTTAATATACAAAAGTTTATCTGATGCAAGAGGATGTTGTTTTTTCCGCAGCAACCATGTAGAACTTGCCTGGTGGATTTTTTCCTACAAACCGTAGCAGGGAGGGTTATTCTCCCCAGGCTGTTTGAAGAAATAGGAAAGTTTGCTATCGCCCAGAACAACTAGCCACGTTGGACCATGTGTTTTGGAAACGGGCCACTCAGTATGAACTGCTGCCTTAGTGCAGAGTTTAGCAGTCTGCATTAGAGACCAGGACCTGGTTCTTCCAGGCACTTTGCCCATCTACGGTAACAAAGTTGTTCCTGCCATAAACCTCGAGAAGGTCACTTGCTCCTCAGCCAAGGTTGGGAGCTCTCTGGATGTTACTGCTGTGAAGTCCAGGGCTCGACGCTATTTAGGGCACGTTTCTCCCCAAAGCAGACTGAGGTGTCCCTTAGCAGTAAGAACACATGGCTTTTGTTTTCTCTCTGGGTTATACTCTGCACAGCTGCCTGCAGACATCTCTGATTTTCTCCCCTTTTGCCATGTCAAAGCTCAGTGGCTGTTCCTGCCTGCCTTTTTTTCTCCTGTTCCCTTTCCAATCCATCACTTTTTCCTTGCACAACTTCCTTTAAGACAGCAGGATTTTAAATTAGTTTTGACAGGAGTTAGAGGATATGTTTCTGTTCCTACAGTGGTGATGCCACACATCCCTTGCATAGACACTTTCAGGCAAGACAGTTCTTCTGGGCAGAGAGCAAAGTCTACCAATTTTCCCATGGTCTCAGGTTTTGCATTGGCATGATCACTTCGTGTTTTCCCTTGTACTCCTGGAGCCCAGTCTGCAGTTGGTGTGAGCCAGCATGACCCAGGTAATCAAGACAGAGCTACCCCACTGTCACCTGAGGACCTGACCCCTGGTCTCAGTAGCCCCTCTCGAAGGTCACCAGGAGATTTTCAGCCAAAGACTTCCCTTTTTCTTCTAGTGCTGGCTGCTTTTCCCAGCGCTGAGAACAGAGTTCTCATAAAAATATGTTCTCTTATTATTATGGTACAGTAATGCTAATATTATAGCAGTACCCAGGGGCCTGAGACTAGGTCTCGTCAAGTTAAATGCTGAACAAACATAGTCAGGGGCCTTGTCCAAGGATTTAGCAGGCCAGGCTTCAACTCTGCTGTAATAGAAATTATTGTCACACAGATGCAGTAGAACTATTATTATTTATTATTGAGCAGGAGGAGACCAAAGGAATTGTGAGGGAGATGAGTACCAGCCATTTCTGGACTTGAATGTCTACCCTTTCATGTCCTGAGAGTGGATTTTCAGCCTTCTTTTCATAATCTGAAGAAATCTACTGGCAAAAAAAAAAAAAAAAAAAAAAAAAAAAAAACTTATAGGATACAACATAAGGTGGAGAGTAGGATCGGAAGGTCACCATAATCCTTACAGAAATAAGTAAATATCCAACCTGCCCACAGGTTTTATTGATCTGTTTTTCAAGAGGAATATTTCAGTTGAGCACCGGCCCTCCCAGAGAGGCTTTAATAGCTTAGAATAACCACTGTCTTAGAGTCCCTCCTGGGTATTAAGATCGACCTCACAAACCCAAAACGGAGCTAGAAGTCTCTCGTCTCAAAGTGTCTTGGTCTCTGTTCAAAGTCTCTGGTCTCATGACACACCTTTGGAAGTGATAGCATGCCTTGCCAGTAAGAGACTGACAAAGGAGTTCCTACCAAACTGAGCCCATCTGAAGGAGGCCTTCTATGCTCTTGACGCGTGATGCTGCAGAGACACGGGACTCCACAGTTTGTTTCTTCGTGTCAAAAATTTAAAAAGTATGTATTTCATTAGCTGTGGTTTAGTGGGGTTTGCAGAGAAGCAATTGCTGATTGGTACATGTCATTTATTGGTACTCTCTAAATGGTAGATCCTATCTGACATTTTTCAAGTAAAATTTCAGCCATAGTTTTGCTGTCTATGCTGAGGCACCCGGAGGCTCCCCTTGGGCTTCACCAGTGTGCAGGTTCTCTACAGGCACACAGTGTTTCACAGACCCACTTTCAAAGACTTCTAAAATGACGTTCACAGTTTCTGAACTGGATGCTCTCTTAGTTTAGATTGGCAACCCTACACTGACTTCAGTGGAAGTCTGGTAATTTACACCAACCGAAAATTTGGATCTTTATTTCTTCTTCTTTTTATTTCTGAGGATAGATTGGTTTATTTTAAAAGCTGGCTGCTGACTAGAAATGTGTGAAATAGCTTTTTGTTGCATAAATATTTTTAAACAGTATATTGAAGGATTTTGCAATGAATTACATGGAGCTGGCAAAGCTCTGGTACCCCCTTCATCTTATGCAAACAGAATTATGTAAAGACCAGGCCTTTGGGACATCAGCATGTTCAAGCAAGAACACTAAAAGCAACTTTTTTTTTTTTATTTTCCCCAGAGATCCCAGAGGCCTTTGGGGATGGAGAGATCTTTTCCCATCCTTGCTGCTGGAGTGATGCTTCACTTCCCAGAGGTTTTACCTGATTTATCCTGACCACCTTGATCAAATATTTTTATACCCTGGACAGGGCAAACTGGCCAGGTTTCTTCTTGTGTTTGCCATCACTCCAATGAATAATTAATCTCATGCTGTGGGTCTCCCGGTCTATAAAGCCTACTCCAAATTCAATTAAATTTCCAACTGTAGGCACAAGGCCATCCAAGAGTTGTTTTTCTCTTGGATTTAATAGGTTTTGGTCTAGATGACTGGTCCTCTGGCAGTTTCCTTCACACAATGGAGGCCTTTCTCGTTCTTCATAGTTCAGAATTACCTCAAGATCTTCTTAGCAATAAGCACTCACTTAGCCATACACCCTTCCCTCCCCCTTGCCAAAGTTTTAATGTGATGAAGCTACTTACTATTTCTAAACATGGATACGAATGTTTATGAGTGTGCCGTAAATGGTTTCTGTAGCCCCAGGAGCATGTCTTAGGCCAAAACTCATAGACAAGGAGTCAAATTTTAAATGGACAGGAAAACCGGGGCTTGCCACCTGGTCCTCAAAAGGCTGCTGCACCCCTGCTGAGGCTGCAGGGAGGTTGTTGCTGCTCTGGGCAAAAGCTCTGGGCTTGTCTTCCCTCTTCCTTGGATGGAAGTAATTTTGGGAAGTCAGTCTGTGCAATACCCAGTCTCTCTCCCACTGATGAAGTGATTGGCCTCCTCGGTTCCCACCACTCTTATTCCAGGATCCCAGTTGCACATGAGCGTTGCCAAAGTGAAAAGGTAACAAGCTGGGCAACAGCCAGATAAATATCACAGAATCACAGAATCGTTGATGTTGGAAGGGACAACTGGGGATCATCTAGACTAAATCCCCTGCTAAGAGCAGAATCAGCTACAGCAGGTTGTCCGGGATTGTATCTGGCTGGCTTTTGAGCATCTCCAAGGATGAAGGATCCATAGCCTCTTTGGGTGACCTGTCCCAGTGTTTTTCACCCTTGCAGTAAAGAAGTTTCTCTTCATGTTCACATGGAACTGACTGTGCCCACTGTCTCTTGTCCTGTTGCTAGACATCACTGAAAAGAGATTGGCATGATCCTCTTTATACCCTCCTTTCAGATATTTATACACATTTATATGAACCTTCCAAGATCTTCTCTTCTCCAGGCTGTCCAGGAGAAGAGCCCCAGTTCCTTTAGCTTTTTCCTTGTGTGAGAGATGCTCCAGACCCTTAATCATCTTAGTAGCCCTCACTGTACTCACTCCAGTAGCTCCACGTCTCTCTTTTACTGGGGAGCTCGGAACTGGACACAGTACTCCAGATGTGACCCCAGGCCCATACATGTACATGGAATGTCTTTGGTCCTTCCATTGATTTTGAGGTTCTTTTCCCTTCCTCATCCTGGAAATGCAGCCACCGGAGCTGCTCCCTGCTGTGGGAGGTGGGAAAGTGCAAGGGGCCCGGCAAGGAGGGCTTCCTCCTGGAGGCAGAGCCGCAGTTTATGGGTGGGCTGGAGCTCTGCCTTCAGATCTTTCCTGGCTCTGCTCCTGAGAAAACCATGTCAGAGAGAAGAGCTGGCAGTGCCAACGGCTGTCTCTGGCTCCCCAGTCCATGAGGATCTGCTCACCATGAGGATCCGTTACCTCCACATGCACAATCCCTGCAAGTTACAGGTGTTGTGTGTTTCCCTTGGAGGAGCAAAAGGAGCTTTCAAGAGCTCCAGAATCACTCGAGGTTAATGGGAGCCAGGAGGAGCTGTGCTGCCCAAGCGCTGCTCAAGCACTGATGATCACCGCAGCCTGGATCCCTAAGTCACAGGGTGCTTTTAAAAAGACATTTCACTCCCTCACATACGCTGAAGCTCGCAAGTCCTGGTCTTACTTCTGCAGTTAAGCTGTTTGGAGGCTTTTAGGCAAGTCACAGCCCTACTGAGTCTCTTTTAGCATCTGTAAAGTGGAGATAACAGCACTCAGCATCCTTCCAAAGTAGACATTAATGACGCTTCAGCACCTTATGCCTATGCATAGAGTCTTAGAGATACAAGGCACGGGAGAGTGTTATGTGCTGCTGTTACTAATTGTGAATATCTTTTGCCTTGGTTTGCTGTCAATTATTATTAAAAGTGAGAATTTGTGATCCAGTGTAATGCTACCCTGAAAAGACTTAGTATCTTTCACAGCCTGTAAATAACTTGGTTGTGTTTGTCTGATGCAGCGATGGTAATAGGAAACAGATTTCAAAAGTGGTGCAAAAAGGAATGTGTGGTTCTTCCGACAATATAGTTTTCTTAAATTTAAACCTGATAAATCAGCTTTGTGCTCATATTTTCTCTGAAGAGGATATTTTTAAGTGAAGCAATATAAATGGATTCTTTAATTAGAACATAAACATCACTATGTTTCTGGATCTCCTTTCATTTTAATGAATAAGAAGACACATGTAAGGGCTTTAAGAAACATTTGTCTAGAAAGAATTGGGAATTTGTTCCCAAAATGCAAAAAGAATTTGATGGAGGTCTTTCCACTGCACACTTACTGACTCTGACAAGTGAAAAGTGGCACATGAATTGCAAGGCTAGGCACTTCGGACGTATCAACCTTTAACAAAAACATCTATCAACATTAACATGTAGTACCTATCTGAAGCCATGTATAATCCTGCAAGCGAAAATTAATTGGGCTGCAGTAAAGACACTAGGTCAACTGTCCCCCTCCTACAGGAAGTTGCTCAGGCACAGGAGGATTCTGCTCTGTTTCTTTCATCTTATTCCATTATTTTTCCTTGAGAACTGCAGGATACTAGAAAGACCCACATAGGGGCTCTGCATCTCCAGCATAAACATTGTTTTTCCTCCCCATCCTGTTCTTCCAGGGGGTTCATGCTACCAGGAGCTTCCTTCTAGCTGGGTCTAGACCACAAAAACAACCTTAGTGTGAAGGGCTGGGTGGCTCTTGACAACAGTGCCATAAGGAAAGTGCTCTAAGAAATGCAGAGATTTTCTCGGGAATATGGCATTGCTTGTTTGGGTTTTCTTCTCATAAATTTCCAACCCCAGCTGACTTTGCCTGTATCCTCAAGCACCGCAGAGTTTCCAGCCCTTCTAGATCATGATAAGACACATGAAGGACTGCTGGTCATGTTACCATTCCTCTTCACATATGAAGGACAGAGCACAGAGCATAGATCACTGATATGAAAAAGTCGAATTGTCTGTGGAAAATGAAGATCTTCTGTGGCTGAGGTTTCTTTTATGCCCTCAAACCTCATAAAGTCACCGTGTTGCTCCAGGTGTATGTGTGCGCGTGCATTCTTTTGGAGTATCTATCTTCTCAAATCCCTCAAATTAAAATACTTACTGTATCAATATAATAGCAGCTTCAGAAAGGCCAACTCTAGTGAGTTTTAATATACTTGGTAGTGGCTCTTAAAAGTACATGGTTCTTGAATGCAAGCTTGACTTCCACGGAGCCATGGCAGATATGAATTCCTCAGAAGAAGCAAAAGGAGTCGGAATCCATGTCTTTCCCATATTTTTAAGCAGCCAGATATTTTGGAATCTCTTGCAGATGTATCACATTAACTGTCAAGTTATTTAGTAAAGCCACCAAATTACTAAACATTCACTCAATAAAAGTGCTAGATATATAAAAGAGCAAGGAAGTTCTCAAAGTTTTTCTTAAATCTAGAAATGAAAAAAAAAAAAGTGTTTTTTTTAAGGCAAGGAATACAGCCAGGGAAAATGAATGTTAAAAACAAGCAGCGCAAAATGAGGGCTTACATTTCCAAGCCTCGACATACCACATGTGCCTATAAAATACAGGAAATGGGTACAAATGTGAAGCTGCACACAGGATTAGAGGCACATGAACACATTTAAAGCAGGTGGAAATAATGTCAGCTGGAACTGTAACGTTAGGTTTGTACCAGGGGGCAGAAAGTAGAGTAGATTGCGCTCTACTACCATTGTGATGTTCCTGATACAGTGTTCTGTAAAAGAAATCACAAACAAACAATTTCTGGCATTCTTAAACTGGAATACAGATGTTAATTGCATCTCTTCCCATTGCTTTTAAAACAGGAAGGCCCTCAGGCCTTCAGCTCAACTGCAAACACTTCCAAGTCCAGTGAGATACTTTGTCAACAAAAGGAGCCTTGGGGAACATCGTTAAAGTGACCTTTTTATTTTATTTTATTTTATTTTATTTTTTTGGTCGACTGGCGTTGCAATGTCATGCAAGTCCAACACATGACTTCAAGCTATTGGGAAATCTGTGGCCTGGTACTAAATTATCCTGGAATGAGTGTGTCAGACCTTAAAACAAAGATGGGATGTGCGCAGGACAAATAACGTGGCCTCTACTGCCCCCGCAGACTCATCCCTGCAAGATCAGCACTGGCAGGCACACACCTCTGGAAAATGTAAAAATGCCTCTCACTTTTGCTACCAGTTCCCAAGGAGTACATATATATGTATATTAAATAGTGCCTGGCAGATCAGGGTGAGAAGAACAAACATCTCATCTCTTCTCAGATAGCCCTGAGGCAGTGAGAACAAAATTTGTCTTTAGCTCTTCGAAGGATGTTGGGGGCAGCTGGACAGCCAGATTGCCAGAGGAAAAGGGATCAGCCTGGCACAGAGGATGGAGCAGGATGGCTCCGACTCTGCTGCATCCTCGGGATGAGCATGGCTCCGAGCGCGGCCTGCAGCTTCCTGCACCTCTCCTGCCAAGATCCCGCGCGCAGCGAGGATCCAAATCAAAGGCTCTCCCGCCTCTGTAGTCCTGTGTCCTCCCAGTTTAGATTACACATTTTCCATGGACTAAAGAAGCACCCATGTCCTAGGGCTTAAAAGCAAAATCCGAAGAATTGATTGGGTCCAAAAGAAATGCGCGCTTCCAAAAAAGACAAAATGTGAATGATTTCAGAATCTGGAATCCCTTCAGTCGAAGCTTTCCAAAAGAAACTCCAGCCCTGCATCCAAAATCTACTGTGAGAGGGAAAACAAGCAAACCTTCCCTACTTCTGAAGATATGGCATTCTTGCCTCAGTGCTCATTAAATGGATAGTAAGTTTTCTTCCTCTTTGCCAGGTTAAACTACAAATATCCCTTCCTATTCTCTTGTACTGTCTTCCAGAGCACAAATAAAGCACCATCTGGCCCTTCATTAACTCTATTTGATTTCCTTTGATCTCATGTAAACGATGAGAAAAAGATCTAAGACTCCCTTCTCTTCTTAGACATGTGCATAACTCACATCCGTGTCAATGGGAGCTAAACATGCCTATGGAGAGGAAGAAATAGAAACCTCTTTGTGCTGCACTGTAGCATCTTTGCATCTGCAAAATGCAAACAAAGTGGTCCAAAAGCTAATTCCCAGAAGACATTCCTTCAAACCATCCAACTCTGCAGACTGCAAGTGAACTTCAGAGATGATGTAGAAATACCAGGATGCTGTGATGGCACACAAGAGGACAGTGGATGTTTTTGTTCATAAAGCAAAATAATCCAGTTATTATGTATTCCAGTATTATGTATTCCAAAGGATGAGAATAAGATTTAAAATTAATTTTGAAGCTATCTATAATTTTTTAATCTAAAAAAAAAAGATACTGTGAATTGAAGCCTGAGGTCACAGAGCCTCCCAATGTTCCACTTTTTATCTAGCCCCACAAAACAGTAGAAGGAAGCAGGATTGCCCTCTCTCACTGCCAAGCAAGTGTGCACAAAGAGAAGCAGCTCTCTACTTCTCACCAGCCGCAGGAGCAGCAGGTCCAGAGAGCTGCAGGCTGCCAGCGACTGCCCATGTGGGATGCATGTGTGTCCCCCCAGGAGAGCCACGGGCACTGGGGGAGTGGTGGGAGAAGGTTGGCACAGGTTACCTGGCATTCCTTGGCGTGGGATGCTCTCAGCAGGCCTTCACCCTGCCTCGCTCGCCAGCGTAGCACCCGGTGCTCTGGGCATTCCCTGGCTCCTGGCGGAGTCCGCACGGCTCGAGCGAGGCCGTAAGGGATGGGTGGGCACCCACAGAGGCCGTAAGGGATGGGTGGGCACCCACAGAGGCGCCGTGCCTCGCAGCATGTGAGCGCGTGCGCCCTTGTATCTGCACACACACATATATAACCCAGCCGTGCCCGTTCCCAGGGGAGTCCCCAGCTTGTGCCTGCAGGCCACGTGCCCTGCATGTCCTGCGGCCGTGGGACACACTGGGCGGAAGGAAAAAGAGGGGGAAAAGGGATAGGGGCAGGAGCTGCGCACTCACGGGCAGCTGCCGCGTTCTGCGGGCTCTGATGCGGGCTCTGATGCAGTGCAATAATCAATAACCATCCCTCAGCCTTTGAACACCAGGGGGCTGAGAGGACTTTTCAAGACAAATTCCTCAGGCGATGATGTATACTTCACACTTACTGTGCACTTCCCACTGCGAAAAGGGAGAGAAAGAGAAAGAAAGGAGGGGAAAAAAAAAAAAAGCGAGAGAGAGAAAATGAAAGAATCGCATTTATTTATGGAAATCAGCGACCGAAGGAATGCCGAGCGCAGGGCGCGCCTATTTTTAACGGGAAGACTTTTATCTGCATGCATATATGTAGGCGTGTATGCGTCTGTCCGTACTTATGCACGGCTCTATACGTACATACAGATGTGTATGTTTATTTTTATGCCTGTGCACGCACACACACGTATTCGTTCGTTTGTAAAAAGTCTCCAAGAGGCTTTAGGGAGGCGAAAGGCTCGACGGAGAGTCGCTTTGACGCGCGTATCTGGAGCCCCTGCGCGCCTCGCCCGCGCCCTGCGCCCCGGGTAATTACAAGCAGAGCCCTCGCCCCGTTTTTAATAACTGTCTCCCTTTCAGCACATCGGAAGAGCAATATATTTAAAAGATATATTATGTATGCAGCACTTGATAGCGAGCTCGGGGGAAATGGTCTCCTGGATGTTCCTCCGAAAGTATTTTGGTCTGGCTGATTACGGAGGAATTTAATTTTGGGGGGCCAAATCCCTTCCTTCAGGTGATGCGAGGCGCTCTCGGAGGCGGCCGGCAGCCTCGCTGCGCGGGACGAGCGCAGGGAGCGCGCAGGAGGGCGCAGGGAGCGCGCAGGAGGGCGCAGGAAGCGCGAGTGCCGCTGCCGCGGTCCCTACCGCGGGGAAAAGCGGAGGCGAACTGAACCGCAGGCGGGGATCTCCTTTCGCCTTGTCGCCGTGTGCTCCCCACGCCAGAATCCTGCCCGCAAAGGCGCCCGCCCGCTCCCACGCGAGACGCCCCCGCCCGCAGGGCCGCGGGGAGCGCGGCAGGGACGTGCGGGAGCGCGCCTGGGCTTCGGGCGGGAAAAGGAAAAATAAAAATAATCTTAAATAAAGAGCAATGTTGGAGCGGTGCGGGGGCTTGCACGGCGCGGGGCTCCTCCGAAAATCCACCCGCGGGGCCCCGCGGCTCTGGGCTCCGGTTCCCGCTTCGGATGTGCCAATAAAGGAAAAAGGAAAAAAAAAAGAAAAAAAAAAAAAGGGAAAGAAAGAAAGAAAAATGAAAGAAAAAAGAAAAAAGCAGTTAACGAAGGTGCGTTTTAGTCAGCGAGTCGTTTCAATTCCCCGCGCATATAAACACAGGAACGGCCTTTCAAGAAATTCAGACGACTTTGTAAAACACCATCGACTCACACGTTCACACCGAGAAGAGTAGTAAAAGGGTATGAGTGCAGGGTCTGGATTTTATATTTTCCCGGCCTCTGGGGTCTGCTTTTAGATGGAGGGAATTGTATTTTTTTATTATTATTATAAGGATTTTTTTCTATTCTCTTTTCTTTTCTTTTCAGCGCTATCTGGGGGAAAAGTAACTTCGCAAGGCGAGGCTCACAGGTGCTCCCGGGACCACTCCGCTCCCGCCACACGACTTTGTCGGGAGCGGGATCGCGGCGGGCAGGATGGGGACGGCCAGGGGCAGGTTGCAAAGCTCGCGGCTGACCCGAGGGCTCTCGCGTTTCGCAGCGCGGGGCTAAGCGGGGCGGTGAAAACGCCAAGTCCTCAGCAAGTGAGAGAAGCAGGAAGAAAGCCAGATCCAGGAGGAGAGACAGCGACTTTCGTTGAAGAATTGATCTGCGTTTGGACCAGGAAAAAGCGACTTTTTTTTTTCTTTTACATCTATACAATTAGTTCGCTTTTATTTATAGTTCGTGGTGAAATACCCCTCCCTGGAAAGGAGAGGAGCATTAAGAGCTTTCGCCTCGAGGAGCGGCTTTTCTGCTGCTCTTCTCAAGCGGGTGGCGGGGCCGGTGCCCGCTCCAGTCCTCCCGACAGCTCTTTCCAGGGCTCGTCCCGCCGGGATTTCCGCCCCTCTCGCCCCCTTCTTCCCGGCAAAGCCCGTTCTTTTGGACGGAGTAGGGCCGTGTTTCAGGGGAGCTCCTCGGGGCGAGCAAAAAGTGAGAGGGAAAAGGAGGCCCGATCATAGCAGCGGCTGGAAAGGCAGCGTCCAAACAGCCTGATCACCCGGGGGCTTCGCGGCCCTGAAGTCCTTAAGTAACCTTGAATTAAAAAATAAAATTAAATAAATAAAAGCAAAGGAAATAAAGGAAGAAAAACCCCGAAGTCTTCTCTGACACGGTTCAGTAATAAAACAAACGAAAAATACTAACATCTTCCACAGGAATCATCCAAGAAAGGAGTTTACAAGTAGATGCAAAATCCCACTGCGCCTTAATGATCTAATTTGTGAGGTATAAATTCACTAGTTGCCTTTGTCCCCTTCCTTTCTTTCCTTTTCTTTTTCTTTTTCTTTCGTTTTTTTTTCTTGGACCTCCATGGAAATGACTTTATTCATTTGTTTGCACTACACCAAAACTACGAGCGCACAGTCTTCAAAGAACGGAAAATAGCCGCTTCGGTACCCCTGGCTTTGTAAATAACTGCATTGCCAATAGATGGCATAGTGTCCTTTCCATTGCGAGGAAGCTCCTGATCCCACTTTATTTACCTTGCTTGTTTGTTTTGCGCTCAGCGCGTTTTTTTGCGCATAAAAGTCTCTTCGCATTTCCCTCCCTGGGGTACAGAAAACATAGGTATCTTTAAAAAGGTATATTGCAAAAATTAAAATTACAGATGTAATACATACTGTGAAACCTATAAAAATGCGTTTACAATGGTTACTTAAAAAAGAAATTTATAACTTTCATATGTACCTTACTCGCGCAATATGCAACTGCCATATGTTTCCTAGTTCCATAATTCAGTTTTTCCTGGACAGCTGGAGCAGGTAGTACTTCTTAAAGTACATTTCATGTAATATGAGAACTAGCCCTGACTAAAGACCGAGGGTTACCATAAAAAGACACAAGCCTTAGTTAAAAAATGTTGTTTAACTACACATCATTTCTTATAGTGGTACGATATGAGCGTTCCCGTGGTCCTGCTTTGTGATAAAATGGGGATATCTTTTTACTGCTGAAATCCCAGCCTCGCAAACATAAATATTTCCAATTAATGCCTCCACGCTAAAATAAAGTGATTTAAGGCTACCTAATTTAATTTAATTTAATTTAATTCCATACATGTTTTCACATTTTTCCTGAGACAATAATGAAAATATGAGTTGAATGTATAGGAAAGCAATAATAATAGTAATAAAAAGTTAAGCCAGGGGTTTCTTCAACCCTCATTTAGCGTTTGCAAACGCTTATTTTGCAGGAAAAGGCTGTTTGCAAACCCCGCTTGTCCGAGACGAACAACAAACATAAGTGGGAGCGTCGTCTTAAAGACGGGAGATTTCCCTTAAAACAACGATTCCCTCGGAACGAAGGCAGCGATTTCCGCGCTCTAAATCGCAGCCGCAGAATCGCAAACCGCGACACGGGAGCCTTCAAAGGGCGCCCTTCAAACCTGCCACCCTGCGATGTCGCACCCGCCGGGGGAGTGCGGCGCTCCCCTTGTCCCTACCCCGCGCCAGGGCAGAAAGTGACGTGATTATTGTTGTTGTTGTTGTTGTTGTTGTTATTATTATTATTATTACCATCGTTTCAATAGCAATAATAATAATTTTTGTTATCCCCGCTGTTTTGAAGAGCGCCCCGGGGCGGGCGGCCCTGGCCCTGCGCTGTCCGCACGGGCGGGCACAGCCGAGCAGGCCGCGGGGACACCCGTGTCACCTCCTCGTGCTGCCGGTTCGAGGCGCGCTCAGCCTCGCCCGGCTCCGCAGCCGCGGAGGGAGGCGCGCGGGGCCGGGAAGGAGCTGGGATAGCGCCCGGGGCTCTCTCGTGGGATGCGTTTTGTCTGCCCGGCTCCAGTCCCCTACCTGCAGCCACCTCTCCTGCTCTCATCTTTATTCGTCGCGTCTCCCTGGAGGGACGCGATGTGGATCGCCTGGGAGAAAAACATGGATGATGGCAGGAAAACGGTTTTCCCTAGTGACCGCACCTACGGTGCCTTGCCGGGAAGGTACCGAAATTGGTGTCTTTGAAGAGGGAAGGACCTCGTGGAGGATCCGCTGTCCTCCCCTGGCGCTCGAGTTTAATGATTGCCGAAATGTTGCAGAAATTGTTCTGTGACCGGTAATAAGTAGCCAGAAGCCCCTAAATGTCACCCGGGTTTTCGAGCACAGCGCAGGGAAATGGCTTGCGGGTGGGAATAAGTTTTTTTTTTTTTTTTTTTTTTTTTTTTTTTTTCCTCCTCGGAAAGTCTAAATGTGCAACTCTCCTCCATCAAATGAGTAGCACCTCGCCCAGCCGCCTACAAGCCTCGTCTGCATTTTAAAGCCCGGAAATAAAACTAACCCCCAAAAGGTGCTTTAAATATATCTATTATTACATTAGCAGAACGCTATATATAGGGAGATTCCCCTCTCTTTCATCATCCCATAAAAAAATTAATCGGACAGACATATGGATCACAGGTTGCTCAACAACTTTAAATCCATCCAGTTATTTTAGAAAGCCGAGAAATGAAAGCAACATGCCACATATCAAGCTTCAGAAATCTGTGAGGAAAAGTGTGTGTGAGGGGGGAGAATCCACAACAACAACAACCGCAACGACCAGCGCCCACCCTCCCTGGGGGGGAAGAGAACTCTCTATGTGTATGTACATATAATATATGTATGGGCAATGCGTCCCTTCGCCGTTACGCGGTGCGGGGCAGGAGGTCAGGCCCGCACCAGTTAGCGCTGTGCTGGGGGGAGCCCCAAACCGCGCAGCACGAGCCGCCCCCGTGCCCAGAGCCTCCCCGCGGGGTCCGGCCTGCGCGTGTGCGCACGGGATCGCCGTGGGAGGCGGCCCCGCGAGTGGGGGCGTCGGGTCCCGCGCAGCCCGCGCGCCTCGTCCCGCGGCCCCGGCTGGGTCGGTACCTGCGGGCCCGGCCGGGCCGTGGGCGGCGGGCGGGCGGCGGAGCCTCGCGGAGCTCCCATCGCGTCCATTCCCGTCCTTCCTCTCCCTACGCATCTCCTCGGCGCGGGCGGGATCCGCGGGTTTAGCGCGTCCCGACCACTCGCGCACATCTGATTTCCTTCACGTTCAATCACGGCTGGAGCAGCCGGAGCAGGCAGCCTTTAGACCAGGGAACACTTAATACGTCCCAGATTTAATGTAAAGATAAACTAACGCCGCAGTGCTGCGCGCCGGTGACAGGCACCAGGCAATTTATGGGATCCTATCGATTCGAAGCGACAGCGACTGCACTGGGATTTTTTCCGTAGTGCTGAATTTTCCCAAGATAAATCGCCACCGCTTCCAACGCGGGCAGGGCTGGCGCTTCGGCGCCTCTTTCGTTTCTCTTTTTTTTTATCATTTATCTATGTGTCACGTCCCTGTATTTTCATGTCTCGGTAACACTCGTGCAAGTGAAGCGCTGATAACCTTATTTGAAAGGATACTTCACCTCTAGGGCGTATTTCTTAGCCAGCCCTTGCTCAGATCCTGTGGTGAAGTAACCACCTCACTGCTGAAATTAGTGATAAAATTACATTTTAAGGATAGGAAAAAATGCACAGTGGAGATGCTAAAGTCTCTTAAACGGCAGTTCCTGCCTTTTCATGTTCAGTCAGAAATCTCAGCTGTGCCACTCGACGGTCTCAACGAGACGGTCCTAACTGCAAGAACAGCGAAGCAAACTATGAATTCATCTCTCTCTGCAGCCCAAAAGAGCGGAGTAAACCCAGTATCCTCGAAACCATGAGTTTTGCCCGGTGGGAACGGGTTTCTGTTCTGCTCCCTTCAACGCACATGCCACCATAACGCACCACTTCGTTTACTTCCGCGTAAATAAATAAATAAATAAATAACACAAACTCTCTCAACGAGAAAAGAAATGAAAATCGCAACAAAATTCTCCAAGTCAATAACTTCTCATTTTCTTGGGAAAGCGAAGAACAGAATATCTGGCTCCAGATCTGTAGTTTTTACTAGCCTTACTTACTGGAAAGATACGAAAGGATTTCCCCACCTCCCCCTCAAAAAACTATTCAATGCACTCGAATGCGATTATTATTAAGGTTATTGCGGCTGGATGGATGCAGCGATGCTCATATAAGGCTGAGTTTGATTCTCTCGCTATTGCAGCTTCGCTGTCTAGTCTGAATTGAGTTTTAAGTGGGGGCTTTGAATGTTGCGCTTAAACTCTCCGCCGCCCGCGTTTAAGGAAGGGCTCGAGGAAAGCCCAAGCGCAAGAGCCGAGCAATAACCATAAGCAGCAATAACAGCCCTAAAGCGGCGCAGGAGGTGATTTGTGGGGGGGACAGGATATTTTTTTCCGGGCACAACGAGATCCCGGTGGCAGCGCTCGCCCTCGCTCCCCGTTTCGGGGGGCAGCGGGGAGGGCGGTCGGCCCCGCGGCCCGGCGCTCCGCGGGCGCGCAGCGGAAGCGGGGGGTGGCGGGGGGCGCCTTAAGTGCTTATGGGGGGGGACGAGGCCTGGGGCCCCTCGCTGCGCGGTGCCGAGCGGAGCGGGGCGGCGCGGGGGGGTCCCGGCCGCCGCTATCGGCGCTGATTGGGCCGGGGGGGGCCGGGCCGCGGGAGCCCCCGCCCCGCGGCTCCGCCCTGGCCCCCGCCGCCGCCGCGACGCTAATGAGCGAGTTCTTCCCACCGCTCTCCTGCCTGGAAGTGCTGACAGATCAAGGCAACAAATTTCAATTACAAGCCCTAATTTGTGTCCGCAGAGCGTTTGTTACCCATGTCAGTCCTGTTTGGCCCATCAGACGAGGCAGAGCGCGGAGGAGGAGGAGGAGGAGGAGGAGGGGGAGGAAAAGAGTGCATCTGCAAAAAGGAATAGATTTTTTTTTGCCTCTTTAGAAAAAAAAAAAAAAAAACTTGGCTGATAACTCGGATTTAAAAAGAAAGGCGAGGAAAAGGCGCAGCCCCTTCGCCTGCGCGGCCGGGAGGACGGGCGGGCGGGCGGCTCGGCGGGCCGGGCGCGGGCAGCGGCGGCCGCTGCGCGCCTGGATGCGCGGGCTCTAGGGGGGCGGGCATGGCCGACAAGCGGCGGTCCTCGCCCTGCAGCACCATGAGCCTCAAGGCTCACGCCTTCTCCGTGGAGGCGCTCATCGGCGCCGAGAAGCAGCAGCAGCCGCAGCAGCCTCCGCCGGCGCGGCAGCCCAAGCGGCGCAAGTTGGGCGGCGAGGACGACGCGGCCGAGGACGACGCGGGCAGCGGCTGCTGCGCCAAGAGCTCCGCAGGGGGAAGCGACGCGGAGCTGGGCTGCGCCGCCCGCGGAGCCGCCGGTGAGTGCGCGCCCCGCCGCCCCGCGCCCCCTCCCCGCTCCGGAATCGCGAAACCGCTTTATTTTTTTTTCTTGCTTATTTTCCCTTAGTTTCTTCCGTAATGCCAGGAGAAATTTTTAAAACGCTGTCCTTCCTCCCTCCCCCCGAAGCGTGCCAAGCCACCCGCTGCCTCAACCCTCATTTGGGGAGTGAGGGACGCGACTCGGGGCCCCCGTGTCCCCCCCGCTCCCGGGGCCTCCCTGCTCCCGGGCCGGGAGCCGCCGCGCCAGGCGGCCCAAGGGGGAACGACACGCGGCGGGCCGCTCCCAAGGAGCGAAAATCTTTATATCGAATATATATATGTGGATACATATATATACGTGCCTATTAATGCACACTGAGATTTTTAAAAAATATATGCCTATAATGTAGATGGCATATAATATATATGAGATTGCATGCACGCGCAAATGCGTATACGATGCACGGGCATCTGCGCGCTCCTAGATGCGCGGCCGCCGTCCTGAGGAGGCCGCGTTAAACCGGGCCCTTCCAAAAGGCGCCGGCGGCCTCGCGGCGGGCAGGGGGTGTCGCGGGGAGCCCCCGTGTCGCGTGTGGCCCCTCGGGCTGCCCTGGGCTCCGCTCTCTCCGCAGGCGAGGACGGCGTCGGCGGCGCCTCCCCGCCCGCCTCGCCGGGCGCCTCGGCCAAGGGCTCCGCGGCGGAGCCGCCGCTGGCCGCGCCGCGCGTGGACCTGCAGGGCGCCGAGCTCTGGAAGCGCTTCCACGAGATCGGCACCGAGATGATCATCACCAAGGCGGGCAGGTAACGGCCCCACCGCGAGCGGCGCCGCGCGGCCCCGGCCCACGCGCGGCGGGAGCGCCCGCGCATCAAAGCGGGCGGATTTACGAGCCCGCGGGAGGACGGCGGCGATTTCGGGTGGGCGCGGGGGTTGCCGGCGCTTCCTGCTCATTAGGGCCGAGTCTGCGAGCGCCCGGTGCCTCTGGAGGGACCCCCCCTTTCCCTTCCTTTCCCTTCGCTTCCCAGTGGATACACATGGCGAAAACCTGGATAGTATAAAAGTATCTGAACTTATTAGAAATTACAAAAACATATTTTATTGAATCCATATGCTACCTTCTACGTTTTCAGAGCGGTTTTATTAATGATTGAAACGCAGTCTCAAACAGCACAAAGCAGCATTTGTCTTAAAAGAGTCCAGTCGAGAGATTTTCCTTTTTATCTTACAGGTGCACTGAAACAACAGCAAAAACTAGTTAGCCGTGGTGAGGTTTCCCCTCCTGTTATTTTTTTTTCCAGAAATAATAGCAATTTTTTTTCCCAGTAATGAGTTTTAATTGATTTTTTTTTTAGAATAGCAGTAAATACGGCATAAACTGGAATGGCTTTCAGGTCTATAATGCAAAGAAACACACCCTTCATTAGCTAGTGGTAAACTCCTTGCTAGGATGTGTCTTTTGGGCCACCAAAAAAAGAGAATCTTTTTCGATAAAAGTCTGTCAAGTGTATGTTGAATTACAAAATGTATTTTTTTAGGATAAAATCTGTGCATTGGTTAATTATTACATTCCGTACTCCCAAAAATGATCTTAATTGTGAAAGCATTTTCCTTTTTTTTTTTTTCCCCAAAATTACCTTGCACATTCGTTTCTGCTTCCAATAAAGAAGTTTTACTATAGCTTTCAAACACCGAGCCCTTCTTGCACTTCACCTTTAGTAGGTTGCAGACAGGAAGTCCCGTCTCAATAAAGACCATATTGTTTGGTCCTTGCATGGCACATTGCCTTTTATAACTGCATCCTTGCCGTGTTATAATTGCATCGCCGTGGATTTAACGTTAGAATTTGCCGATGTATAAATGGCCCACCATTTGCTGCTGTCTGTTAAAAGCTTGCTGACAATTTGCGTTTCCGTCAGGACTGGTCTTTCTGCAGAAGAGTGGGCATTTGCACATCTCCAGAAATACATTTCGAGCTCAGACCTCTTAATGGGCTTGAAATGCGCGTGCTGCAATAATGAAGTCTCAAAACAAAATGATTTACTGGCTAACAATAAAGCCGAAATGATGTGGTAATAGTTGTACTCCCCAAGCGTATCTCAAAACATACGCAGCATTGTTCAAGCAAACGCACTTTTAAAAATCTGTTTTGACATATCGAATGGACCATTTCATGGCTATGTAGCTATAATCGTCCGCAAGGACTCTATAGGCTAAAAGGAAGAACAAGAGAAATCCCACGAACCGGTTCCTTCGCCTATACGACCGTTCCCGAGTCTGTTTCATATTAAAAATGACCTCTCTCTTTCTATGTTCAGGCGGATGTTTCCCGCAATGAGAGTGAAGATCTCAGGTTTAGACCCACACCAGCAGTATTATATTGCTATGGATATTGTGCCAGTGGATAACAAAAGATACAGGTACGGTGACTTTAAGGCAAAAAGCTTATCGTGTGAGCCATAGGGATCTTGGCTATTGGAAGAAAATATTAACAGTATATAAATTAGCAGAAGGCAGCATTTAACTCTCCTTCAGATTCTTATTTTCAACCCAGCACAGTTAAAGATTTTTTTTTAAAAAAAGTGCATTCTGCCAAGTATGCAAAAAACAACTGCAGTTTTATTGAAGTTCTTTATACGTTTGGCTGATGTTGTATATATACTGAAAGCAAATATTCAATGTTTTTTTTCTTTCACTGACTGCACTTTTAGAGTGATCAAAGAGATGCTGTTATCAGATTGCACTCCTCATTAGTATCTTAAATCTAATTCACGTCAGTGGGAATTATTTCAGATTAACAAAAAAAAAATGAAATACACAGTTTTTTTTCCCCAATGCTAAATGGTATTAACCTTAACATTGATATCAGCAGCATTAAGAGTCTATTAAAATATATTAGAATTTAATCCATAAAAACTTTCTTGGTCATGCTTCAAGCTAATTATTTATGCTAATAGCTGTTTATCATTCATATATTCACTAGCAATAGTCACATATTCATTCAGATGCACCAACATTTCTATTTATTTATTTTTTCAATAAAGTAATGGCATTTAATTAAGTGAAGCATAATAGCATGAAGAATCATAATAGCATGAAGAGCTATGAGAGGAAGGAAAACCAGATATCCTTTGAATGTTTGAAATTAGGAGGTATGTGCTTGAACTCGATTGCAAGGACTGGCCTGTTTTGGGGAGCTGCTGGATGCTGCTGAAACTGCAGTTCTGCAGGAAGTTTTGCAGGATCAGGCCCACAGAAATGACCATGACGAGCCCTGCACGTGTTGCAGACCTTGCTTTGCAATCACCATCCCATCCTCCACAGGAGCCAGGAGGACTTTTGCCAAGCAGTTCAGTGGAGGCAGGATTGGGTCCTTACCAATTGCTGCTTTCGTGATTTCAAGCCTATATTTAGTATAATTTAGGGAAAACCACGGCAGATTTAATTGTTGAAATAGGAACATTTCAGACGGAGAACAGAAGGTTGGTTCTTCAGGAATGCTGCCATTTTTCCTCTGCCCTATGTCTTTTGCGTGTCCTTACTTCATTGACTGTATTTTCGTCCTTTCCTATAGAGGTACATGCGACATTTTTTATGATGGTGTTTTTTTTTTTTTTTTTTTTTTTTACAAGATGAATATATAAATGCTGAGGACATACAGTTCTTGTAGTCAGAGGAGGCTTTTTTTTTTTGTCTGTACCCTAGGGAAAATATCTTTTTTTTGAACCTGTGCAGTTTGGTTAAAATGGGAAGTCCTTGTGTCGCTTTTATGTTGCAAGTGTGCATTTCCTTAGCAATCTCAGCATGTCATTTCTTGAAGCTCTGAACTGTTTCTTACTTCATGCAAAAAGCAAGGCAAATGCTTCAAACTGAACAAAAATGCTAATATTAAAAAGGACAGTAATATTTAGTATGAGGCTTCAAACAGAATTTCGATTAAAATAAATACATTTATGCTGATCTGTGGTGTCTGCCCAATGTTTTACGGTGGTCTCCAAGCAATTGAAGTAACTTAAAGGTTGTGGGAAGGGCAGTATTTTTTTAGTTGGCAAACTTACATGTTTGCAATCATATATCAGTATATTTTTGCTCTATCATCCTTCTAGATGCTGGTGTTTAACTTGATCTCCCTTTTCGTTGTTTGTGCTAAAATCTCTGCATTTTTTTATTACTGACTGTTATTTACATTTGCTGCTCATGTGGCTTTACAAACTGACTGCCCTGTGGGCTTTTTAGGTTTGAAAGACCCAGTGGAAGTCATGTATTGAATCTTTTGCTGCCAGAGCAGATCCCCAAACTAAATAGAAATGAAGAAATTTATACCTAGTTCTACATTTCTAGCTGTAAATTTCTGCAAGCTTAAACTTGGAAACCTGTTATTGGTATTTAGGAAATTATCTACTTTGGTAGAAAAAGGCCGAATTTCATATAAATTAAGAAATATAAAATAAATGAAAAATATTAGGACTATTCGCTGTATGATTTCGGGCTAAGAACTTGTCTCTAGGAAAAGACCTCACCATGGTTCTAGATTTTAGTTTTACAGCTTAGTCTGAACTGCACGAAAATATATTTTGTTTTCATTTCTGATTATTGTTTGTGATTTTCTAATTTTCTCACAAGGAATTGAACTGTACAAACAGATGATTTGATGGGATCTTTCATGCTTTTATATATTATATATAAAAAAACCCGGATTTTCAGGATTTTACTGTATTTGAAAGACAATATACCTTGCTGGCTTTAACTAGTCCTTTTTAAATTGTCTCATGAAGTATCTGCCTTAAGAATAAGTTTCCTGCTGAAGCTGTCACTGTTTTTATTTGAAAACGACTTCTCCAGCATTGGCCTATTGAATGAAATATGGGCTGTAGTTTATTTTTATTTTTAAGCCTTTTTGCAATGCTATTCATTAAAATTAATATAGTCTGACAGAAACAGTAAGAACATAACTCGATATAGTTTCATTATTTCTCAGAATCCTAATCTATGCTTTCCCTATGCTTTAGGCATAGATATTTATTTTAGACTCAGAATCTTCCCAATACGGAATTACTGATATGTTAAATTCAGAGCCAGATCTGCCCATGAGCTACTGCTTGTTTAGAGCAGAGCTGCGGCGCTCGGAGAACTTGGAGCAGCTCAGAGCTCAGCAAGCAGGACGGTGTAAAGACCGTTCCTGATTATAGCAGAAGTAGGGTCAGATGAGAGTGTGTTTTTTAGCCTGCCTTTTTTAGTTACTGAAACTGAGGTTTTGCAACTTAAAAAAAAAAAAGTCGTCTTTTTGTGTTTGCTGGCAGATGGGTCCTTTCTTCCTGCCTAGGCCCTACTATATGAATACAGATCTGGCTGGATAAATTATTCCAAGTTTCCTCGTTGCAGACCCCATTTTTCCTTTCCACAGGTACGTCTATCACAGCTCCAAGTGGATGGTAGCTGGCAACGCGGACTCGCCGGTCCCACCTCGCGTGTACATCCACCCCGACTCGCCGGCCTCGGGCGAGACGTGGATGAGGCAGGTGATCAGCTTCGACAAACTCAAGCTCACCAACAACGAGCTCGACGACCAGGGGCACGTGAGTACACGCGGAGGAGATACGTGGGGCTGAGCGCGGCCTCGGGGAGCCAGGGCGTCTCGGAGCTCTCTGGGAATTTGCCGCGCAGACCTGAGATCTGCCTGCTTCCTAGGCTGGTAATTAAGCGCTTATTAGAGCATGCTGTTTTACTCCCCCCGCCAAGGCCTGCAAGGGGAGTCTTTACAAGGCAAAGCCTCCCAGTGCTGAGGGCTGTCCCCCCGCGCGCTGCTCGCGCCTCCCGCGCTCATCAAAGAGCTCGCCTAAGCGCGCAAGCGGCCAGGAGAGATGTTAGGAGCGCGCCATAACTTCACGGGAATAAAAATACGCCTCGCTATTTTCTTAACCTAAACCATTGTGCGAAATCCCACAAGGTGCTAATAATTGCAGGCAAAAAAGGAAAAAAAAGCGAACAACATGAGAGCTGGGCTCGCCCCGGTAATGATTTATTGCGTACCTTATGAGGCAAGAGCCTTTCACAGCTGAGGCTCATTACTTCTGGAAACGCTGGCGAGGACGTATGCAGCGCGAGCGTTTCTGTTTGCAAGTTCTAAATTGTTTAGTTATGACATTATCTAATGTGACAAAATGTGTTACGTTAATATTTCCTCTTCTCTTCAAAACTGTTGAAACGTGACAGATGTAAGGCAGTATCTTTCCGGCAATCCTTAGAATACTTTCACTTGACACCTTAGGAAATAATTAAAGAATGAGAATTGCTTTTAGTCAGGGTCGAAGCCTTTAATTTTGTAAAATCCCGTAATAAATAGCAAGTGTTGGCTTTCTTTCAAAGGGAGTGCTGAATTCCTGGTGGTGGAGTTTTAAGATGTAAGAGGCAAGTTTTGAGACAGGATGGATTCCATTGACCTTAACATAGCCCAATTTATTAAGCAGGATGCCTTCTCTTTCTCTGAAAAACGTATAAGGAAAATATACCTGCCACACAGCACAAGGGCACTGCATCTATCTCTCTGTGCAGCTGCAACTCTGTGACATTAAGCCAGGTGTTTTGTCAAAATTTATTCCAAGTATCAGCATGAGGGATATTTTTTTCCTATGTGTTTGCAAAGGAGATTAGCTCAAGACTGCGGTGAAACTGCGCGGGAGTTAAGACATTATGTTACAGACACAGGATATAGGAGATGTGCTGGACTGAGCTAGTTAATCTGGTAACTTGGATGGAGCATCTCCCTTTCATATAATATTGTTTGCAATTTTACCATGTTCTTCCTGAAAAAAGACTACGTGGGTGTTGCATCTTTTGAAATAGTGTTTCTGTTTAGAATTGTTTTTTAAAAAAGAAAAAAGATTCACTCCAGGATTGCAATTTTGGGATCTGATTTGGCAAGGTTTATTTGAGTAAATACCTGCGCGGGTCATTCCCGTAGTTCCCCCGATACTTGTGTATTTGTGATGTTTCTCAAGCGCGAGTTGCATGGGCTGAGTCCTGAGCTTCTCGTCGAGTCTTTAGCCAGGGAAGCAAATGATGCAACTGCTTCTGCAGTGGAGAAGCTGGTTTTTGTACGAGGGGCAATATGTGGATGCAGGGATCCGGCAGGCACTTGCAGTCACAGCCTGCCCTGTGATAACAGCTTGGATATGTAGAGAACTGCATTACCCTATTTTTCCATCATGGATTGTAGCTTTGTTTTCATTCCAAAGCTGAAACCTGCGTAGCGTATGCAGCACACACCATTATTCATAATGTGGAGGAATATAAATTTTCAGGTCTTTAGTTAAGTGTTTCGATTTGGAAACTACTGAAGTAAAAGCTCCAGCGCAGTGATGTGAGACACATTGAACTGATTCAGTGCTACAGCAGCGCCCCTCCTCCCCAAAATGGAAATTTAAGTATTAAAATAAAAGGACAAAAGAAGGATGACTGTAAAATAATTTCATATTTCTCAAATCTGGGAAATTGCAAACATGTCATTCATAATTACCAGAAAAGGCAAAAGCAGAAAGCAGAAAAGTGTCTCTTCCAGTGGGTACATTTTTTCTTTTAAAGCTATGGTAGTGTGGAATGCTGTATTGAAAAAGCTATGTAGCCTCTGAACGCCTCCAGCAATAATGGAAAACGAATAATCATATTTTGTGATGAATATAAAAAACAATTGTTTTTCATAAGCAGGAAGGAACCATTTTTTCTCAAGAGGGTACCAGGGGAGGGATGGTGGATTAAAAGATCTAGGGGTCAAGGCCATACCATGCTTGGCATGTTTATTTTTATGGAGATGGGGTGTATTTTTGGTTATTAGAAAGCTTTTTTTTTGCCTTTTTTCAGATTTTTTTTTCCTGCTTAGACAGAATGGCTCAGGGAAAGCTCCATGTGGTCTCTACATGCTGCCTTCATTCCTCTGGTAGTGTAATCACAGGCGGGATTTAGTTGGTTTTCTCTGGTGTACTTTCCACGCTGTGTCTGATTCTGGGGCTGCGGCAGTTATTGCAGATGCTTCTTTGCTCTTACTGTCCTGCTCAGGGGCGGCAGCTTCTGCTGGGTTTCCCTGTTGAAATTCAGGGGCTGGGTTGTTCTTTTTTATTTTTCTTGCATGCGTGATTTTCTTTGACTTTTAGGGAGTCAAAGTGAGATTGACCCAGAGCCCTTTGACTCATCCCAAGGTATTAGCTCTCAGAGTCACTGACAAAGGTGGCTCATGCCTGTGGGCATGGGCACTACATTTGCAAGCAGACGATAAGGCGGTGTTTCTACGTAATATTTATATTCTGGCGTAATTAAAGGCAGCTTGCTCCCACTGCGTTGCTCTGGGCCCTGTGCTAAGCGGCGGCTTCGCATTCAAGGAAAGCAACCAGCTCCGGGACGGCTCGTTCCAGAGCAAAGGCCCTGCCTGGGAGAGCTAGGGTGTCTACAGAGATGTTAAGGCTTGATGACATCCTTAAGACACATACTGCAGCATTTGTGTCATTTATCTGAGTTACTGAGATAAAGAAAGGTAAATGGGTGTTTTGCGGTTGCCGCTGAGCAGCGCGTGCTCTTGACATGCCTTGTATCACATGCTAGTTCCTCTCATCTCCCGGTAGCGGAATAAGCACTGTATTGTGAAGTCATTCTTTTGGTCTGATTTGATTTTTTTTTTTATTTTGATGTTGGTTTATGTTTGAATTTCAAAAGAAGGGAAAAGTCTATTTTTACGCTATTCTTACTGTGGTATTTTTACGCTATTCTCTGTGCTTGTCAATCTATGCTTATGCAAAGGAACATCTTTTTAACTTTCAGTGAAAATTAGATAGTTGTTTTCTTAATTATTTCTTGGGTTTTTTCTTTCAATCTTCCACGTGTGACCAGGCTGGGCTGGAAGCAGAGGCAGATCGTTACGCTGCCCAGACTTTGCTCCGAGCTGTAAACTCTGCTTCCAGTCAGTGGGTACTTACGTGTTCTTGTCACAAGGAAAAGCTGGAAAACATCAGCATTTGCAATTGCAATTTTTTGAGAATTCGTGCTCCCTGACTCCTGGCACTTCCCTCCCTGCCAAAAGCTTGAACGTGTGGGCACTGCGAAGAGGGTAAAGGCAGATTTGGAGTGAGAAGCCGCGAGGTGAGGACCTCACGGCTGGTGGGAAGTGTCTACACAGCTGCGGGGCAGGAGAACTGAGATGTCTTGTGTGATGGCCTTGAGACTCGTGTGATGACAGTGCCTAAGGTCACCATCAGGACGGCGGCCTTGCCGTGGCAGCAACTTACACAACACTTATTATGAGGATTATTCTTGCCGGAAAGCAGTCAGTGTGTTTGTAGATGCTTTGGTGGTTTGATAGAGCTGTGTGAGACATATGTGTGTGCTTTGGTCCTACAGCATGAGGGGCTTTAGGCAGAGCAAGGTGTTTAAAGCCAATTGAAAGTAGTGTTGGGCCCTGCCTGGCATTTGGTGGCACCTGCACTGCGTCTTTCTGCTGTTGTTTTTTAAGAGTGCAAAAGGAAAGTTGCTGCTTCTGCAGATAAAATGTTAAATGTTGTTTGTGCTATTAAATGTAAACAAAACCAAAGGAAAAGCCAGGATCTCCTTTTCCTTAGCCTTTCCCTGACAGGAACTTTAGGTAAAAAGTGTCCATGCTGCATGTTGCACCTTCCTCTCATTTTATACACAGCTCACACAGAATTGCTCTTCACTTCTCTAAAGCCCTGCAATTGTGAGTTGGATAGCTAGAATTCAGCATCCTAGCCAGGAACCAAAGACCCCCTTCTACAAGATGCCATACAAAAAAAAAAAAACATTCTCTGCTACTGATCACTAATGGGCTAGCGATGTTTCAACGCTGGGAGATTTCCATATAGCCTGTGGGGACGCCAGGTCCCTTTCCAGCAATAACCAGGGCTAACGTAGCTCCGATAGCCCATCGGATGGGGAGTGGGCAGCGCACATCTCCCTGCTGCTGTGACTTCACTGCTTCTCCTGTGCGAGCAAAATTGCCCAGAGCTACGTGGCTTGTCAGCGGCAATGGTCAGGTCTGCAGCGTGGCCGGGTACCCGCTTGCACCACAAAACCTGTGGGGAAACTAATCCCAGAGGGAGCTCTGCTGTGCTCGGGCAAAGGCCTCACGCGAGAACGTCCGCAGGGCAGGCCTTGAGCAAACGCACCGGAGCCTCCGGTGTCATTCTCAAAACCCCACTTACTGGCTAAGAAAAACCCCGATTATTCAGAAACCTGGCTTTTTCAAAATGGGGTCATGTTGTCTGGCCAGAAGTGAGCATATTAAACTAGCCAAACTGTAGTTTATCGAAGGGATTTTGATGTCCCTGTGTTGTCTGGATGAACAGGCTTGCCTGGGACCCGGTGTGGAGGCACAAGGGCTCTGTGAAGTGCCGGAGCACTTACACGTTCTGGGGCTACTCAAAGAGCAGGAAATTAAAAAACTTCCCCTGAATTTCGATTAGCATTTCCACAGGCCAATAGCCACAAGCCTATTTATTTATTGAGTTACTAATTTATTAGACCTTCCAAAAATAATAGTTAAGCTTCCAATTATATTATTTTCTTGAAATTTTCTATTTTAGTAGTGTCTAGCTGAAGTGAAATAGAGGGAAGATTCTGCATTTTAAGCCCCCTCTAAAATTTGGGAGCAATAGCAGAGAACATTTTCATGTTTAAATTTATGCCCTGTGAGTTCATAGAGTTCTTGTAGGTTTATCCTTATACTTGTCTTTTGTATGTACAGAGGAGATTGTATATTGATATTCACTGTGCCTGTATGCGTATTATAAACCGAGGGTTATTAACTTCTTGGAGTTTGGGGATTTTGGTGTTATTTCACTCAAAGTTTCTGCTCCTTCAGAGTGTGAGAGTCTCAGCTTGCGCTCAAAACAAAGTTATGTTTCCAGCCTCCAAGATATCGGCAGGGAAAAATGCTTCAAGCATATCCTGAAGGTTTTGAAAACAAAAGGCAATGCTGCTGTTGTTAATCTCGGCAGATCAAATCCAGACTCAAGTGAAAAAAATCAACTAAACTTTCCTAATTGCAGTGGGACCAGGACTTCACTCCTGATTTCGTTAAGCCAGTCTCCTGAATTTGAAGCTCCCAAGTCATAATTTTTAAATGCTTAGGCTTGGCAATAACGTAAATGCACAGGGATTAGACTACTGTAATAAGAACCTTCAGAGGTTAAAGAAAACATTTCATTTCCAGTAAATGGCATGGTAAACACATGCCACGATCTGTTCCAAAAAGCTATTAGTCCTGAAACAGCAGGGTGTCCTTTCTAGTAAATGTTATCTTTTCCCTTTCATTTTGATTGCACAGATTATCCTGCACTCTATGCACAAGTATCAGCCTCGTGTCCACGTCATCCGCAAGGACTGTGGCGACGACCTGTCCCCCGTCAAGCCTATCCCTTCGGGAGAAGGGGTCAAGGCGTTCTCCTTTCCGGAGACAGTTTTCACTACTGTCACAGCGTACCAAAATCAACAGGTAACGTGGACTTTCTATTGGAAGTTTACAGGCTTCTCAGAGGAGACGAGAGCAGTGCAGGATAGCAGAGAAGGAGATTCTTTTATTACGGCATTTAGTAAAAATGCATTGAGTAACCCTTTTAATATTTAATAGTTTTCACTAGCAGCCTTGCAGCAGCGCCTGGAGGCTATAGCTGAGACTTCAGGCTATGTGAACTACGTGGCGTGTATAAAAGTTAACTCCTGTCACAAAGACCTCGCAGCCTGATAGACATCATTAATAGCGTCCTCATTACAAATGCAGCATTGAAGCAAAAAGAAAAGAGAAGTCTAGTTTTTAACGGCATTTTCATACTTTCAAATGTAGGTAAATGCCCAGATAGATTTTTAAATCATATCGGGGCCAGATTCTACTAATTTCTAAACTCTTTCTGCAAAAGGTGTCCCAGGATCTTTAAGGAGTGGGTGAGGCGCAGAGAAAGCAGCAGCCACTTTCATTAACTGCATTCATTCTTCTTTATTAACTGCAGTTTATCTGGGCCCCAAGGCAGCTTTAGAGTCAAAAATAAACTGCAGGTTGCCTGACTCCAGTGTTTGTCTTTTACTTGCTGCTTGGTAAATATTAACACTGATAGTGACGCCATATTCAGTGTTGTGGCATTTTATCAATTCTACTTATAATATTTCAGCTATATTTTAGGAAGTTATATATGCCTTGTTGTCTTTACAGTGAGAAGGCATTTAAGGGGGCAGTAGCCAGTCAGAGATGGAGAGCATGTAAATAATGAAATATAATTATTTGGTGCCTACCCTATTTATTTAAAGAAATTGAAAATATTAATGTTCTTTTGTAGTTTTTTTATAGAAAATAATGGCCTGCAGGTAATATTCTAGGCCTATATAGAAATAAAATTTCATCTCAGTTTTGTCACAGTTAGGCAATGTATTCTCTTAGGTGAAGAATGACAGTAATGAGAAAATGTCTTTTGCAAAATGCCTTTTGATTGCACAAATGCCTGTAGCTTATCTGAGGATCTGGAAAAGCAATGATCATGAGGCTGGCCCTTATTTTGCTGTGTTTCAAGAAAATTATCGTAAACGATGCAAATTGAAAGATGTTTCTTCTTCAAGGGGAATAAGAAAATTTCATTGTTATCTCCATTAGGAGAGTCGTATTTTGAATTACTTGAAGAAATTGGAGAACTTTCACTATCTCTCTTTAATCATCTTCACAGATAACTCGTCTGAAGATTGACAGAAATCCATTTGCCAAGGGATTTAGAGATTCAGGACGTAACAGGTAGGTGCTGGGAAAGTAGATAGGCTTTTTAATGCAAACAGAATCAGGTTTCAAAAGCTCTTGATGGATATCCTTCTTACAAAGGGGAGTATCTGTATTTATACTCCAGTTAGTAGCAATTCAACTAGCCAACAAGAGAGGTTGCTCTTGAAATCTCCTTTCTCTGGCAAGAGAGAGAAGTTGCAGGATACCAGTGTGAAACGACAGTGCCAGACTCTTGCGCTTAAATGGCATTTAAGGTAGATGAATGGCTCACTGTTTTCTCTTGAAAGCAGAGAAGCCAAGTCCCTCATGCAGTGGCAGGGTGCACTTGCTAGGAGATGGGAGGTCTATGTTTATGTGTCCCTGTAGCCTAAAGAGTTTTAAATTCACAACATGCAATTCCTAGGTGAGTGCTGTTCCTCCTAGGTTATAGATGACCTTGAAACAGGCCTGTTTTCCATCTCTCACGTTGCAGTTGGACTGATTAATAGCTAGCTAGCTCTCTCTTGGTCCGTGAATCTTTCAAAATAGCAATGGGGAATCTGAGTACTGCAAAGTGGAGACTTGGGTCTAGTCCCTGCTGCCAGTACTGATGAGGCATTTTATCCAAAGACTGTTTAATGCAAAATACTTAAGCCTGTTATGAATTGTATGCTAAACCATTTCAGCTAAAAAAAGAAGCATTTAATTGTGGTGCATAGTATACATCGGTTCCAGTGACCACTTTGCGTTTGGTTTCTACAGCTGCTATATTTATTACCCAGCTTCCTAGAGAAGGAAGCAAACTGTACCGGTAGGAATGCTCAGAGAGTATCTTTGTAAGCTGCTTTACTGAGCTTTTTTTATAGTAGAGGCTATAAAGCATTAAAAGCCATTTTGTTTCCACCTGAACAGCAAAAAGGCTGAGCTTGCTTAGCAAACTAGAATTTTATTTTTATTTTTTTTAATGCAAGAAGAAGAGAGAAACATTTATAGAAGAGGTGGGGTGGTTATAAAGATGGACTGGAATCATCTGGAAGTATCTTTTCACTTGCATTCCGTATTTGCTGTTTTCTGAGTTTTCTGTCTTCCATCAGGAAGCAATTGGCCATGTCCTGTCTGCAGACCTGGAAGTAACCCCCTTCCACAGGCATAAGTGAGAGTTTTGTCCTCCTTTGTAGCCTTCTTACTTCGAAAGTAAGAAGTGAGCATTAACTTCTAGATAAACCCAGACTGAGGAAACAAAACATGCTGTGTACACTTGGGGAAGAAATAAATTGCCACACATCGCCTTTTTGACAATTCCCCACAGACAGTGTCTCTGCTATGTGTGCTCGTTGCGGAGCTATAAAATAAATACTAAGAGAGCCTTCAAAGACATGTGTAGGTAACAGCCTGGCTCCATGGAAATGTTTGACTTAACGTGAGGTTAAAGTTTCACCCGCAGTGTTCTACAAAGTAAGAGAAGATGTTCTGAAAAATAGAGGATAAATAACTGTTTAAAAATCAATCTTAAACTAGACAGATTTTATCTAAGTGCTAGGTAGATGCAATAGCACTGTTTCATATGCAGCCATGCAAACATAGTTGTAGGAATGGGGCTACAGGGAGGGTTTTTTCTTGATTTAGCTAAGAGCTGTTTGATTTGGGTGTTAAAGAAAAGCATGACATTTGAATTGAAAGACAGTTATAGTCTGCAGAAATGGATTAAAAGGTCAATCCTATAGAATGGATTTCTGTGTAAAGGTATCCGGACTGGTTTTAGAAAATACGATAAATGATTTTGCATATTTTTATCTGCAGTAAATCAGCATTAGTTTACCAAAATCAGTATTCCTGTTTTCTTTGGTAAGCTCTGAATGAATATACTTGTGAATATAGCTCAGATTTTTAATTCAGTAGGAAAATTTCCTTTTAAATTTAAGTTACTAGTTTACTCAGTTGATTATTAATTTATATGGCTGTTAAACATAGAAATTAGAAATTAAAACTTAGAAATATTTAATTAATGTTATCTTCAATGCTCTATTATTTTTATCATCTAGACATTTTTGTGTGCAACAACAGGGTTAAAAAGATACTGTGGTACTACTATATGCAACTTTTCAGTATCGTTTCATTTACTTTAGCTATCATACTCTAACACTGCTTCATGCAATAGTTCTGCTTAATTAAAAATAATTCCTTTCAGTCCCACAGGCTATTTTATAGAAATCAGTAGCTTCACCTTTTAAACGCATTCCCTGAACATTTGCAAAGTGAAACAGAATTTATGTGCTGAGAATTGTTTCATTCTTCAGTTAGGCCTTAAGTCTGACCCTATAAAAACTTTTACTCAGGAAAGGACCAGAATTTCTCTCTTTAAATACTTCAGGAAAAACATAACTGTTTTGTTAAATAAACTTGGCCATTTGATAGCGTAAATTAGGGTGGTGATAAAATGTGGAAATTGTTCGAAGGCATCTTGTATAAATTATCGCCTTGGCTACACTCCTCCAGGAGGTGGCTTTTATCTCCACTTTAACTAGAAATGAAAATTCACCATTACTGCAGCAAATGAAGGCTATCTTTTTAGGCCAGGTTTAGCTAATAAATACTTTATAACTGTTTCCTGACATGCATTTGTGCTCCTGCTGGAAACACAATGTGGAAGAAGCCGTATTAGAAGAGCATGTTGGTAGCTTCAAATTGGGCTATTTGCATCACTTCGGTTTACAGAGTGTTGCTGCTCAGAGGCAAGCACTTGTATTTGGTATGTGCCTGATGTTGACACTTAGCAGGCCTTTGGGACTCAGCAGCCAAAAGTAACAGCAAAATTACACCTCTGAGCTGCATTATTTAGAAAATTCAGTCAGAAAATGAATGGCCCATTACCTGCAGTGCACAGAATTTCTTCCACATATTGCCTGTTGCAATTGTCTTGACAGTCATTTTCATTTTGTTTTGCCGAACTGTTGGAAGAAAAACACTGAGCATAGTTAGTTACTAAAGGCATTTTTTCCTAAGATAATAAGTGAAACACAGCATTGCTTATAAACTTAGCATCAAAAAAGCGATATATTCATGCTTTGCTCATGTCAGAAGCATGATTTTCTAACTCATGGGTAATGGCTGGGAATCCTTTTTAAAGAAAAGTTGCCTGTGGATCACCTTTCTTCTAATCAGAAATAGGAGATCATCCCTCCGGCAAGGAGAGCAGCTGCTCTCAAGGAAATGTCATACTAGGAAAATATTTAATGTCATTAAAGCCAAAGTAAAAAACAAATCAGAGAGCCAGACTTTGGAATTGGGAAGCTCTTTGCATGCTACCAGCACAGGGACCATAGATCGCCTGGATTGGGATGTTAGCTCTTCTCTAAAAAGCAAAACAAACTCCCTCAAAATAATCCTGAAATGCTACAACTTTTCATGTGTCTGAGGTCAAGAATCCAGAGCAATGTGAGACAAGATACAGCTTACTATCATGACATGATGGTGGTTTTTTTCTAAACAGGATGGGACTGGAAGCTTTGGTAGAATCTTATGCCTTCTGGAGACCTTCACTGAGGACACTTACATTTGAAGATATACCTGGGATACCCAAACAAGGTAACAGTCTTCTTTGTGTACTTCTGGCACAGAAGTGCATGAAGATAAAACTCTGACCACCATGCTTTATAAAATCTAGCATAGTTCGTCACTTGCAGAAAAATATAACAAACCAAAACATTTAACGTATCATAACATATGTTTGAAAGCAGGGCAGTCACAGTCACGCCCTTCCCGCTTCCTTTCCTGCTGCTGTCTGAAGTTAAGGGGCTTGTTGAAGTTATTAAGACGTTCAAAGAATGGGAGCTAAATGTCTTGCACCATCTTTAACCTACTACACCTTGGCTGGGTGTGCAGTTTAGAGCTTAGCCAGAAACACTTGCTGGAAGGCCCCTCTAGAAAATCATCCTATTAATGCTGGAATTGCCCATCTGCAGAGAGTGGAGATGTTGATGTAGGCTGAAAGAAAAATAACTAGGATTTACGCTAGGATTTTTAGTATGTAGAGGTGTCTGATGGTGTTTTGGAATAGGCAGAGTTCACTGATAAAAATGTATTCTTTCTTTTTACTAGTTCACTTATGTTGAAATCCTGCTAAGTTATTGACAGTCTGTTTATCCCTTTGTATCACCAAGCTGTTTAAAGAGCTGGTTCCTTAGCTGGCATACACAGAGCAAAGGGCTGCGAATGCACTACAGATTTTAGTAACAACTTGGATGGCACAAAACCGGGAGTAGTGAAGAAGGCTTGCTGTGATGCAGTGCTTGCTATGTCCTAATCACCATGCAATTTGCTTCCAGTCTCAAATAAAAAGTAGTTAACCTCATAAGCAGGAGTTGTAACTTTGGATATATTGAATGATGGTTGATGCTTGTGTTCCAGTCTTGAATAGGTCATTGCTTTAAAAGCCCATACATGCGCACATACATATTTGCACAAAAATGTAAAATCATTTTTGAATCTCTTTGCATCAGATGTTTTATGTCAGGGGATTATTTTATCAAAGCAAAAGGACCTTGTTGTGCTGCAGTCTAGGAAGTGAACCTTTCTCGACGTGCTTCTTATGCTTTAATGTTCTCTTCCAGGAAACACAGGTTCCTCTACTTTACTCCAGGGATCTGGCAGCGGAGTGCCATCTACCCACCCGCACCTTTTACCAGGTTCCCCTTGCTCATCTCCAGCCTTCCATCTCAGTCCCAACACCAGCCAACTCTGTAGTCTTGCTCCTGCCGACTACACAGCTTGCGCCCGCTCCGGCCTGACCCTGAACAGATACAGCACGTCTTTGGCTGAGACCTACAACCGGCTCACAAACCAAAGCAGTGAGACGTTTGCGCCCCCGCGGACTCCCTCTTACGTTGGCGTGTCGAGTAGCGCAACTGTGAATATGTCCATGAGTGGCAACGATGGGGATGCTTTCAGCTGCCCACAAACTGGCATTTCTATGCAGATTTCAGGGATGTCTCCACAGCTCCAGTACATCATGCCATCCCCATCCAGCAATGCCTTTACCACTAATCAAAGCCACCAAGGCTCCTACAACACATTCAGACTGCACAGTCCCTGTGCACTCTATGGATATAACTTTTCCACATCCCCTAAACTGGCTGCCAGTCCTGAGAAAATTGTTTCTTCCCAAGGAAGTTTCTTGGGGTCCTCGCCAAGTGGAACCATGACGGATCGGCAGATGTTGCCCCCCGTGGAAGGAGTGCACTTACTTAGCAGTGGGGGGCAGCAGAATTTCTTTGACTCTAGGACCCTAGGAAGCTTAACACTCTCGTCTTCTCAAGTGTCTGCACATATGGTTTGATGAAGCCTTAAGTAAAAGTACAGTATGTTTGGTGTCTACAATCTATTTCTTTTGGAATATGAAAGGACACTTGATGTAGCTTGTAAAGCATGTGTATATATAATATGAGAGGAAGTTTCACTGAATTTTTGATTTGCTTGTGGCCAGATTATTCTCCTATTTTGAGTTACATGGAGTTTGTTGCGGCACGGACTGCTTTAGTTTTTCTGGTATAATACACTTAGTTGTATAACACGTCGGGACATATGCAACAAATTAAGTAAGACTTCCTCCCCTTTTCCCCCTTCCTCTGTTCTAACCCCTTTAAAGAATGAAATGACACTTAGAGTATTGAACAACACAAACAAGCCCACGTACATGTCCTATAATACTAGGGAGTTTCTCTAAAACAGTCTTGCAATGCTAAGCTGATGCACCAAAGACATTTTACAAGTTTCTTCTGTTGTAAGGGATATGAAGGGCATTTGGACTTAAAGTGTTAAACGTCAAGCATCCAGTCTGAAACAGAAGCTTAGCTAATGGATTATTTATACAAAGTGAATGGAAGGAATAGTTTGCCTCCTCATGATATGCTGTTTCTAGCATATCTGGCATTCTTACTAGGATCTTCTTCGGTGTTAGCCTAGATTTATGATTAGGTGTTTAAAGAAAGGATTTAAAGACAAATAATGCAGATTCAAACTGTGGTGATACGAGTGATTTTAAACCAACAGCAGAAGCAGCATCCCTTGGGACAGAATGAAAACTTCGGGATGCTTCATTTTGTTAAAAGAAAGGCTAGATGCATTTTTTTTCACCATAAATATTACCTATAAGACATTTATTGGACAGTAGGATATTCTAATGTATCTTTGTTTTTGTATTTTTACTTTTTTTAAAGAAAAATGCAGGTTTGATTAAAAAAAAAGTAAGCAGGATAAGAAATTCCTGTGTTTTGGGGTATTTTTTTTATAAGAGCAAAATGCCCCTCATCCTCAGAATCTCATAAATTAATTGCTGATACCAACTAGGCAGATAACCCAGTTTGCCCACAAACTGTTGCTGGAAGCAGAACTTTGTGGTAGCTGCCTCCCCGTAAGTCGGCCAGGATTGGGACCAGGATTATGATAGGCCAAATTCCCATAATAGTTTACTTTGAATGCTACAGCATGACACCTACAGGCTATTTCCCCGTCTCCAGAGAGCCATCTGTCTTCCTTTCTTGTTCCTTCTGCCATGAGGTTACTGCTGTTTTGTTCCTTAAACAGTCTCTGCCATGAAATTTAAGCAGTTCACTTCCTTCCCATCCCTGGTTTTAACCAGGATTTGTTGAAACTCGGATCAAAATCTGCTCCTGACCAGGCATCTCCAGAGTGACAAGGGCATGGGGAGATCCTTGTGTCTCTGGGAACCTTCTGCCCTTGTCCGTGCCTGCCTAGTGGCTGCGTCCATCTGCCTGCTGCGGAAGCCGCCCTCGGCTGCCCACCTGTCAGAGTGTTAAATGTGGAGGATACGGGACGTGTTTCAGTGCTTGAGAAAACAGCTCTTCCTCCACGCTACTCTAGGCCTCCTGTGTATTCTGCAGGTGGTTTCAAGACGTCTTCAAGTGGGTGCAAATGCAATTGAAAATGCTTCCCTGGCTAGCACTATGGCAAGGGGAATAAGGCCTGCTAAGGTTATGTCTTTTTCTTCTGTCAGATTTTAGCAAAAGTAAATCATTTTGTTTCTCAAAAGTTCAAATATGTTTTCTGGCAAACAGTGACCTAACCGCTCCCAGTTTAAGAAATGCTCATTGCAGCTAATATTTCTTCGTGGGGAGGGAGATAATGGAAGAGAAACAGACCCCTCTCTAGCTCTTCTTATTATTTAGAGAAGAAAAACCACGATAGCATTTAATTAAGCTCTTGCACAGAGAATACTCTATTTTTACTAGTTATATGTATGCTTGTGTTATACATATAAAGATGCTGATTTATAAAGTTCTCATTCAGAGCTGGAAAGTCTAGAGGATGAGTTTGGAATTTGCAAGATGTGGGTTTGCTTCTCTGCTCTGTCACAAGCTACCCAAGTGACACTGGGCAATTCCCTAGCCCTCTGTATCTGATTTTTTTTTTCCAACTGTAGAATGGAATAGCACTTCTGTGCCTCACAAGATATGGGAACAATATGCTAAAGACACAAGTATGTTTAGACAGTCTTCATGTATAAAGGTAACACGGCATTCATGTACTTTGGATCTGCAGTTGGTTCTGGTGTTCCAGTCTCCTTTGAGTCAGTTCTTCAAGTAAAGGCTTCCAATGCTAAAACACTGCTCAAACAAGACAGAACAAAACAAAAACAAAAACAAAACCCAAACTAATAATTTATAAAATAGTTTTAAAATGTGCAGAAGATGGGCAAATTTTGAACTGTGTAACTGCATAGCTGCATTGATTTAATTAACAAGATGCAAGTAGAGTAATTTCTGCTCTAGTCAAGACTTCGAAATGTTGCAGTTGGACAAAGCTTTAAATCAGGGGAGTGGTACAATTAATCTGTACTTGAAAAAGGATAAGTGAGATAATTCTATATGTCATCTTAAGGGACTGTGGCTGGGTGGAAACATGGAAGAGCTAAATCATGCATATTTCTGCAAAGGAGAACAAAGGTTTATGCGTGGAGGTGCTCCTGGTAATAGTACGTATTTTGTCATCTGGGATTTTTCTAGTACTGGTTTCTTATTTTTCCTCAAATTATTCTTATATAACCACACAGTATTGTTTGAAACATTTGTTCCTTAAAATTTGAATCATATTGTAAATACTTATTGGTGTGTCATTGTGAAAAGACTAGCTTTTTATTGACATAGTAAATGCTATATATGCATTATATCTATAATTATATATCTGTATTTTGCAAAAATGCCACAGAAAATATATTAAAGTGTGTATCTAAACACTTCTTATTACATTTGGAAAATTAAGGCGCTTGTGCCTTTTTTTTTTGTCTGCATCTTCCACAAAAACAAAATAACTCACAAGTGATCTCTGAAATTCAAAGACCTGATAACCTGCAAGGATTGAACTAGTCCACAATTCTTACACGTTTCTATTTAAGTATATGGTGTTGACTGTCTCTGTCATTGGTATGTGAGGTCCATGACAGATGCGGAGCGCAAGGATGTTCTGGTAGCTGAGCTGTGAGGGTTTTTGTTACAGAAGGCAGCAAGGAGCTGGCAAAGCCCACCAAGCACTCATGAAGCCTTGCTAGTGCTTCATCCTGGTTAGCAAGACAAGTGCAGCTGCCCATGGTCAGGCAGATCGAGAAATTTTCGCTTACATGTGATTGGGTGCTTTGATACCCTGCATATTTTCTCTCTGTGTTCTTATTTCTCTCACTCACTCTTTGGTCTTTGTATTCCAAATGCTAAAATCCATTGATTTCCAAGAAGTAATTTGCATATAATCTGGGTATACCGCGCTGCCCTTCTGCAATGAGCAACATTTCTCCTTTCAGAAATACTGTTATCTGTAGCGACCTTATTTCCCATTGTACTGAAATAAATGATTCCATGTGAAGTCAGACACAGAGCCTGAAAATATGATTACTGCAGAATAATAGTGTTTCATAGGCACTTAATATCAGCATTGTTGCAAATGACCAGAATTAGGACAAGAAAAGTGGGCATGAAATGTTTGATCATAAATATCTGCCCTAAAAAAAATCTGCTCTAGAGGGAATTAAAATTTCTGGTTTTAATAAGAAGAGAAGCAGCTTTTAAAATAATGGAATGATCAGACTCTTGAGAAGTAAAATTCCCTGCTTAAAAAGAACAGGACCGGCTTCAAGATCACAGACAGTGTTGGCACTAATGCTAGCAAATCTATACTGAGAGTAGTTCAACAGTGGAAATAAGTCATCAGGAGAGGTACTCCACAGTTCTGTGATTAAATTTGATATTACATTAGGATAGTAGACCTAAGTATTCCATACAGAAGTGAGTTTCTAAAAGCTACAGAGTAGTTACTTTTAGAGGCTTGTATATCAACTTCACATATGAATTCATTATTTTGCTGCATTCCTATGAATATGCTCTCAAACTCTCATGGCATGATAATGAGGAGGTAATCGCTCATGCTTGCAGATAGCCTCTCCACCTCAACTGACCCAATATGTTGATTTGTCAACTGAATGCTTTGTTAATATGATCTTTAGACACAACATTTCTCCTTGTGCGTAACACAAAGTCGTTGATATGCAAATTTAATTTATACCAAATGACATAGTAGTTAATACTTTACATTCTCCACTGTACCTGAATGAACACAGAACATCCGAGAGCTCACCACTTTAGTAAATTCCTCCTTTGATGGCATTTCTAAATCTTGGAAATAACAAAGCACCTAGACTAGCAGCAGAGAATATCACGTAAATGGAGGTAGCTGATGGTCCCACCTTACACTTTCAAAGTATAATACCATTAACGTAAAGAAAACATGGACTGTGACAGCACCCACAGTGAGGAAGTCTGTCCAAATATATCTCAATGTACTTCTCACACAAGTCCAAAGACTGATATCAGAACTGACAGCAAAGACTGGTGAAGAAGAATATTGCAGCAAGTTAAATGCAGGCACAGCACAATCTTAAGACAACAGCCATTTCAATTTGCTGTGCCCTGATGTTCATTTCTGCACCCCTGAGTTTTATTTGCATGCTATAATACAGGTCCAATAGTAAATTTTGAAGCACATCGGAGGAAATCCATGTACATGCCCACCTGTTGGGCTCTACTGTGGCCAGTGGTTGTGCTGCCACTAACTTGTGAGAGATTTTGCCCATTATGTCTTACAGGTACCACATTCTCAAACCCAAAGCAATTCCACTTTCTGTTGCAGAGTGCTTTACGCATGCAGCTGCTGTAGTCATACTGCTTTCAGCAGGGAAATTCTCCAGGCCCTTTGAGGTGTTTTTCAGGTGGGTAACAGGCTTTATGCATTTCATATGCTCATATTTTGATTTTAAATTTGTGCTCTTGAAGTTTTTGAGCTGTCTCACAGTGAAAGGTAAGATGAACAGGGAACTTCAGGCTCCCTCTCCATCAGAATCATTGCCAATGGATGGTGCTTTCATTTCTACTGCAGATAATTGACTATATATTTCCCACAATGTTTTTTATTGCATTTTACAGAGAAAAGTAATAAAAATAGAGGCTATATCACAATCAAAGCAGTGTTTCCATTCCTCGGGCAATATTTTTCACTAACCCAAAAGAAAACACTTCCCCACCCTTTTCTGGTCATTCTGCTTAGTATATAGCTCTCAGTAAGAAGAAAACCAGATGCCACTTCTTTATGTAAGAAGGCAGAAACCAGAAAATCAGAACAATGGCTCCCAATTCATGGAAATGCTCCCCAACAGCCTTTGCATTCTTTGAAGCACAACATAGACAAGAATGTTTCTAGAGACATCTGCAAAGACCCTTAGATACATCATCAAGTAGATAACTATTTGGTAGGTTTGTGTGCGTGCGTGCCTGTCTCTGTGTGTGTATGATAAACAGCTTGTTTAAACAACATGTAGTCTGGATTACCTGCATGGTCAATCCCACACAAAGATGTGTGAGCCCACGTCATTTAGGTGGCCCTAATAGCAGTCGCAGCATAGCTTCACACAGGTTGAACAGACCTCCAAATTATGTTAAGAGACTAGTTCTCATAACCAGAATGACTGTAACTTGTCAGGGAGAAGAGTTACATGCCAAGCCCATGCAATCCAGCCATCCTTTTAGTGGTAATTAAGTCATATCTTGCAATGAGCATAAAAGCGATTGATCTAAAAGAGTTGATATGTAAACAAAGAAACTTTAGACTTGGCAGTAAACTACCAGAAATGTCTAAAAAATGGTCTATCTGTTGCATTCAGCAGAAAACAGAATTACAATGTTAAGGAGAGAAGTAGATCACGTAGATACCTTTTAATTATGGATAGAAGGAAAGTCTTGGCTTGGTAAATTAAAAGGCTGAACAACTTATGACCCTAATTCAGAGTTAAATATCCGCCATTTTTAGTCTTTAACATTCTGTTCTGTTTTTTCTTTGAAAGATACTATTAGTAAAGGTGAGATGATGCTCAAAAATTCCCAGCCAGATGTGTCTCCAGACTTTCTCAGAAATGAAGAATATTCAAATACAGATTGCCTTCAACTTGTTATGTGGATAAGTTTGTTTTATAGCTGTGAAGTTGGGATTCAGATCTGTAACTCCCCTAAGCTGTGAAGACTATAATTAGATCTGTGGGCTTGAATTTCCAGTTGCTTGTTGCATCACGCTGTCATTCACATCTGTCCCATAGGCAAAAAAAGTGCAAAAAGCCTGATAGCAGTTTTGGAGCCTGCAAAGTTTAATCTGGGAAAGGCTATTCCTCAGGCACACGGTTCTGTCTGAGCAGTGAAAACAGCATATTGTAGGTCTCCATGTTCACAGGTCTCCACGTGGCACCTGAGGGCCATTGGTGACCCACCATAGAGCACTGGCTGGTGGCTTGCAGGTTGTTGGCTCTGGTGCTGCAAAGCGTGTGTTAAATATTTCCTTCGTATTATGTTTCTTTGTAAGCGATTGCTGCAGCTTCCCACAGGGGTATCACACAGTCCTGTGTGGAAGGCGAGAGTTGGTGTAATTGCGAATGAGATGAAATCAGGTCCTTGAGGCACTCTCTGAGGGTTTCCTTATGGAGAGGGCTTGCTGTGAATAAACTGGAAAGTGAATTTACAACACCTCAGCTCCACAGGTGGGCACTCTTAACATGCAGTAAGCAAGAGGCGAAGGGACTCCATGCTGGAACACAGAATGAACCCGTTTGCACAGCAGAGGTTTCTGGGAGGATGTGGTGCTGTGAGACTGAGATCTTGCAGTTTCCCTCACTTGTTTATTCTGCAGACTGACCTTCAAGATTTCTGCCACGCTGTAAAAACTAACAGCCTACAAATGTCTATCTGGGAGGGTGTCATTGGTTGTCACCATGGCGTACACCAACTGCAGTGACAGACCCACCCATGCTGGACAACTCTCCTGACCTGTTAATAGCTGGCAGAGTATTTGATGACAGTTGCAAGAATCTGATGCACAGCAGTATCCTTTACAGCAGTTTAATCTTTGTCATCAAATCCCCCAACAGCCATGATTAATAGCAGCACTCGAGCTTGTTTTGAAAGTTGTATATTTGGCAGCTATGAACTTTGATCTGTGGTTTCACTTTAAAGAATCACTATGGCACAAACTTTTCCTGTAATCCTTCCATCTAATTAAACTGCACACAAATACTATGTGGGGAAATATGATGCTATTGATATAAGCTGTGTGTTTATTACAATATTTTAGGCACTTTATTAAAGAGGATAGTTGTTCCCAGTGAGACAGCAGATAAGCTCCCTAAAAACAATAACATCACCCAGAAAGAATATATAAGAGAATTTCCCAAGGCCAAATTTGATTAGAAACTTTCTATGTTGATTAATACCATGCCCTTGATCCCATTAAGGGCATAGATGTTTTAACCTGAGCTAAAATTACTAGAATTTAATGAATCTACTCTACTAATGTGTACTTTTCCATGAAAAGTTTGTCTTTGTTCCAGATAGTCAAAAGATTTCCATGTCCAACAAGATATTATCTGTGTTCTAGTATTAGACTGTTCAGTACTAAGGTGCAATTGAATGGGAAGCTTTTCAAAGATCCAAGAAAAATTGACTTCCTATAAATATTTTAAGCCATGAAACAACCTTCTGTATTTGAATCAGCCCTAAACCACACATTCCTTATGGATTTTTATCCTCTGTACATTGTATGATGTATGATGTGTGATACCCATCAGATGTATAAAGCTCATATTTTCAAGCCTGGAATATGGAACAGGTTGCCTTGAGATGTTGTAGAGTCCCCATCGTTGGAGATATTCACAAGGCATCTCCTTAGGGTCCTGGGCACTTGCTTCAGTAAGGCAGTTGGACTAGGTGAACTCTAAAGGTTGTCACCTCAACCGTTCTGTCATTCTGTGGTTTTGTGAATATGAACTGTGGATAAGAGCGTGAGCAGTGATGATTTTTAGGGCTGAGGTGCAGGGTTGCATAATCCAGACCAAACTGACTTGATTTTGAGTTGCATCTTTCAGTCCCCTATGACTTTTGCATAAACGCAGAATAGGGAACCTTCCTCTAGGGTAGGCTCTCCGGCATGTGAGCAGCAGTTTTAAGGAATTGCTTGGAAGTTTTGGAGTTTCTCCTAATTGGCACAAAGTGTGATCTGGATGCCATAAGGCTGAGACATAACAAAGATGTAAATCACCACCTCGAGATCTGAAGGAAAGGAAGACAGCTTCTCTGTTAGTCGTGGCTGAGTGGTTCTTCCAGCTAGTGATACAATCTGAACAAATAGTTTGTACCGTAAGTTCTTATGGTTTTGGGCCACCTTGGCATCAGTCAATCATAGGACCTCAGCTGATAGAAGAGTTCCTGCAGCTGCCGGGTCTAACATTATTTATATTTGCTGATCACCATCTTCCCTATTTTTTCTGGGTAGACTTTCAGCCAGCTGGCTCTTGCCTAAAACATGACTCCTGTCAGTACTGGTTAAGTTCAGTAACCATGGTGTGTGAGTCAGTTGGAAAGGAGACAAAGAACTGAGTGTAATAATTTTCCCAAATTGTCTCACAAATTTCCAGAGACTTCATATAAATGCAGAACAGCTGAAGCAACATGAGCAATCCCTTAGGGAATTCACAGCTGAGCGCCCTCGAGCAGAGGGAATAGCTGCCCATCACCACTCTCTGGCCTTGATCAGAAAGGAGTGAAACAGAATTGCTCTAATGCAATTCCATTGCCTCATGCCAGGTTTTCCAGTCTTGGTATTAATCCCTTATGATTAGCTGTGTCTAAGGCTACCACAGACTAAGCAAAATTAGCAGAGACATTTGGCATTTGTCCATTGTCATGAGGGATAATGGATCAGGGGCCAGAACCTGCTCCTGAATAGCTCGACACAACTTACTTGAGCTGTCATCCTCTCTTCAGTGTCTCTTTGAAAAGCATCATAGAAAACATATTCAGGTATGCTGGAGCCTCCTACGTCTATGTAACCAGTGCTGTAAATGACAGTAATTGGCTGGGCAGAGTGGAGGCATCACATTATTCTCAACCAGTTACAAAGTCTTGTGGGTGGATATAGGGTCAAAATATATTTCATACGCAAATGGAATAAAGTTTGGTATAAAGAGCTTATAAAACTTCATACGGCCTTTTTACTAGATCAAGGGCCTTCTCTTGCTCTTATTGAACTCAATGGGAATTTTGCTACTGACTTCAAAGGAAGTTGAAAGGAGCCATGAGAGGTTGATTTCCACTCCTACATGTGTGCTTCTGCACACCAAATTTGCATCTGGAAAGACTGTGTTTTAGTTGTTTTCTGCTGTAGTTGTTAGCTTTTTTTGCTGCTTGTGAGTCTGTATAAGCAAAAGATCTGCTATATGTAGATTGCCTGTGTACATGAGCAAATGGCTCATTCACATTATGCAAAAATTAAACATTGCACATATGTCTTTAAACACATTCACTGAGCCACCTTCTCTAAGTGGTATCCTTCTACTAGGAGATAAAAAGCCTTAAGCACATCATGACTGGTTCCACTCTGACCAGTCAGCTGCATTAAAACAAATCAGTCATAAATGAATCCTCTGCAGATATTCTTATGGGTTGGAAAATTGAAAGGTTTAGTTCCTATTTTACAAGAACGAGTAGAGCAGCCTTCAGATTAGATTCAGTTGTCATATATGGTTTAAAACTTACTTTAACTCAAACAGTGTGCAATATTCCATTCCTTCTCTACAGCAGCTTGTAGAGAAAGACATGTATCAAATACATCTAACATAATGTTAATGTTTTAGGTAAGAAGAGTATGAGTTAAGACTTCAATACTGCAGAAGCAGATATGAGGTTGTTCATTTCTATGTAGCTAATAACATGCTCTGTCTATTTTACAGATGAGACTCTACCACTGAGAATTTTCCTTTTAGGGATGATTTCACAAACCACAGATCTTCATTTTAGAAATCGCTCCTGCAACGTGTACTTAGATATTTCTCACTCCCTTATTGCCAGATACACATTTTCTATGAGCCTAAGAATTCAACTATTTCATAGAATTTTGAATACTTCTGATATTATAAACATTATTATAGCCTTCCTCAGTAATTCATAGTCAAGTCACGTGCATTTAATCCCTTGAACCTTCCCATGTGAGAAGATTACAGAGAGCCCAGGAAAAAAAAATGTGTCTATGTCCACTTTTCTGGGGGTGTGACTGAATGGAAAGTGCTCAGGACTTCTCAGCCATTCAGGTCTATGGAAAAACTGCTCTACTTGCTCACTCACACATGTGTAGCTCTGTTTCTGGGTTACCCAAAGTGTGGGTATGGAGGAGAGAACTTGGGAAACTCCTTATAAGATGACTCTGGCTAAACTGGAAAGCATTTAAGGGAGGGTTTAGACACCTGGAGCAGGAGACTGTAAAGTAGCAGGTAGGGAGATCTGGTGAGAGCCTACACAAGTTTGGCATAAAGAGCACAGGCTGTTCCATAAAGCATCAGCACATGGCTGTTGATGACTGAAAAACAGTGTTCTGAACTGAGTGATGTTTCTTTTCTCTTTATAAAGAGCATATATTTATGATCTCGCACTTTGAGGCTAAACCACTCAACTTTTCAGAATAGCTTTTTTTTTATTCTATTTTATTTTTTTTTTTGTATTTGAGGTCAAAGGGCTTTGCTGCAGCTGCAGCTCAGCCAAATAATATGGACTTGTTGCAGGAATTCCTGGTCCGGCCTCTGATCTGTGTCAGGTGTAGGTTCAAACCAGCTGTGACAGGGATGCTTTCTGGTGCTGAAAGCTAGGGAAGGTGCCCCACACTTCCTGGGAGCTTAGCCCTGGGAGGTATGCCTTGATGAAAACAGATTTCAAAAGTGACCAATAAAAAATGACATTGGAAATCAAGTTATAGTTTGTCCAATAATCATCTGAAACTGGAAGCATCCTGTATCATGGCTGCAGTTCTGCCTGGAGCTGATCTTTGTGTATGTGTGTGTGTGTGTGTGCTTTCTGCAACTCTTGCTAAATGTTCAGGTTCAGCTTTTCAACATCCAGCAATGATGAAGGCTTTCAAATGGATGTAGGTAGCTAGCTAGCTGTAAGAAAAAGGAGCGGAGCAGCTAGTATTTTTCTTTTCTTTAAAGGGATCATATCTATCAAACTGGAGAAAGACAATTGGTCTGGAGACAGACACTGACACCAAAGCTTGATTTGGAGACCTACATCTTTTAAAAGATGGAGTTTGCACTGAGCAAGAAGCCTTCACTATGAAAGGGAACGAGCAGCCTGAAGGGATATCCGCTTGTATGATATATGGATAAACATAAACCAGAGCTCACGCATCAGAGCGGTGCTAAGTCTGTGTGTTGTCTTTGCCTGGCAGCCCTCGGAGCAGAGCGCACAGGTAAGGACGGAGCACAGCTCCTCATCTCCCACTCTGACCTGGGAGGCAGATGTTTCAAGCACGGTGTTTCACACCACTCTGGCATAGGCCCCTTGCCTCTATGCCTCTAGGTCCTGATAGGCTGATCCTCACTTTATGTTAACAGCAGTGCTTCTGGATAAAAGAATGAGTAACAGAAAATACGATGCTAAGCATTTTCACTGCTAAAATTAGCAGCAGTTTTCTCACCTTTATACATTAGATTTTTTTTTCTAAGCTGTTCAGGCTATTTCCCTTTCACTGAGTGAAGTACTGCACCATTTCCCCCAAACGTCAACAAAAAGCAGGAAATGTGTGAAATACCTATATGTTACTGTCCGCTCTTTAGAAACCCAGAATGCCCTCTACATATGTAATAGGACTGCACAGCTCTCTTCAATAGGCAAAACGACAACACATGTATTTAAATATCAGGCTTCAGAGCCTGAATGAAGTCTGCTTCTTTTCCCACACCTCTGTAAAAATCAAAGTTTGAAACCCCGTAGGAGCTCTTTTAAAATATCCTGGCTTCCTTGCTGCCGACCATATGTTGTTTCAAAAAAACAGGACTGCAAACTCGAATAATTGCATGACTTGCATTCTATCACTGTAGACTGTGCTCCACTGGCTTCAGCTGGCATGGTTTGGTAGCTGTTACAGATGCCACAATTCATTGCTTTGAAGTCTGCACATTAGGGGGAAAAAAATAAAAAAAAAAGGAGGGGGAGGGGAAGAAAGAAAAGGAAAAAAAGCTTTCAAAAGATTTGCCCCGACTTTCTGTTATGAATAAATCGACATTTTGCAACATCTGTCATAGTCTCTGCCACTTCAGCTTCCTCCCTCCGCCCAGGCTTATGTTTTTTTTCTGTTAATTATGGAGCAGCTGCAGATTCCTGCTCCAGGGCAGTTGAGGTGATAACGGCAGGTAATCACTGTCCAGAAGGATCAGGGCCAGGAGGTGTTGCCTTGCTCCTGCTGACACAGGGTAGGGAACAGAGATAGCCTGGATATTTTAGTAGAATCTGTCTGGGAGCAAATTGTCATTACAGAGGTCTGAAGTAGCCACCATGGAAGAGGTTGAGGTTGTTGCTGGGTCCAGGTGTTATGGACAATTTTTGTGTTGGGTCAGGGGGCTCCCAGCACAGGCGTGCAGCTGACCTTCCTCACTTGCTGGTCAGGGGCATCTCATTCTGACCAGTTCAAGTGTTAGCAGCACAGAAGATAAGTCTTTCCCGTGCCTCTTGGGTTTGGTTGGTTATTGAATACATCTAGGAATTATTCCATAATCCTAGATGCGCTCAGTATAATCTTGTTCTGCTGTCAGATGAAAGGACGAGAGAGAGTATGTGCATATGACTTATCTCTTGTCTTAATGAGTTTTTGAATATAAACGTTGCCACCAGAAGACAGTACGGGTATTAAAACATTAGGTTTTTACAACTGAAGTACTTAAGCACCAAGGAGAAGCTCTAACTACCTTCACTTTGGCAACTCCAGATGGCTCCCCTGGGAATTTGCAATGTGACACTCTTGGCTGCAGTCAGATCTCCCCGTTTAAAAGAAAATGTGACGCCAACAACTCCTTGGCATGTTGCTAGCAGGTTCCCAGCATAGTGCTCATGCCAGGGGAGGTGCCCTGGCAGGACCCTGTCTGCACCCAGTGTTCGCTCCCTAATTCAAGCTCTATGTGAGATAATTCCACCCAGGTTGTTTTCGGCTTGGGATTTTGGGGCTGGAATTCATCACCTCAGAGGCTGCTTCTCCTGGCTCAGTGGGGGTTCAATCACAAGCCTCTGTAATCCCTGTAATCCATTTCACCTTGCTCTCCTCCTCCATGAAGGATGGGATGAGAAACATTCTAGCTCCATAAAAGCACCTAACACTGCCTGTGACCCAGCTTAAAAGCCAGAGGAAGGTGTCCTTGAAGCTATTAAGAGGAACTATGTGACAGCTCTTTACACTGTTATTATAGGTATTATTAGTATCAGCTTCAGCTTCCTTATTCATTTCCAGTATATTTTTGTTTTGTTTAGTTTTGTTTTATTTGGTAATAATATCCTGAGCACTTCACTCATCTGGTTTAGTTGAGGTGGTGCTACCGAGTTTTTTTTTTTTTCCTCTATACTGTTGGTCTGTTTTATAGAACATGGGAAAAGGGTCAGGGCAAACATAATTAAAATGCCAGCACATGAGCAGATTTTGTCCACATGTTCTTAAGATCTTGTTGTTCTCGGGTTTGCTGTTTCTACACACCAGGTGTTAAGACTAAGTTGTATTAAAGGAGTTTCATATTAAAGAAGTATATTTGATGTGGTATATTATTAAAGTCAAACTAGCTGGCATCAGTGCTGCCTTATCCTAGTGAGGTGAAATGGAATTTTGTTTTCGCCTATCTCTGCACTTTGCAATCTTTTGCCATGTGAAATATGTCTTGGGAAACAGGTCTTGGGAAAATGAATGCATTTCAGCAGATACTGACTGTTTCGACTCTCCCCTGTCCGCCACGATTTGGGAGAGTTTCTAAGTCTTGGCCACTTGAAATCGCATTGAGCTGAACCTTGCCCAAAAAACTGTCAGATTTGCTCCTTTTTTTCCTTTTCTTTCTTTTTCTTTTTATAAATGTTGTTTCCATACACCTTATACCACAATAAAGAGTGGCAAAAAGGGAAACAAAAGACTTTTTAAAACTGCTAAAAGACTGATCTCTAACTAGAGATGGTTTACAATCTTTGCAAACAATTAGGCCTCAGTAAACATGGGGATTTTTTATTTTGATGACTAACATTGCTGAAGAAAAATAATTTGGAATCTCAAGATAGCAATGTTTAGAAAAAAAATCAGCTGGACCAAAATTGCTACTTTCATGAGGTTGTTATTGTCATCATGATACTTGCAAAAGATTCAGATGCAAAGTTCAAAAACATTTATCCAGGATCCCATGTGGACTTAACAATCAAAGTAACAGGCAAGCATGAATGAGAAGTAGTTAGAGGTAGAAGGGTACATTTTTCTTCTGTAAAACTCAACCAGAAGCCACTTTTGCTCCTGTTTATGCCCAGTCTGATTAACTGAGATCCCTAGACTGGTGTTGGAAATGATACAGAAAAGGGATTCTAGGGTACCTGAGTGCAGGATCCAGATGGGGAAGGCAGACATGGGAATGGGGCAATGTCGAGGCAGTGAAACGTGAATTTATCATGCTGCAGGAGTTGCCAGGGCTGTGTCATTTTGTCTGACAGATCTTCTACCAAGAAAGTAACTTGGGAACTGTTAACTGAAAAGGCTCCATTTGTTAAAGACTGCAGTCTGTGCCCATACACAAACTTTGTACATGTTCTTTATAGATACCTACATATGCACTGGTTGCCTAGTTACTGTTTTATATTAGTTTTCCATGGCAGGAAATGGGAACTTCTAGGTTTCCATTACTCATCTTGTCTCGAAGAAGGTATGTAAATTAAGTCAGATGAATTACTTTTTACAGATATTCCCAACTCTCCAAGAAACACAAAGGGAGCCTAGGAGACCTAGCTCACACGTAACATGTACAAGTCTGTAACTAGGTGAGGTGAAACCTACCTGAACTCACTTTGTTAGTGGTTCTGCCTTCCTATGCATTTCTTTGGATATACATAAGCATCATTTTCTATACAGGGGAACATTTGACCACGGTATCAACTTATCATTTTTCCGGGTTTTGCTATTTTAAGCCCTCAGGTGGTTCCTCCATAAAAATAAGTGCTTCTCTTTGGCTGCTTTGCAAAGTAGTACCCAGTAGATAGAGTGACATGTGTACCTGTGCCTTGAGCAAGAGATCCTCTGCACTTGGCTGAGCTGAACATGAGTCTTAGCTGCTTCTCTTCCTGAAGCAACACTGAACATTTCTCTCTTGATAACTGACCTCTGGGCATCACAGCCCAGATATTTCAACCCTTAGATTTGTACATCATCTGAGGGCTAATTCTTCAGGAATATCAACGAAAAATAATACTAATAAATGATTAAACTACTTAAATTCTTAAAAACTGGTCTTGACTCTTGCTGGTACTTTGGCTTTTTACAAGACCTGAGAGCTGAAGTGGGCTATGATTTCAGTGAAGTTAAGATCTTCTTCCCCAAGACCTCCAAGAGCCATAGTATGACTGAGAGTCAGTGTGTCAGGTTCTTCCTCTCTTTCTTGCTTTTTTTGTCTCTACTGACACAAAATTGTGTTTTTATCACCATTAGGCTAGTTAGGACAAAGCGTAAAGTTGCAGACTCGCTTGATGTAAAACACTAGCAGTGTCCCTTGTCCCTATATTTACATATCTATACTGAAGTAAACACATTATACCAGTTGTGTCTGTTAGCGTTAGCACTGAAAGGAAATTTCCCCAGTTGCAATTCCCACTTCTATATCTACTTATAAAATTCTTAAACTCATTCAAACTTTACTTGGCTGAAACATTACATTTACACTCAATCAAAAACAGCATTCACGGTTTTATCAGTCAAAAGTCTATTTCATACCAATACCCACACAATCTTGAATTCTTGTTATAGATACTATGTTTATATGTAAAAGTTTTTATTATTTTATATATACATACATGTATATAAATATATTCACATATATACATGGGCACATAAACTGATAAGGAAAAATATTTCAGCATTAGGCTTTCAAAGAATTATGAAGTTAGAATGAAAGGTTCAAAATGAAACTTAAAACTTGACTGGCTATAAGATTTCATTACTAACACAAAACTCGGTCCAATACTTTGCTCAAGCCAGGAACAATTTATTTTTAGCAGGAAAGATGGCCCTGTAGTTAAAATGCAAGGCTGTGGGAGTAAGGTTTGATTTCCACTATAGATTCTTCACATTATTAACTTCTTAGAAATATGTAAAAGAAAAAAATGAATAATTTCCTTTCATTCACAAGAATGTATCCTTGGTAAATTCAGTGTAATAACTCCTGGTTTACCTTGATCTGCAGTATATGGGAAGGTTCTCTATGTTTGTGTCTTCATGTCATTTCCTCTCCTTTCCAGTCTGACTATTTTACTCTTTCACTACTACTTTCACTACTATTTTGACTACTTTACTCTTTCAGCATCACTGTGGGGGAATCATCCCCACCATTTCAGCATCACTGACGGGCATGAGATAATAGTTCATGCACACAGGAGCTAGGAAAACTTTTTAAATAAAAGTGTCGGTGTTGTCAGGTTCTGCTCCTTTCCCCTATTCTCATGTGAATGCTTTCATGCCAATGAGAAGGTTTTTTAGGAAAAGAAAGTGGTGTTCATACATGCACAATTACACAAAGTTCTATGTCTTGGAAGCAGCTTTATAGTTTCAGGAATTATCTCTTCAGAGAGGAGACAGGAATGATTCTAATAGTTTTTCCCCTGTTAATAGTTCAGCTCTCTTCACTGGTGTCATGCAAGAAAATTGTTTTTATTTAAAAAGATATCTTAATAAAACTACATAAAAGTTGACGACTTTACTGACAGATCTTGTATTTGAGAGAAGTTAAGAGGGGTGAATGAGTGAGTTATGTCATGGAATAAAGATTCAAAACATTCAACATTAGGAATTAGGTTCTCATATCTCCAAAAATATTACATAGCATGGACAAATCTGTGACATGGTCCTCATAAAGATTTTAAGTATATAAATATATATGTACTGAAATTTTACACCTGCCATCATTTCCCTCCCCTGTGTCTGGGGAAAACTATCTTTTGTGAGGAGAGACACTTCAAAAACCTTTCACAGAAAGACAATTGTGCCTCATATTGTGCTAATATATATATTTAATCTAAGCAGTTGTTTAAACAAAGTTATAAGACTGCTGCATCCGGGCTGCTGAGAATTGAAGTTTACATCGCTCTTCCAAGGCAGGATCATGGAAAGCTGCCAGAAGGAATTAATCCTCTGAGAAAATGAAACATAGGTTTGGAGGTGACAGACTACCCTGGAGAAGAAACAAGAAACCCTTGGAGATGTTCTTTTCTTTGGCACTTGACTTTATATGACCTAGAAGCCTCCCGGGTCTTCTGCAATTTTTCCAATGGGTGGGAAACACAGTTAACATTTAGGAAAAGCAATTTTTGATTGCCAAAACTGCAGTGTCTGACAGTTTTGCATCCAAGCAGAACTGATGAAAATCCAAATATTTGTGAATTTTGCTTCAGATGCAAATATTTTGTACGGCTCCAACCCCAAACTGAAGTCCCAATGAGAGTTTGATTAAAACTTCCGATATTCATACCTCAGTGTTTCCCTCATTTCAAAAAATATCATGCTGAATCTCGCCTAGTAACTTTCTAAGTGGATATACATTTCAACAATGTTTTAGCCTTGTACGTGTTCATAAAATGGTATGTGTTTTTCAAAGCAGACTTCAATGAGAATTTTTATGGAGGGTGTGTTCTATGGCCAAAATAACAAGCAGAAAAGATGACTATTTGCCAGGAGGTATCATTCAAATAACCAAACCGCACACTTCTTGGCCTTAAATCAGTTATGCTATCAATTGTCTTACACAAAATCAAGCTCTGCAGTGAAAAAAGTCTGGGCTAATGCAACGGCGACCTCATGATGCAGGTTCAGGTTTGCAGAAAGGATACAGTCAAGCCCTAGATATGTATTATTGCCTTCTGTTAGCTGTACTAGTACAGCGGAGTTGACTGATTGCTTGAAAAAGAATCATGTGTGAACTGAACTAATTTAAAACAAAACAAACAAACAAAAAAACTCAATATTTTGTTTAATGTATTCAGTGATTACAGATATGCTTCTTCATATTAGTTCTTTGAAGTGCATGGATGAGGGAGACTCGGCTGCTATGTCCTGTTTCAATATCCAAAAACCTTTCATCAAGGTTCCTTCACCAATGCCTCTTGAGGGGCCATGGGATGAGAACCAAAACTCTGACATAACTAAATAACTGATTAAAAGCTAGGAAAGAAAAGGTTAGGAATAAAAGGTCAGTGTTCATAGTGGAGGGAAGTCAGAAGTGAAATCCTGCAGGATCTGGGCTATAGTCTGTGCTGTTCAACATGTTCATAAGTGATATGGAAAAAAGGGATGAATAATGAGGTGCTAAGGTACAGTGATGATAGTAAGTTATTTAGGCTGGTAAGGACAAGGGCCAACGGTGCCTCTTCATGGTCAAAGAAGGACCTGATAAGATTAAGTAACTGGGTGAATGACAGATGATATTTGGTATACGTAAATGTAAAATAATACATATAAGAAAAAATATATAACGTTGCCTATGCAGTAATGAGCCCTGAAATCACTGCTTTTTCGCAAAGTAGATTTCTGGTTTACAGTGCACTTCCATAGAGACACCAACTCACTACTCAGCGGCAGTGAAGTGAATCAGATTATAGGCACTGGCAGGACACAGAGACCAAAAACTACACATTATTATGCCACTGCATGATCTGTGGTGACCCAGTTAGTATTGAAAAAAGACCTCTCTGTCTCCACAAGGATGTAAAAGAGCTGGAGAAGGGCCTAGTGAAGGGCAGCAAGATCATAGAATCATAGAATCATAGAATGCTTAGGGTTGGAAGGGACCTCTAGAGATCATCTAGTCCAACCCCCCTGCATACGCAGGGACACCTAAAGCACGTGGCACAGGACTGCGTCCAAGCGGGTTTTGAAGATCTCCAGAGAAGGAGACTCCACAACCTCTCTGGGCAGCCTGTTCCAGTGCTCTGTCACCCTCACTGTTAAGAAATTTTTCCTTAAGTTCCTATGGAATTTTTGATGTTTCAGTTTCCGGCCATTTCCTCTAGTCCTATCAGTGGCCACCACTGAAAAGAGACCATCCTCGTCCTCTGCACTCCCTCCCTTGAGGTATTTATATACACTGATTAGATCCCCTCTCAGCCTTCTCTTCTCCAGGCTGAACAGGCCCAGCTCCCTCAGCCTCTCCTCATAGGGCAGATGATCCTCATAGGGCAGATGAACAAAGTCGAGCACAGCTTCTGTGTGAGGAGTGAGTGAGTGGAGCAGGATCCTCAGGAGAGGAACAGTGGATAAAAGACGCAGTACTGGTCTATAACACCATGCTTGTTGTATGGAAGGCAAACAGGAAATAAATAGCTTTGTCTCTTCCAAAACAAAGCCAGGCAAGGCAGAAGAATGAGACCTCATATAAAACTAATAGGTGTCAAGTATGAAAGAAACATAAAACACCGGTAGACTATGGAGCACCTTGAGAATGGATAATCAGGATGCTAAAAGTTGCTTCAGTTAAAAAAAAAGCCATTGGGTCCTACAAATACAACAGTTCAGAGAGAATACTCCCTGAACTGCCAATAGCTGGAGACTAAGATTGTATTTTTGGGAAATACTGCTACAGGCTTTCCCTCTTACTGCCTTCTAAAGACATCTGCTACTGATACTCTTGGAGGCCAATGCGGCCCAGTAGAACTGCCTTTATATTCTGTATTCAATATTTGCCTTAGCTTGGCCACAGCTCAGTGGATGAATGGAGTGGATGAAGGGAGCGGAGAAGAGAAGAGAAGAGAAGAGAAGAGAAGAGAAGAGAAGAGAAGAGAAGAGAAGAGAAGAGAAGAGAAGAGAAGAGAAGAGAAGAGAAGAGAAGAGAAAAGAGAAGGAGCTTCTGATGTGAGACTGGCTGAATAATGAATGAATAATGAATAATCACCAGAAATATTTTGATGGTCACAAACATTTCCTTGGGTATTTGAATTTCACCTGATAAAACAAGAAGAGAATCACTACTTCCAAACTCCGGGAACTCACCTTAAGTTTTCTTTCTCCATCAAATTACCCCAATGTCCTTAATTCTGCTCCTGAGAAAGTCACAAGAATACTTCCACTGGTCACTGCTAAAAGTTTGTTCTTTCTCTTTCCTTTTTTTTTTTTTTCTTTATAAAAATAAAATGGCTTTACATGTCAAATTGGTTTGGGACATTGCTTAGACACATCACAGAAAGCTACACTAAGACATTAGTTTCAAATCTTTCTACAAACCTCTCCCCTATATTAAAATAACTTGACCTGGCAATCATAGAGAACACAGGAATGAGTCAGTTCTGGAGTGTGTACAATAAACAGGAATAGCAGCAAGGCCATCAATCCTGACAAAAATAAGAAATTCAGAGTCGTTGAAATGACAGACATGAACACTGCTCTTGTAGAGGAGATAACAATGCTACCAACCAGAACGAAGAACAGCAAGAGCAACTGTTGCTAGACATGAGGGGATTTTTGACAGGCTGTGATGATAAGGAGTTCTCAGCTGGCAGGCAGACAAAGAGCATCCCTGCAGAACATCTTTAGGTCTGGAGATGCCTCTGAGCCAAAGAGGCTGCAAAGGAAGAGTGTGATGCGAAACAGGAGTGAAAGACAGAAATCATTTGGCTGCAACCAGCACCAGAGAAGGAAATTTTGAAAAGTAACATACACACAGCCTTGTGCCACTGTGAAGTCTGTACTTGAACTTTTCCTAGCCTAAGTTGTCTGCTGCAGCAAAATCTGTTCCTGGCATTTCTAGTGTTTCATGTTTATGCTAACTGTGCTGTCAATCTCAGAAACACTCTTAAAAATCGTCAATAAACACTGGATTATGAAGCTCCACTACTTATAATTTCACTGTCTTCAAAGGAAGGACATTTGTATCTAGCATTTTTCAGCTGAAAATGCTTTTTATATTGAAGCTGAACACGATCTAGTACCATATTTTGGCTTGTTGCCTGAAGAAAAATAATGAGATTCTGTTCTTTTTTTTTCTGATTTAAAATTAAAGAATAATCCAGAGATCTCCATGCCTTTCAGGATAAGAAAGAGAGAGAGAAAGCAAAACAAAAGAAAGAACCTATCACTACCAACTACCCTCTTAGTTTAACAAGAATTAAGTTTAACAAGAAAATACGTTTTACTGTAAGACTCCCCTTTACAGCTCTATCCCTTTAGCTAATCAAAAAGAATTACAGGATCACTTGATAACAAGCTAGGGAGAAAATAATTTTGCTTAGAGAAAACTCTGAGTTCTGACAAAGCTACAACATACTCCAATAACTGGAAGCTCAAGATAAACAAACTGAAAGATGAAGCCTTGGTAACCAACTACTGAAATAACTGATAGGGTAAAGGTTTCCTTCCCTGGAAATTTTAAACCAGGGTTGGGTATTTCCCTAGGACGTGCATTTGATTCAATGCAAGCCCTTGAACTTGAAACAAGATTTCATTCAGGAAAGTCCTATGTCACAGAAGGCCTGAAAAGCAATGTGATCCTTTTATAGCTAGAGAAAAGTAGAGCACGTGAAGTGACTGACACTCATGGCTGGGAATTGGCACCCTGCCTGGCAGACTTAGCTATCAAGTGGGCTCTTGGGGAAGGGGCCTTAGTGAGCTCAGGGTTCTTCAGGCAGCGCAGACAACAGTCTGAAGGCCACACTTTCAAAAACCAGTGGTGGTTGCTTGAATACTCCTAAGTTTCAGATAGGCCTTGTTAAAAACAGGGAAATCTAACTTGCTACCCACTTGCCAGCCCTTTCTGAGAATATTCAACCTCTCTTTTTCAGACCTCATGACAAGGGTAACCTTCTGTGCAGAACCAGAGATCAGCTTGTTGGCACTGGAATGAGGAACTTCCCAAAGCCACAAGAAATTGGAACGATGATCCTCCCTTTTCCAGAATGTCCATAAGATAACCAGACACCCAGGATGGCCACAAGCCTGAGCTTGTTTTCTGTAAAGGATTTTCATTATTCCACAATAACATGTCCTGAAGTGCCTCTTACATCTTCAACTGTTAATGCTGATCCTGAGCTGTCACAGAAATGACAATGTCCTGTCCAGTAGGCTGGACAGCTGGACTTTGCAGGATACCAGCATCTTTTTGGGTTTTTTTTTTCCTGCATTTTTTCTTCCCTCCTCTCCTCTCCTCTCCTCTCCTCTCCTCTCCTCTCCTCTCCTCTCCTCTCCTCTCCTCTCCTCTCCTCTCCTCTCCTCTCCTCTCCTCTCCTCTCCTCCACCCTGATGGAATCTGATATACTGTTTGTAAGCATCTATTTTGGCTTCTGGAAGAGCTCTTTATTTGCCACACAGCAACATTAGCGAATAACATGCAATAGGTTTGTTCACACATATTAGTTAATATGACCTAAACATGGGGGCCCCTAAATGAGATCTGCTTGGACTGGTGGTCCTCCATAACTCTGATCGACTCTTCCACTTCTCAACCAATAAATAAGCAAAAAAAAAATCTGCTCAGAAAAAGGTTATGACACAGGCTCTCTGCCACTGCAGCTATGTGCTAGCTTCAGCAGGACTGCAGGCTGCTGCGCTTGAAGCATGCTGACATTTGCTGATGCCTCTGTGAACAACTGGTGTGATTTGTGATCTGTTTTTTGGGGCCATGAATGGCAGGCAGTGCACTTGGTTGCTGGGTCCTGTCCTTGCAGGCTGGCAGCCAGTGTACTGCCATTTCTGCTCCCTTGGTTTCTGATGCCACCATCTTAGTTATTTATTTTTAGCTGGGACCGAAAGTGGCACAGCAGACTACCCAGCAAGTTTACAGACAGTTTCCTACCAGCCTGTTTGTTGGGGTTTCTCATGCTAAATATCACCTGTGAAGTGCTATGTTCCAACAGAAGGAAGGAAACAAGGAAGGAAGCATGGAAGAACAGAATCAATGTCATCAAATACAGCTTTTCAGATTCAGACTCTAATTCTCTGCACTGTTACACTAATGTGTAAGCAAAATGCATTTCCATTTCATTTACACATAGTTAGTGTACATGTCTGGAGAATGTAGTAATTTGTCTTCAGCAAGGATCTTTTACACATATTTGCCATCCTTGACCAGAAGTTTTCATGCATGGGAATCAAAAAAAAAAGAAAAAAAAAAAACAAAGAAAAACAAGAAAAATAGAAAGAAATTTAAATACATGCCCTCCCCTGTTTCATCACTGGTGTTTTCTTTATCAAGATGAAAAGCAGACTTTGAGTCACATTCCTGCCAATTTGCAAAATCGTGTTGAATTCACTGTATCTGGGTCAAATTTGGGGATTCTAAATGTGTTATGAGATGACTGAAGCTCACAAATGTTGGCTCAGTTTCAGATTCTCAGAACAGGAAATATAGAAGAATGCCCAGTCGTATTAGGAGAAAGATTCTAAGGACAAACTGAAAGTGCACAGCAAACTAAACTCATGCTCTGAAGGGAGTCACTGTTTTCTTCTTACTTTTTTGGTGCCAGCTCTGAAATGGCTGAAGTCTCTGGGAATAGGAAGCTTGCTATTGACATCTATTGATGAAGAGGGAGAAGAGCAGCTCCACTTGGCCTGAGAGCACCACGTACCAGAGGGTGGATGGGACTGGGAGTCCTTGGTGAGCATCTGCTGGTGAACAAAGGGAAATGACTGAAATAGTCAAAACTTCTTTCTTTCTTTTCTTTTCTTTTCTTTTCTTTTTTTTTTTTTTTGGCTTTCTTGTGGCCTCATTTGGTAAATTCAGCCCTTGCAAATTCCTCTTCAATGGGGGATTCTGGGTGAGGATTTATTCTGTGTTTCAGTTTTACTCCATAGGAATTAAACTCAAAAAACAATTCGTAATAATCTACACTTACAACTATGTGGGTATAGTATTGAGTCCTGTACACCATTTGCTATTTATCTCCTTTGAGTCGCTTGCCCTTATACTAAGATGTTATCCCACACGGTAGCGTTTTTCTTCTAGATATTCAAATAATGTAATAACTAGTGTTGGGCTTCCACAGTGCTTACAGTGTTGTCATATAATGATAATGTATATACATAAATCCTGACTTTCATTGTGCATGCACACTGCACAACCAGGGGGATCATTTTCACATGTAGTTATTTGCTATAGTTCCATCATTAATGTCTAAGTGTGGTTTCAGTTCATTTGCCAATTTTTCAACATTGCAAGACGAAATACAGGCAGAAATTGCCATCAGGTTCCCATTTCTAGTGATTCAGTTTGCCCTATGTCATAAAACCCTTTGATACACATAAATACGCTCTCACATGCATGCAAAGAATTGTTTTCAAAGTACAGCGTGGTCCCACAGACAAAGAAAACTGCCTGAACACACTTCCAAACACGGACCAAACACAGTCCTGCTGGGACTGACTGTGGCACTTCTCAAGTAAATAAAGTTTCATCCACTTGCACCAGGTCTCAATTTAGCCCTGCACTTGGTTGAAAAGAACAAACAAATCCCAACAAAAAACAGCAAAAACAACTCTGAATGTATTAAGCAGCTATTTAAACCACTAGACAATATGGGCTTTCTTATGCACCAGCGGGGAGCTGAGCTTTCCCCAACACCCCTCAGTGATGGATGATGGTGCCGGCATGGTCAGTCCTCTTCATTAGTGTCAGCTCAGCAGGCAGATCCAGGTCTTTAAGGAGGGTCAGGCATCTTCCCCAGTATGTACCAGTCTGCACTCAACTTGCAAAAGATGGGGAGAAGGAAGCAAGCTTCCCTCTTCAAGTCATATCAAGGAAAGTGTTGGTTATTGTCCTCTCTTAGGCAGGCCCTGAGATAGCAAGTCACTGCACTTGAACTCAAGCAAAGAAGCAGTAAATGACAAAGTAAGACGCATAGACGAATATGTGTTTTAAGTCAGTCCATAGAGCAGCCAAAGGACCATGTTGTTCTCTGCATCCTTGAAGTCTTTTTTTTTTTTTTCTGCACCTGAGAAGCTTTCACTAGTTTCCGAGGTTGGGAAGAAATAGCAACAGTGTGATAAAAGCCCCCTCTTGAAAACTCTTACATCAGATTTTGTGAAGGCTTTTAAATCTGCACAGAGCCTAGCATGAAGAAAGTGGTAAGCCCCACTCACCACACTCATCCTAGTTTTTTTCCACGTCAGCCTTTCACCTCACACAGGGCCATGCAGTTGCTTTAGTCAGGAAAACAAATTGCGTGAAAAAATTAGGATGCTAGAAGCACAAAAATATTGAATCGCACAACATTTCTTGAGAGAACCCCAGATGGCAAATCAAGCACATAGAAATACAAATGTACTTGATTTTGTACAAATAGAAATACAAATTTGATAAATACAAATGCCAACTTGCATTCTGCCTTACAGTGAAATAATTAGACCTCCTTGAAGCCGTGAGGAACTGGCCTCTTTGAGCTGCGGAAATATTCCTTCAAAGGGGCTCCAAAGAGGTGCTGCACTGTAATGGAGACAGGAGTTGACAAACTCCTTATGTCCTTGTGGTCCCTTGTGAACACGAGCTGCTTTATGTACACAAGTTTCTGTCTATATGATGTTATAGCTAGATGTTGAAATAGGACAAAAGTACTTGGGCCACCTATGCTTTTGGATGCAGGGATGAGATTCAAATGTCCTGCATTTAATGCTTTAGCAGAGGAAGATAACTGCCTTTTTATTAAAACTTGGCAATCTGTTTCATATTAATATAAACAATGAGAAGAAGAGTATAAATTCTTAGTAAGTAGAGCTTTGGAGTTTCATTTGATGAAAATGATGCCTCTTCAGAGAAGTAGACTATATTTATATATTTTGGATGAAGCACTTATGTTTTTTGGCAGGCTCACACATAGAATTTGCATGTTAATATGCTAGTATTCTTTTTAAATAGCATACTCTTTTTAAGTAGCACACATCAGAGCTCATATTGTTTTTCTTTGAATCCTTACCACAACATCACTAACTACAGGAGGTAGATGATATTTTTAAGAGCACCTAGAAATACAGTGTTGTTGAGCTTCACAACTTCTAAAGCTCATTAACCACCAGCCTGTGCAAAATTTAATAACATCTGAAGCATTTGATACCCATGCCCATGAGAATGGAAATCTAGGAAAAGGTAAGAAGAAATGGTGCAGTCAGATGTGTCTATCCACGAAATCTATAGATGATAAATTCATAATACATTTCATCGCCATTCACGCTACTGGCCAAGCAAAAGAAAAAACATACTTTGAATATGACAGAATTCTTCTAATGGTATGCTTAGCAGGCATAACTTTTTAGCTTTATTAATCCTGCTCTTGAAACCACTGAAGTTTCATATTTAGAGTTTATTTTCTATTTCTGAAGACAAGAAGATTCTAGAAATCTGCAAACCCAGGGCAGAGATATATTATAGCTTTCTCCAGAATCCACTACAAAATATTAATCACAGTTCTGTCTTAATATTCTCATTTGCTTGGATTTTTCAGCAATAATAATAGTATCAATAAAAACAGTCCTAGCTATCCTCAGATCTTTTACACATAGTCTTAGCCAAAGGAGATTTTTTTGATTGTGCTCCTTAAAGAAATAACAAGCAAAACCTCAAAATGTTCCCCATGGGTTTCAGACTGAAATGTTGAAAATGGCTAGCATTAAATATAGTAAAAAGAATTGCTTTATGGAACAAAATTTGCCATCTAGACTGATCTGAAGAACAGTTAGAAAATATATTCAAAATTAAAACTATAAATCAACTGTTCCTGACAAGTACCTCAGAACTTGTCTACATTTAAACAGTGTCATCCATGTCTATGGAGACTTTTAGTATCTTCCATGTACCTAATTGTTAAGTATAGCCTGGGAGATATAGCCTGGAAGGTAGAGTTTCTTTAAAAGCAGTCAGTAAAACTTTCTTAAATTAAGACAGGAGAAGGAAGGAAGATCTGCTTGCAAGAGATGAAGAGGTCCAGAATTTTGCTTACAATATATGGATGCAGCTTTCAATTACTTTGCTCAGAAAAGCTATTATTTAAGGACTAGATATGATAAAATACTTAAGTATCTATAAATTAAATGCCTGATGTAAAAAAGAAACGGAGTCCCCATAGCTAGGTTCAGAAATTCAGGGACATGATGCTCAGGGGCTAAATTTCCCTTCATCAGAAAACAGCCTTTGGTTCAGAGGTGCCAGGGGCTACCTAGGCCTGTTCCCATGCTTGGTATTCTCTCACACAAAGAACCCCCAACCCAGTCGCTGAAAACGCTAGGCAGCATCTGCCACTCCCTTTGGTAATATTCAAGTGTGACAGCTAGTCCATGAAGAAGAAAATTTAGTGGGAAGGTTGAATGTCCTCCTCAACCTTTCTGAGTAGAGGTTTCCATCTCCCATAAAAGCATCATAATCACATGAAGATGGTGCCTTACAAATGTCCATGGCCTCTGAGTGAGAGGAATGAAGACTTTGCACTTAATTGGCATGATTTCTGGCATCAGTGTATACGTCGTGGAGGGAGAGGGGGAGAAAGTAAGCGCAGACACCCTACGCACCTCACTGGCCGTGTGTGGGTGATCTCCCTGAGTTTGTGTGGTCAGACAGGAGCAAGGGGGAAAGACAAGGCAGCTCTTCAGGCTCCTTCCACAGAATTGCTTCAGTCCCCGGGAGATGTCAGAACGAATTGCCGCTCTCAGTAGATTGTGCAGCTGTTCAAACTATGCCTGCGCTGCCCTCCGGGTGCTCAGGCTTGGCTCGCTCTCACGCTGAACATGCCTCTGAGCAAGAAATTCCCAGATAATAGTGGTTAGATAGCACGCCAAAGTAGCTGATACTATTTTTTAAAAGGTTTTATCCCTCTTCCCCTCCCTTAATCTACTGTTTGACATCTTAGATATTGAGCTGCTTGGGGCAGGTCCCACATCTTGCTATTTATAGAAAGCACCCAACACATTATTGGCCTGATGCAAGCCAAATATTTTATTTTAAGTTAGTATTGGAAAAAGGTTGTTGCCAAGAGCAGCGCACTTCTGTGGTTACCAAGCAGGCTGTGGGGACTGCTGGCCAGCACATTGCTACCTCACCTCCTCCTGCCTAGCTGCCTCCTTCCCTTCTTCAGGGGCCGTGACGGTGGCCTGACCCACTCTGATATGAAGGGACTTCCTGCATGACTTCATGCCACTAAAGCTTCATCAGAGCTTTTATCTGCTCTCATCTTGGAACTAAAAATGATGAGTATTTTTTCCTGATTTTCAGAGTCTTTGCATCCATTGATGAATTGTCTGCCTGCCCTTCATGCAGTTCCAGTCTTCTAGGATTAATTGCACTGGTTGAGGGGAACTGCTTTACAAATACTCTTCCTTCTGAATATCCTTAAAATTGCCACAAAAGATTCCCTTTCTTCAGCAAACTCATTTTAGACTCTGGCAACAGAGTAACTTTTTTTTTAAACAAGTCTTTTTTTTATTAAGATTCTAGCAATTCTGTCAAGTATAGATATTGATAGATTTATCAATATGCTATCAGAAATTTTCTGAGACAGAACTCTGACTGTTGATGATACAGCAGGTTATAAATGATATTTTCCAGATCTCCCTAGCCCCACTATCCTGCAAACTGTGTTTTCTCCTTTCTCTCTTTATGAATTGCAGAAAGCACACCTGAGATGTCTTGGAGAAGAAGGAAGACAAGAAAGAATCATAGATGCATTCACTTTTAGTTTCTGATCGACATGTTTGTGTCAGAATAGATTTATAGAACTGGAGGCTTTCCAGTCAGCAGAGGCTCCTATTTAGAAGAGGAGAGAAAAATAGGATTGCCAGCTATGCCCCTCAAGGACAATACTCTCTGAGTTCTGACAGATATAGTAATATACCTTTGATTTGCCTTCCAGTTCCAAGTTCCATTCAGAAAACAAAGAAAAAAATTCAACAGATATGATTAATTTATATCTACAAGCTTCTGGCAGACACCCACTTCTTTTCTGAAGTTCTGTATGTGATATCTACTCCTGTGACTTTACTTGCTGTGCTTCTTTTCATGCTCTGTAAGAAAATATGAAAAGCTTTATTTGGGTGAGCAACTAGTCTTGATGATATATATGCACTGGTTTCACCATGAGGTTCATTAATCTTTTAAAATAGCCCTTTCACCTGTGTTACAAAACATATAAGCGTGTGTGCCATCAAAAAAAATCACAATCTGCTATATTTGTTTTTATTTTATTACCTTTTGTCTGTAGAATTTGTAGGTGTCTGGTCTACTTTTACTGCATGGATCTGGGAGGCCATACATCTCAAGATTATTTTTTGAAGATAAAAAACAGTGAAAGGTAGTGGAACTAGTACTTATTTCTCCATGTTTTTTTTTATTTTATTAAGTAAAGCTGTTATGCATAGGTCATTTGGAACAAGCCACTTCTGAAGTAAGGAACTAGAAATTGATTATAAAGCTACCTAGGGACATTTTTATAAAACGATGAAATAGTCTTGGACATTTTTATAAAATGATGAAATAGTCTCTTAAATTCAGTTCCAGGAATTATGAAGTAATTGATAGAATTACCTATGTATTTCATACACCTGTTACACATTTCTGTTGGTTGTGATGGCCATAACCACTGAAACATGCAAAATTTTCTCGGCAAACGGTATTGAGCTCGGTGTATTTATCCAATAGGAGTTTTCTAACTTACTTTCTCTGAAATCTTTTGAATGTAAAAGAATGTAGATGATATCCCAAGGCAAAGTCAGTTCTGCATTGTGTATACTGGAATAGATCACAGTGTAAATAGAGGAAAAAATGAAAATAAAATTCCATCAGAAATAGTTGTCCAGGAATAGTCTGTCCAGATTTAATGCCCACAAAAGCCAAAATCAAAGAAGTCTTTTCAACACTAATCTTATTTTCAAATTATTAATGTCTTTCCAATAATAACATTGGTTTAAAAAATAATGATAATATTTACGATCCCGTAAGTGCCAAGAATCAGACTCTTAGGGATATAGATTTTTAGTGACACATGGCAAGATAATATTACCCTCTGCCCTTCCAAGACTTCCTGAGCTTGAGCTGGTGGTTCAAATGGATCTGCATTCCCCAGCCCTTCAAGAGCTGCCTCCGGAATGTGCCAAAAGTCTGTTAGTCACTGTTGTTTCTGTTAGATACTGCCACTTATTGCCACTGTTTAAACAGGTCATCAGCACATATTAGAAATAGATAGGAGGAAAAGGTAGGCTAGGTATGGGGTAAGGGACAAATCCTTACAAATCTAGCTGTAGGTTTTGTATCTCCCTGTAAATACAGGTGAGAACTTTCCTGCCCAGCAACAACAGGAGACTTGAAGAGCTGGGATCTTTGTGGATGGCATTGCCAGGAACCAGGCATGCATAGGGGGTGTCATAAAGTCACACTTAGCCGTATAACCTCCATGTATATGGACAGGACCTTACAAGCAATCCAGAAAATCTGCTCCGCTTATACATATTCTTTTCTGGGAATAAATGCATTACCAAAGATGGGAAATGTCAGCAGGGAAATCCTCTTGGAGGAAGGACTTGGAAAAATCCTTCCTGTAGATTTTGCATAATCTCTTCCAGTTATTTGGTGACTGATTCCAAAGCTAGTGAAGCAACTGTTGCCCAGTGCAAATTAAGTCATATTTTATCAGGAATTAATTGGGTTCAGTGTATTTTCAAGAATGGTGGTGATGTGAAGAGGAATTTCACATATAATCTTTTGAAACCATATCCAGTGTAGCAAACGTAAAGGAATAGAGAAAATCACCAGAAATGATGGTGTTTTCTTCCACAAGCATTGCTAGCTATAGGTTTTGCTTTCAAATATCACTGTCATATCTGTGATTTCAAAGTGAATGGTGACTCCTATTGTCAAGATCAGAAAATAAATGAGTAATCTCACATCTTCAGAGAAAATCTTAATACTATTAACAGCAAAAGGTTGATGATTCAGTGACTGTTCATTTTCCAATCTTTAGATCTATATGCTCAGCTATAAGCATCTTATTTCCCTAAAGTCCTGTAGAACAGAACTCCAGTTTGTTGTATCTTCTCACCTATGTTTAAGATGTGTTCTTAAGAAAAACCTCAGACTACCTTTTCTTGTCCTTTCAAAAAGTACAGAAATAAGTTGCTCTTTGCCACCCAAGCAGACAGTTGGTATGCCGACCTGCCAATCAAAGTGACCAGGCTGCCCTGAAAGCTGAAGAAATCCATTGCTGTTTGGACACTTGTGCAGTGTCAACTGATTTTAGTTACTGAGGCTGGAGATGATGTGAAGAGTGATTAGCACGGCACTTGTCCAAGACACAGCAAGGGTTATGGCTGTCCTTATGGTCAGCAACTGCACAAATACGAAACAGGCTGAGTTTGTAGAAGTAGGTTTCCACAAATTATTTGAAGTGTGAGGCTACCTCCTATCTCTATTTATTGTTCCAGCTCTTAGTGTAGCACTGATGAAAAACTCTGTTTACTTTAAACTGTTCCCATTATAGGTAGGTACAGTGTTACAAGCTTTTTTCCCCCCAGTGCTGCTTCCTCAGTAAACCACTGGCAGACGTGACATTATGACAACCTTGTTTAAAAATATTCAGCTTAAGATGAGGAGTTATGTTTCTTCTGTAAACATCTCGGTGTTTTAAAAAACAAACTTGTCCGTCTGTCACCTTCTGGGCCTAAACACTCCCACCAAAGGATCGAAGGGAAATAAATATTTGTCCATTTTGCCTCAGGGGCTGGGCTCGAGCAGGGAAAAGACACGGAGCCCGGACGATGCTGAGAGCGCTCTCCAGACTGTCAGCCTCCCTTGGCATATGTGCACAATTTGGGAAAGCAGTTCCCAAGAGCTTCAGACAGCACAAGGAGAACTCCTGTCTGGGAATCCCTTTGTGAAATGTTATGGATAGGTCTAACATGTCCAGGCCCATGCTTTCATTCCAAGTGATACTGGCAGCAGATGAAGACGTACAAAGAAACCCATTTAGACAGGCTTCATTACTGCAGTCGGCTGGCGGACCCCCCTTCCCCGTGATCACGATAGGCTTGGCAACCAGAAAAAAAGGAGGTTCAGAGAGATTTTACTGGTTTGTTGTCACTGTCAATAAGTAATAGCTCTGTTTTTAATAGCCAGCCTCTGGGTAGAGCAGTCTCCACCCGCGGCCCGGCAGACATCTGAGTAAGCGCTTTCTGCAGCGCCGGCAGATGGATGACTATATATTACATAACCCGCCACTGCCAAGTTTTGCGTAGTTCCATGTGTGACGCTTTAAGCAAAGTTTCAGATAATCTCCTGAAATGTGCACGCTTGCAGATTTGGGTCTGGCCATAAATTTTGCCAGATGGTTGCTCTGCCCCAACTTGAGCAGTGCCACTGAGTGCAGAGCTGGGCACAGGATGGCGCAGGGTGACACAGGAGTGCGCCAGGCCTCTCTGTGACCTGACAGTCACAGGAGACACTGGTGGTGTTGAGGTCTCTCTGAGGAGACGGTGGTGCTGAGGTCGTTTGGGTCTTTCTGAGGAGACCTTCATGTCTCTCTCAGGAGATGGCGGCAATCATGTGTCTCTCTCTGGAGGCCGCCACATCTGCAGAGGTCTGTGCAAGGAAGTGCATGCAGACAAAGGGATGGCTGTGGAAGGTGGGCGGCAGGAGAGACCGACGAGGGAGATGTCACCATAGTAAAGGACAGTGAAAGTGGCTGTGTGTGCTTGAGAGGTAAATTTAAGCAAAATTGGTGTTGCAGAGGCACATGGTGGGAGACAGTCCAGCAGCTAGAAGGAGTCCTGGACACAAGGGAGGTCTGGCCTTGCAGGAGGCATGCGGGGTGCTGGCTGGATTTCTTCAGCCTGGCTTAGACCTTGGCAGTGCTGGGGGTTGTCAGGATGAGAGCCCCTAAAACAAGCTGGTGATGCAGTTTTACTTGAAGCCCCTACTGCAAGTGATGATTTTGGTCTCTGTGTTACTAGCTACCAAGAACGGACTTTCTGCGAAAATCTGATGCCATAGGGAAATATCAACACGTCAGCCAGAGTATGAACTTTGAGTTAGATGTCGTCCTTTCTTTTCTCCCTCAGCAATCAGAAATAAGATGTCAAGAGAAAGAAAATGCTGCCATAAGGCATGACTCTTTTCCCCCACACATTTGGCCTGCTAGTTGCACTTGTTAAAGCACTTTTTTAAGCCAGTGGGGAAATTAGGGGGAATCCCAGAAGGAGAGATGCAAAGGGTACTTGGGGAAGGACAAAAAGCAAGTATTATCCTGGCGTTGTCTGAATAAGGACCTGGAAAGTACATCACAGCAGCCTGTGTATTGCGATTAATGTGCTGGGGCCTGTAAGCAACCTCGCTAGCAAGAGCAGTGTGTGAAGGCCTGGGCAAAGATGGGCACCTGTATTTAAGAACAGCTGGTACTACAGGACTGAATAAGTCATTAAAATAATTAACAAAACAGATCTGAGAAAAGAGAACTTTAATTAAGAGTATCATATAGGTGCATATTAGTGCTATAGAAGTACCTGGGAGTAATACATAGGTCTCGTAGGGGCTTTAGACATCAAAAAACTTTATGAGGGAGGACAGAGGGCAGAAGGGCATCTTTCAGAGGAGTTGTGGCTACCCTTTTACTATTGGAGGACAACACATTCAGCTCCTTGTACTCTAAGTGGTAACAGCCATGGACTCAGATGTGACTGCTGACCCACTTGGCTTGCTGGCAGTCCTACCTACTAAACAGGAATTTCTCAGAGGGAAAGTAGTTTCATGCTAGTCTCTAAATTCTAGGTGGATACTGCAGTTTGGATGTGCACTGAGTGCTTGGATACCATGCTGAGGATTATGAAGAATATGAACAAACAGACAAACAAAAAATCGACTAGAATACAAGATACATCTAATACACCATGTTAGATGATGACTACAACACCAGAGTTCTGAATGTATATTTTAATGAGAATACAAATGAGTGACTTACCCAGTGCCCTGTGCTGTAAGTCACTAGATCACGAACATGGCATAGCTCAGTCTCCAGCTAAGAAACACTTCATTTAGCAGTTAAGTGAGTTGTTATCTGGCAGTCATTATATCTGTGATTTACAAGGAACATACAGATCTGCATTACCAGTGTCAAAGACCACCAATATAAAATACAGCAAATGGGATTTTTATCTTTCAGCACACAGCAAGAGTGAAGGCATGAGCCACGCTTCTCAGGCTGTATGTAATCAATCTAGCATAAGACATTATCTCCAAAACAGAAGACTAAACTTAAGATTGCTTTATATGACTTCTTACCTTTAAATATATTTGACAATCTGCTCTCCTAGTATCTTACAAGCTCTCTGTGGCCACTACAAGATGTTCATCACCAGCATGAAATAGTTACTGATGCAAAGTGAAGCTATTATGCCAGAGGAGTTTGCTGACAGGCTACGAAGCAAACACTTAAGAAAAATCAAAGTCCATTTCTATTTTGTGTTTTAAATCAACTTCAGCAATCTCCCAAGATGAGAAAAATGTGCACAGACTAGAAATGCAGACAATGTGAATGAATATCTCATAACAGAGACAAGGAAACTGTAAAAAAGGTAAACTTAAAAAACAAACAAAAAAATCAAATGGAGAATTTATCAGTGACTCTTTTTCTATCATATTTTCTGAAGTTAATTTCTAACAATGAAAAATCTGGGAGTACAGAAGAAAACAAAATCTGTTATACTTTGCATCTGGAGCAGATACGGGCATCCTTAAAGCAAATACTTTCTAGTGCTGGCTTTCAGAAAGTAAAAACCTTCTTAATTTGCGCATTGGAAAATGTCATTAGTATAAAATTTTGACCAACACCACTCACTCTCCTTCTCAGAGCATTTGAAAAATCAAGAGACTCCCAGACCTGCTGGGACCCTCAGTGAGAAGTGGGAACTCAGATACTAATGATCCTTGAATCATTTCATGCACTCTCTTAGGTGGGCTCCAATCCTGCAAGCACTTAGGTGCAATGATTAGGGCTGTGTAAATAAATGGAAAATTGTAGCTTTGCTGTTATTTCATGATTTTCTCCAAAAGGAAACTCAAAAAAAATCACACTGAATAAAACATTTAATTTTATCTAAACAAAATGTATCATCTCAGGTACACACAAGTAAACAAAAGGAGAGAAATTAGATAAAAGTGAGAATAATCATTATCTCTTTCTACCTTATTTCTACCTAATATAAATGCCGAAATGTTTGCAGTATACAACCTTTACATGTGTGTTACTACCTATTTTGAGAATTTAGAGCACTTTTTGCTGTAAGCAACTGTATAGATACTGAGAAGTTTACATGAATGTTGTCTTCCATTTTTGCTGTGTTACTAATAAACGTTCTGTGTTTGCAAATATAGTAGAAGAAATTTAGAACCGAAAGGATTTAAATCAGGAATGAATCAGATTTCTATATGCATATCTTATATCTCATGCATTTTTCTTTTCTAAATGTTTAGTGCCAGAGCAGGAAATTAATGTGTCCTGCGATCTCAGTGTTGTGTATTTATAACTCGGGTTAAAGGTGACATCATAAACTTTCAGAAAGCCCTTGTATACAGAAAAAACAAAGAGGGGGAGAAGACTGCTGCCCTCTCACTCACATCAGCAACACCCAACCATAAAATCAAATGTTGGTATCAATAATTTTCATAAGTCAAATGTTTCCCTGCATAGTGAGTCTGTGGTGACAAATGTATTGTTCCTGTCTTGGTTTGACTGTTAGAATCCCTTTAATATTTGGAGATTTGGGAGTTGATGCTATTGTAAATAGTCCTTTCTGCAAAGGCTAGGGGAAAGAGAAAAGGAAGATGAAATTTTCTTCCTGAATTGTAACATCATGTTTTCTCCTTTAAAAAAAGTGGATCTTGGACTTGCTTTTGTCTAGAAGCAGTGAGAGTTCATGATCTTTCTTTCCTTAGTCCACAGCGTATGTTATTTTTCTCTACGACATTCAATAAAGCTATGTATATGTGTGGAACTCTTCTATTACTCCCCAGAAATGATCTAAGCCACTCCTTTGTAACCCACTTTTCTATTTCTCCCATTTTTTTACCCCAAAGTTAGTATGTCTGGAAGAAATTAAGGAAACCAGTCAGCTCTGCAGTGCTATATTTACTGTTCAGTGTGTGGAAATTTGACTTCATGTCAGTATTTATCTATTATAAAAATGCTTTCTTGTAGCGAGGAAAAGCATTCTTCCTTACTTGAATTAATAAAATTAGACGCTTAATGATTTAAGTAACATAGTTTTTGCTGCCATTATTTTAAAACACAGGATGCTTTACTGTTTTGGAGCAGATAACATGTAAAAAAATGTTTGCAATATGGAGAATTTTGGAGAGCACCTTTGCAATGTCTACACCATCCAGTGTCAAAGGGAACTGGTAAGAGTTTATCCCAGTCCTGGCTTGAGAAGAACAGTGTGGTGATAGCACCACTTTGTCAACCTCAATCAGGATGACAGAGTCCAGTATTTGAGGAACAGTAGGAATAAAGTGGCAACACTACTGGAGGTGTTAAGAAGCAATGCTACCTTATGGTCTTGTTAGTCCCATATAATCAATCATAAACATGCCTGAAGTGGGTTAAGTGATAAGAATCCTGACTTTTTATATGTGTGCTGTGTCACAACATTCTCATTTTTACAGACTTTTGCAATACCAACAGCTTGTCCAAGATGAAAACTGGAAGCATAGAAGTGGTTCGGCTTGTTAATACAAGCAGCATAGAAGCAAAGAGTGCAGGGTTAGACACTGGCATCTTCCTGGTTTTCTTCATTAGAAAAAGCATATTTTTAGAGTAACACATTCTACTCCACCCATTTTCATTTGTGGTGGGGCTTGTATGAAGACTGTCTTCACTGGCTATACCTACACTAGTAATTTCAGTGTTCCTAGGACCATTCCCTGGCTACAAGGCCAGCTGGCACAGAGCATCCACAGCCATATTATTAACTCTTAATTTCCGAACCCAGATATTCTGCTGGGAATGATGTCTGGCTTATGCTGACTCCCAGTTCTACAGAGCATAGGCTGAAACCATGTGTGGGACCATTCTAGTCATTTAACAGTATAGGCTGTTGAATCTATTGACTGTTTGAATAGTTAATAAATTAATGTTTGATATATTCATATAAATGTAGACACTATTTTGTGCACACAGAAGAAAGGGGATCTCTTTTATATGCATCTGAATAATCTTGACATGTGGGACAGGTAAGACAAGCAAGCGGAGAGCAATAGAACAGCTGAAAGAGGGTGGAACAGTGTTTTCTTGTTCAGGATCCCTAGGGTTTACAGAGCAGTGTAGAGTTTGACCTTCCACTGCAGGCCATTTGGCATTTGTAGGTGACATGAAGTAATTCAAAATACAAATATTTATTGGAGATAGCTTTCTTAAAGCCACAGATGCTACACTTCCCAAGAAACAAAGTCTATCCTTGGAAGCAGCATCCATCCGCTCTTCCTATTCTGCTAGTCAACATTTTTTGTGACTTGCAGAGCTGTTAAGACATATCTGAGATAACTAAAAGAGGCAATTCTGTATGCAGCTGTTACCGGTAACACGTCTCTACCTGATGCAAGCTATTCTGCTCTGTCTCTAGGGGTGGCACAATATTTAATACAACAATTTCAAGCTGCAGTTCAGTGTGGGATATGAAGTTGAGTGCTTCTCTTCACAGTGCCTCGCTCAGTAATACTGTGGCCTCTGTGCAGGTATTGCAATATAAATAATAATATTCCAGTCCAGCTACAGACTCTCTTTCTAACAGTAGGACAAATTATGTGTCTTTTTTGCACTTCTCTGTGAAGCAGTAGCGAGGAAGGGATGATAATCCCACCTACTGGGATTATTGCATGCCTAATTTATGATTATTATTACTTAGCCAAGACTTAAAAGGAGACTTAATCCTTGAAAAGAGAGTATTAAAGTCTCAATAGGAATCGTAGGCGCTCCAGAGTATTATAAACTATGTAGCTGCTGTTTGGGCAGGGAAGGACAGGCTGTCTTCTAAGAGGGGGACCTTCTGCATATACTTACTGCTCTTTCCATGTTCTCAACTCTAAAGCTTTCAGAGCATAGTTTGAGAATAACACAAACACCTCCAGACATCAAACCAACCCTTCTATCACCACTGCAGTTCTTCTGGGGTGCTGAGTAATAGCCAGCATTACAGGAAGGGTAATTAATGGTGAGACACAGTCTGTGTTTCAATCACCTGCCTATCAATCAAATTCCTGAAGGCCAGAGTTCAATTAATTGATGACACCCTTGAGGCAACCTAAACAGTTAACAAGTCAGTGAGACTTGGTAGAAAAACAAGCAGTAAGTTTTTTTAAAAGGCAACAAAACCTCCCATAATTCTCATTTGCCATTCTATCTCCCTCTTATTTCTTTTCATTGCTACCCCATACTTAATATGACAATGCATAGTTTTCATGCAAAATACAGGGATTCTAGACACTGAACACCAAAACATACTTCAAAACCAAACAACCTCCATGACATAAATAGATTCATGATCTTAAAAAGGTCAAAGGCACGTGATTACAGTTTGTTCCAGTTCTAATAGTTAAGTTCTGTGTTTTCTTTATTCTTAGCTTCTTTAAAATATTTTGACAAACTGCAGAGTTTGAATCAGTGTGTTTCAAGTCCCTGATGGGTAGGTTTTTCTTCTGCATTGCTTTGTTTTAATCTGTTTTTGTTTTGACTTTTGTTAAACTCAGGTGTAGAAACGTACATCGCCCAGTTGCTTATTTGACATTTGCAAGAAGCAGTAAACTATGCCAAGGCCTTTCCCCAATACCAAATTATATCCTTTGCAAAGTTGGTTTAGATGACAAAGAAATATAAAGCATTGAGATCAACTTGGATTAATCAAGAGGGTTTATCCTGTCCTCACCAAGTGTATGCACATGCTGATATGACCTATCTTTGTACTTTTCCTTCGGACTTTTACAATACAGATTCGTCTCATCTGGTTTAACTATGTTTCTTTTTGCATCAGGTTTTGCTTTCAGCTGAGAAAGTAGGATCATTGGCATAGAAAAGTTTGATAGTACCTTATGCTAAAATTACTCAAATCCTTTCGTTTCTTCAGTTACATGTAACTATACTCAATGGCTCTGCCTGAAAAATTTCAAACATAAGTAAATCTTCTGACAGATTTGGCCTGGTCTGCAAGTTTATTATGAAAAATGAACCTGGCAAGTTTTCCACAGTGGGGTTTTTGTTAATGTTTTGAGCACCTCTAGTCTGTTCAGCAAACAAATGTGCTGGCACTGTATCTTATGCAAGGATTTGCTCCTTGCCAAAGATTCGTTTCTGACTTTTGGTGATTGCAGAAGCAGGGATGTCTCTTCCATGTTCAGCTCTTTCGATGCAGAGGGAATGCAGGTTCCTAGCGCCTCTTGCTGAGTGAGAACTGAGGCAGATCTGCCGCCCAAAGGGTGCGGAATATACAGCGTTTGTTTGGGTAGTTTGCATTATGGACTTGATTTACAACAGTATGAAGCAATATACAAGGGATAGGGTGATCTGGGAGAGGCCAGAAGTATTGCCAATTCGTTCACCAGCAATTTCCCTGGAGCTTCCCTGATCTCAGCTTGTTTACTGGAGCTGTGTGGAGGGCCTGGGCTCTTGAGTCAAAAACTACTAAACAAAGTGAAATCTGTGGCTATGTGAATCTAATTATTGAACTGTGGAAACAAATTTAACTACTTGCTCAGAAGGTGAACTGAAGGTGACTTTCAAAACATGAATTTTGAAGACTACATATATAAGTCATTGAGAGTAATTGAGGACCCTTAGGTCCCCTTCGGTCAGTGGCTTAAAAGCAAACGAGTATACTATCTATTATTCTCATGTCTTATGTTTACTATGTCTTCTGAAAGCTCTTTTCCCAAGAGGTTGGAGAAAGATGGCCATCTGATGGCCACCGGAAGTCAGCCATCTGAGATTCCCGTCCCAGGGTACAGTATTGGAAGGTGATAGAGATGGGGAAGTGCGGTTGGAATGGAGATACTGTATGATATTTGGGGTAGTCCCTAGCTCATAAGACATCTTCAATGGTCCACTTTATCTTAGCTCTCTGTAGCTGTGTATATGGTGCTGACATTTCAGAGGAAACTGAAGTTAACAAAGCACGAACTTGTCTACTAAGCTCCTTCAGCAGTAATTAAAATATGCCAGTGAGATTCTTCAACTCATGCCAGCAATCATAATACAAGAGATTCTCCATACAGAATGCTGAAACCCATTTCTTCATTACAATTCTTATCCATACTATCTGGATAAAAATTAGAAATGGAAACTCTGCAACACACTGAAGAGGTATGATTGTAAACAGCTGGGCTTATTTAGTATCATGCTGTAATTTTTGTGACAATAATTTATTCCCATTCATGGGAATTTCATCAGCATCATTATCAAGGTAGCAGTCAAATTTTATCATAATTGGAAGACACAACAAGCAATATTGTGGCAGTCAACCTGGTATATCTAAGCAAGTGACATTTTGACATTTCAAAGTGTGCTGGGAGAAGTCTGAAAAAGGACTGCAGTCCTTGAATCTCTGAGTAAAGCAGAAGAAAATAATAATAATAAAAACCACTCCCCTACCTTGCCAAAAACAAAACAAAGCAAAACCTAATCAAACAGACAATTCAAACCCCTTTTTCAACCTCATGATATATGGAAATGATCCAAAGAGCATTGCACATTTTGGATGCTGCAGAATTTTATCAACTAAGTAAAACCAGGAACCCAAGGATCGAGGGAATCACAACTGAAACAGGGAAAGAAAGCAAAAATAGGAAATGTAAGCTCTATGGGAGGTACATCTGGAGACAAAGAAAAGAAGAAAAGGAAAAGAATAACTTCTGAGCATGCAAATGGCCAGCTGGACTGGAGTACAGCAGTTTCTCTGATTGGGACATGCAAGTTACTGGCTGGGCAGAAAGCTTCAGTTTTCATCTTGGCCCAGGTCAATCATTTCTACACCTCTGGAAAAGCAGGAAGGTATCTAAACAAACTTACCACAGGTTCTTGGAGCTTTGCAAGCAGATGGTTCATGAAAAGAACCTGAGATCTTTGAAAGACCTAGAGAGTGTCTGCAAGCCAAATTTAGTGAATGGACTGGGCTCTTTTGAACTATGACAAGGGGAATTCAAAGCAAAACCACCACTCCTTTTCAAAAGCACATCGAATCGGAGTGAGAAAGGCAAAAAAAAGAAAAAGAATTGGGAAAGGCAGAATTCCCTAATAGCCAGGAACATGCTAATAGTCTGGAACATGCAGATGAAGAGACAAAGAGATGTGTGCTTGACATGTGCAATGACTGTCACGGCTTCTTGGGGAACTTGTGATAGGAGACTACCTGACTGTCATGGACAAAAGAACTTCACATTTTCTGAGTGCAATGGATGCATCTATGCATCCTAGAGACTGTAAGCAATGGTAAGATGCCTGGATCCCTTCAAAAGTCTTGTGAAAACTTTGAGATGTACTGCTTTGGGCCAGATAGCCTTTGAAATTTTCTGTTAGTAGTGGATGCAGTGCATGACTTAGAAGTGATAAAGTTTCTTCAATACATCTCCCCTCCCCTTTCTCACTTTCATGAATAGGCAGTGAAAGAAAACTCCTACATCTTCAAATTAATGAAAAAATATCCTGAACCTGAAATATAGGGAGATTTTTTCCTGGCTTTCTCGGGATCACATATTTTTATGAGGCAGAAGATCTCATAAGTTTGCTAGCATACCAGATGTGGGATTTTACTTCTGATTCCAAACAAAATCGTTGGGTAGCATCCAGATCCCAAACTGGGAAATGGCAGAGCTTGCTTTCTCTGCTTCCTCTGAGCGTTCTGAGCACTTTCAGTACGTTACCTCTACTAGTAAAGGAGGCTGGTTTAGGTACTGATGTTACACAGCTTAGAATGGAAAACAATGAACTAATACTTTCCTAGTTGTTTTTCCTTAAAAATATATATCCATATGAGTTCATCTGCTCTTATTAGTGAGTTAACTTGCTGCACACAGGATGAAATGATCAGCTCCAGTCTCAGGCATTTATTCCCACAAGACTGGCATCTGCTACTCACCAGTGTTTTGGCTTGCATGTTGCAATGAATCACTGTAACTTTTCCAAGGATGACAACAATGAAGAGGTTACATCTTGGTTTCCATGAGGTAATAAAGGTAGTTTATTTTATTTAGCTTCTTTATGCATTTATATATTATTTTTATTTAGTTATTTTCTTCATTTGTGATGCACGTTTGGGATCGCTCATCCTTGTTTTTTCTCTGCTCGAGGAATTTGCATTTCTTTGGCAAAAACCTGCTAAGGGCTGTTTAGTTTGTTTTATCATTTGTGCCTGACTCCTATATTGTATCATCTCAACTCTGTAGATGCCAGTTATAAAACGCATCTGGTTCCTGAATCTGGTACTTGCAGGATCTTCCCCCCACACAGGGTATGGCATGTGGTTACTACATAAAGCTGAGAAATAACCTTATAACAGGGAAATAATTTCTAAGGCTATCTTACCATAATTTCAGCACTATAAAAAAGAAACACACAAGTATAATAGTAAACTGTAAAATATAAGAGGTGAAAAGACAGTTGCCTGTGGTCCACTGATTTTGCCCCAACGTGACCTACTTATGGTACTGTTTTCCTGAATTAGAGGTCATTTTTCTTTGTGAGTTATGAGGCTAAAGCTGTATCTCAAACTCAGCGTTCTGATAAATTCCCGCAGAGCAACAATCCTATCCCTCTTGGAGAAGACAAGTCTGAACCAGGAAAAAATAAAACAAAAGCCTTTCTGAGCTTTTCTTGCAATTTTATTTTAAAAGCACCTGCACTTCTGTTTGTTTGGTGCAGGTATTGCACACTGCATTCACTTTCACAGCAGCAAATACACTTTTTGGGTCATCATTGTGGAAAAAATGCTGCCATGGATATTAATTATGTTTCTGAACATTATATTGCAAATTATTTCATACTCTTATAAAATGGCAGGAAAGATTATTTGTCTAACTGTCCATTTATCATTCCCATTTTCTATTTTCTTGAACTAGGGCACATACTAACTTATTCTGAGCATGTTTTTTTGCTTTATAGTTCCACTTACATTGCCAAAATTTTATCCGCTTTATAAAGTTCAAAGGTAGATTTTCTTGGCACTGAGGAAAATTGAACCTAGAAAGTAACAACAGCTTTTTCTCTGAGGGTCTGGTTACGCCAGGCGATATATGTTTTGCCTTCAACCAAAACAAAACTACAGCAGAAGGAAACTTCTTGTGGACAAACCAAGGCACAAATAACCTTCCTCTTGTCACAGCGAGAAGTAAAAGAACCAAAGTAGCAGTTGTTTATGTGGCAGAACCTGCTTCAGCTGCAACATGGGTTTTGGCAGGCAAAGGACAACCTGCATCTCTTCTGCAAGCTGTGTTCATTCTCAAACGCAACCAAAGGTGCTTCTGTGAGTGGAAAAAATTACTATGTTAGATTGGTCTAATATATTTCCTACAGACTTTTTTTTTTTTTTTTTTAAGAAACAATCGCTTTTGCTTTTTTACAAAACTTTTATTCTTGGCTTTAGAAACATAAAAAATAGCTTATATTTTTTAAAAAGAATCGCTAATTTTGATTTTGAAGCATGCTTCATTTTATGAAAGCCTTCTCTCTATGTGTATGTATTTTTTCTCTTTTTTATTATTGTGAGGGAATCATGTTTAGAAGGAGTTTTAAATTTTAGAGAAGAACTCCTCCTTTCTTTTGCATTAAATTTTTTATTAATTTAAATTTTTACTTAAATTTACTTTTTTTTGATTTAATAATCCAACAGAGGATGGGAAGAGAGGTTTGCAAGATTATGCAACAGTAAATGTAAAGCTAAACTGGTACTCAATATTGATACTAAAATACTAATCAAAATATTTAAAAAATGTCCTATACCTCTTTTGATAGGCCATTTTAGATCCCCTTCAACTATTTAGGTATTTCTCAAAGCTCAAAGGTATTTTAAAAAAGTTGCTTCTTCTCAGTCTGAAGAAATTAATGTATTTCCTTGCCATGCAATGAGGTAAAAATGAAGATGTTGCTCCTTTTATCTTGTGTTTTCCTCTTTGTTGATCACTAGAAACCATTCTGGAAGGGGAATTCTCCCCTGTACTTTAATGTGCTAACGATAGCTAGTCGTTATCTCAAAGGCAGCCTCTCAACCTCTACCCCATCACATTAGCCGCGATCAGTTGCGTAGCGCTCACTGTCAGTTCTTGAGGTTAAACACTGTACAACTGGCGAAAGGGCTTTCTCAGGGGCCACAGTGGTGAACTTTCTCATGAGCAGAGGGTCTTTTAGGACCAGCCTGCCCTTCGTGTCTGAACTGAAGGTCTTGGTGATCCGCTTGGTGCTAGAAGACCCTGCCCAATTCAGCCAACGACGGCCGCCTGATCCGATTTCTCAGAGCCCTTCATTGACTTAAGGGAGATTTATGCCAATTTGCATCTTAACATTTCTAAATAAACACTTCGGGCCAGATTCAGGAGAAGATTTAAGTACTGCAGAAATGATACATGGGAATTTAAATTCAAGAGAATAATCTCAATCCCCCTACCAAACCTACTTATGTGAAAAAGTTTTTCTCTGTGGCGCCCTCTCCCAAATTGAACGGACTGTGGCTATGCTCCAGTACGCTAGTGAGTTTGCAGGCTGGAAAGTCATAACATTTGCTCTGACACGAAGCTGCTCAGTCTTGCACCTGAATGACAGAAGAGGTGATGTTGTTGAGTGTGGGTTGTTGAGTGCGGATTGTTGAGTGCCACAGATTACAATGCTTTAGCTAATATCCATTCTCAGCAGGAATGTCTGCTAAGACTTGCAGCTTCAGGCTTCCTTGACATTTTTCTCATGCAGTAGGAAAACTAATATAGCCAGTTAAGTCAGATTTCTGACTCCAAAGCAGAACAAAGTAGCTTGGAAAGAGCTGTAAGTTTTCTCTTGGATAGTGATTAAAAAAAAATAGTATTCATTGTGTTTTTATTGAATGTTAAGTTTTAATTTTTGGCAGTTCTTCATTTTTGAGGGCTTGATTTCTCAACTCAAAGGGGAGATCAAAATTCGCTCTCTAAAAAACGGCATAGCAGCAGTTTGCTGGCTATCCTTTCTTAAAACGGGGCCACTGGGTCCAGGTTAGAAACATACTTGTCTTTCACCCTTCTTGTATTATTTTCTTCTCTGCTGCCTTCCCACAAACACAAATCCAGCCAAACACTTCGTAAATTCTTTTTCTAGCTGGAGGACAGAAAGGTTCTTTCTCCGAGTAGCAAACACTCCACACCAAATGATGCCGCCTGTGATATTTGCACAGCCATTTTACTTAAATTGCACCAGTCTGGTGCATGATAATGCTCTCTTCATTTTGCCAGCAGCTCAGTATTGACAGGAATAAGAAGCTGGAAAAAATGCACCCTCTAGGGAAAATAAATGAGTAAGAAGGTGCCACTTTTATAAAGTCAGTTTTGCAGGCAGAATTAAAGTCTGCTGCTGTTTTAAGGCAAGTTATTTTTCCCTGAAGGCCAAATAGAAATGTGTGGAATAGTTAAATACTGCAAGGTTGAGGCGTTTTCAGCTAGTGAAGCACAAAAACCTCCATTTCTAGGCTGCAGCTCAACTCAACGCATCTCCTATCAGTTTTGCTTCCTAATAAAAATATTTTAATGTTACCAAGATGTAGCTGTTCAGATCTCTTCCATGAGCTGGAGAGGTCGAGATGTCTTATTACTGCTGGCAATTTTAGGACTTCCTTCCTTCTGCCGTAATAGCAGAGAGTCTGTAAGGTTCCTCATTAGGAGACGAGTGCCAGATACTGACAGAGTGCAGGACTCAGCCCCGGGCTTCCCTGGGCGTCCCCTCATTACTAAAGCAGAGGGGAAGCTGTGAATTCACAGAGATTTTGCTTAAATAGCGCTAATGCATTTTAAGCGATAATCTCTCCAAAGTTGAATGATTCTCACCCAATGCATCGGAAATAAAAGAACATAGTGCAGCATTGATAAGTTCAATTTGCAGATTTAAAAATGCTCCATTTTCCTCTTACAAGAGTCAGATTATTTTCTCCTTGCAAACAGGAAAGAATAGATTCCTTCCCTCATGCCACCTCACATATCACGCCCGAAACAGTAAACAACTTCCCCTTTTGCCTGTTGGGCCTTAGCCTTAAATGGATTGATTAATATGAAGTCAGATGTAACAGCAATGTTTCTCCCTTTGCAGTAAGGCTCATCTTGATTCGCTGTTTTATGGTATTAAAGAAAGAGAGTGAAGCTGACCATAAGGGCTTTTCTTTATTGCTCTCCTTATATTTTTTCAGTTGTTCACCAAACAAGTAAATATGAGAACAGAAATCATTTATCTCTACCTCTTTATGAAGCATCTGAAAAATATGAGCTCTTCCATTTAAAGGTCACGGCATGTGCGTGTCCATAATTGCTCCCCACTCACAATTTAGAGTGTGCCCCGTCACACACTCATGTCACATGTTAGTGCTGCAATTGATTTAGAGCACATTTGTTCCTTAGATTCACTCCACCCAGGGAAAAAAACACAGAGAAACCCACCCTCAAAACAATGAGGTAACCGTTGCTTTGCAGATGGAAGCACGGCAGAAGATTCTCTTAGCATTTTTGTGCAATGGTATCAGACAGTCTGAACCCCCTGGATACTGCTAGGCAAGAGCTGTGTTGTGACAAACTGTGAACATGACACAACCTGCATCCTGATTTAAAACTTAGACTTCTTAGAATTAAAAAATGCCAAAACGCCAAGTGAGTGTGCATCATGCTTTCATAGACATCTTATAAGTACAAATACAATATGTGTTACTAGTAAATAATAAGTGTCTATTTTCTTCAGAAACTTTTTTTTTTAAATGACTAGTGCTATTTAAAACATTCTTTAGTTTTAGTTTGCATATCTGCCACACACCTTTCCTGCAAACCCATAAGAGAGAGGCTGAGGTGATTACTACCTGGGCAGGTACATTTCTCTGACTTGAAGGGACAGGTAGCATTGTTGTTGCTGGAAAATACTGACTGATGGATGATGAAGGGTGATGGTTTAATTAAGTCCTGTGGCCTGTGGGACTCATCAGACGTGATCCTGTCCTGTCCACTGTGAATTATGTGGTTGGTTTAGCGGAGAGATTTTTTCTTGGATACCACTTTTTCTTATTCATCTCTTGATCTGGATAATAAAGTTGACCTGCTTGCAGTAAAAACATGAAAAAACATTTGTTTGCTATCTACTGGAGAAAGCCAGTTGCTTTTTTTCCCCAGATGAGCAAAACTTTGGCTGTAATTCGTCATCTGACTCAAGAAGAGTTCCTTTATATGTCACAAGCAGCTTGATCAGGCCCTTAAGTTGCACAGCCTGCAACTTAATATGAAAAGTATATTGCATTCATCCTACCAGACCACCAATAGTGTTATTTGCAGAGGAGACGGAAGGAAATGCATGATGTCTTACCTAGGAACATCTCTCTTCTTGCATATGAAAGCAAGAGAGATAAAGACTTTTAACAACTACAGTCAGATTTGGAACAGAATTCCTAAACTTCAACAAAAAAAAAAGAATGCAAACTTGTAAAGTGCTCTTACATGCAATATTATTGTCCAGGTCTTGACACAGTCTTTAAAATGGGCAGTAAATAACAGGACAATCACGACAAGCTTCTTCACAACAGATGATGTGTCCTTGTAGTCTACCTAATAGCTGTGAGGGGCCATGGTGTTATATGAAATAGTCAGTGAGTCTCTGTTTTCAGTTCCAAAGGTTTTGCTGCAGATCCGAATGTTCGGTCAAATATATTTGATCACAGAAGAGAGAGGAATTGTCACTGCCACACACGTGACTTGATTTGTAATACTTTAAAAAGAGTAAGCCATTGTAGACTAGAGGCATTAGAAGAAGCTGAAAGAATTATCTGCCAGCCAGCCCGAGCTGATCTCTTCCATTCTTTTTTTTTCTCCCTCTTTTTTTATGCAGGGTGTTTGGTAGATGATTGTTAAGCATTTTTAGATGAACGTTGGCCAGTGGAATCTGAATGGCTCAAACTGCCACAATGCTTCATCCCTCTCCTCGTTTACACCAGCAAATCCCGTCGCCCTCTCATCTCCCCAGAATAAAGGGGAAGCACGTGGATTCCTGCACTATTTACGCAGAGAAGTCAGAGGTGTGACCAGACCTTGGAACTGGCACCCTGCCAGGGGAATGCTCTTCCCCGTGACCCAGAAGAATGGCTCCACAGTGCCTTATCTTTCTCACTTCAGAAATAAAAGGGCCAAATTAGAGGGTGACAAAACAGCTCTGCAACTTGCAGTGTGCTGTATGTGGCAGTGGAGAGTAGCTCATGCTGACTTGGTATTTAGTAGGTGTGGGATTTTTGCCTTTTCTAGGACTCTGTGCTAGGGGAAGACAATACAGGTCAAGTAAAATGCAACTTACCTCAAGCAGAAGGTATGTGCTTCAGCCCAAGTTGAATTTGGCTCCTTAGTTGCACAGAAGTTATAAGCGGGTTTACACCTCCTCTAATGCCCTCCAAGCTCCTTCTTTAATCACTTCTGAGGTTGTTTTCACTTTCCTCTTGTAGTTCATGCTTTTCATCTCAACATAAGAAGTTTTGTAGTGAAACTGAAGGATGATGCATTCGTAAATTAAATATGTGATACCAGTTTCTTTATTTTACCAATTTTAACCGTTACAGGACTATAATATACAATATGCATGTAGGTGGACTCATTCATAATTCAGTCTAAGATCACCATGGAAATGGAAGTTACTTATTTCAGTCTCAGACTGAATCTTGAGTACTTTCCAGTTTGTGTACATGCTCAGGAAACGCAAAGCTACAACTGTACTTGTCAGATTGATTCATAAAGTAAGAAGTTTTTCAATGCAGTCTCATACAAATGATTGGCCTAGGAAGCTGGTAATATCATTGAAAGCCTAAGCATCTCTTATATAAAATATGAAAGCTCTGTGCACTTCTGTGTATATATGTGTATATAATATATATGTATCACATATGTAACACATGTATATATGATACCCACAATGCCTTCTTGACACTGAAGACTTGAGGACTTATCTGTGTTTCTGCTCATCATATTGAGCAGTATCTTGTTCCAGAAATGGGCCAATTGCAAACAGCAAGACCATCTGTGACATGCCTATTATTTGCAGTGAGGGTGGCAGGACCTAGGCCAGGAGGTGGAATGTTATAGGAAGGTTACCCGAAGGAAAGGCTAAATATTATATAAAGGCAACCCCCCTAAGTTAGCTATAAAAAAAACACACTTTCTCACAGTAAGTTATTTAATTTTGCTAACAGGAGGCAGTGATAACATGATTTTATTTATCTTAATTTCATTTTTAATATGTTGTCTTAAACTTCCATTAAATCCAGAGGAGATAAACTTACTTAGTTCCTAAAGCTATAAATTACCATAGCAAGAGCTCTTTATCGTTTGAAGTTATAGTTTACATCTTAACTAATTTAAAAGAATTTCAGATGTAAATAGGGATTTATAATCCAAGCACAGAGTGTGAGATGCCATTCCCCGCCAAAACTTGCAGCATTTGTTCATAGCAGCAGAGCTGAGTGGACAGAGTGGTGTAAAATATCTTTGCTCTGTTTTACTAATTACTACATGGCTGCCAAAGATACAAGCAGAGAGATAGGACTTCAAGGGATGTGCTGGTGTTAGACTGCAGAGTCTCTTTCTGAAATTAGTGAACATGAAAGGAATGTGTTGTGAGCTCCTATCTACTGTTTATCTATGAGGGCCCAGCAGATAGTGAGCTTGACAGTGAAATTCTAGCCCTGAAACTGATGAAATGCCAAAGTTTCCTTGGTCCCTGGGACTGCTCGGTGTATCTTTGCTTGCTTCATAAGGGAGTGACTGGTATTTGAGCACTGATAACAGCAATCTCGCTGGTGGTGCCGAGTTAGAAAAGACATTCCACAAAAATAAACAGCAGAACAACTACAGTTTCTTCTTCTTCTTTTTTTTTTTCCTTGTGAGTGGCAAGCTATACAGGAGTCAAATAAGCTAGCAATTTATGAAGCAGAACGAGTAACCAGACTGAACAGACTGAAGAGCTGAACCTCCATTGCAGGAGAAACGAATTTCTTTCAGCTTAATGTGTGTGAAGCTAGAGGTGAGCATGGCCAAGGATGGGAGGAAATGTGTTATATGCCTGTAAACTTAACTGAAGTCTATAAAATAGGTCCTTATATAGGTAATTTTGCATAGTTATGTTTATGGAAAGTTTATGAAAATCAGACTTATGCTGCTATTACAGTTAGAAACAGGCTCCAACTAGCAAATTAATTAATGATATTCTTTGCCATACGAATAGAATGCAATTTAGGTGTTTTCTAGCACTATTCTCCTCTCACATGTACTACATATAAGGAAGAAAATTTACTTCTGATGACTGATGTTTCTATGCCATGATTTGTAGACCCCCTAACTTTATTATAGGAAAAATATACAAGTACCAACAATTATTTAGCATTATGAAGAACAATATAGTAGAACAAATGCTAAAAATTATCCACATCTATCCAATAGTGTATGAGCAGGAAAGTATAGTGGTGGATTTTAATGTTCTGCTTTTGGAACACATTTTTCCTCAAATGCTTCTACTTCCTTGCCTGGCGAAGTACAACACTATTCACCACTAAACAAGTTTTCAAACTTCTTACCTCAGGAATGTCAATCTATGCCCTCAGCATCATGGGCCATTGAATACAGAGCCAATAAATAGTTGGAGCAAAGCTTCACTATAGATTCTTTGCTGAAGAGCTGACCTCACGGCTGCAGTATCCCAAGGACTATTGAGCCCAGTGTCACCAGGCTTAGCTGCCTTCTGGCTGCAAACCTGACACCTCCCTCCTGCTACAAAGCGAAGGGACTTCAGAGCTGCTGGCATCTCCCCCCATGATCTAGTCCCCCAATTTCCCTGGGTATGCAGTTTGTGCCTCGAGCTCTCAGCCATATGAAAAACATCAGTACAGATCTCAGAGGATGAGTCCTGACTTCCCATCTCCTAGCTGGGGAGGAGGAGGAATCTGTGTCCAGTGCTCACAACACCTCATTCATGCTCATGGGTAAAAATAAACTATATCTAGTCCACTTTGCCAAGCTGAATGCTGATAAATGCACTTCAACTGAACACTTGTTTTAGCAGGAAAAGCTGTCATCACTGACAACATGAAATATCTGTATGCATTGTGAAATATGTCCAGATGAAGGATACACCCAACACTAGGCCCAACAGTCTTGTGTCTTGAAGTTTTGATGGAAATGAATGTCAGGGAGCCGTAAATATAGCTTGTCTCCGAAATAAAAGCTTTTATTTACCTGAGTACATTACACTGAGCAGTGCTTTAGATATAACACAGCAATTTTGCTCTTCTTCCCTCTGCCAGTTTGTAAAACCTACTAATCGGGTCTCTTAGGCAGGTATAGATTAATTAAAAATGCTTGTGTCAACATGTGGTCTTACATGTGCATTTTTAACACAATTCTTTATCCCCCAATGGTCCCATGAATTTTTTCCAGATTGCTTTTATAGAAATATGTGTTTAATACTACAACAGTCAATAAATTTATGTTTAATTGAAATGTTCGACATTGGTGAATGTTTGGTGAATGTTCGACATTGGTGAATGTTCGACATTGGTGAATTTAACTATCTATCTAATGTGGCCCTTTCCCATACCTTGGCAATCAAACAGATGCATTTCCATAATAGAAGTAGTATTCTGGGCAATGACAGTATTCACCATCATTAGGGGAAAGCGTTTCTTTTGGCTGATTATGAGCTGAATCAAGCCAATTCTATCTAATGTAAAAAACGCTTTTTCATACCAGCTTAATGACACATGTCCTTAGCTTAAGTGGAATTACATGGGCGTGAAAATGATTTGGAGAAAGAAGAAAAAATACTATGGTAGATGCATGCATATATGTGCCTGTATAGGTAGAGTTACACATACACGTATGTGTGTGTGTATATATTTAAAAAAAATACATACCATACATATGTCTATGCAAATATGTTTTTTGTTGTTAAAGATGGAAAGGCTCACTGAGCCAAAAAAATGTGTGATCAATGGATTTTTAGCAATAAATTATAATATTTCTTCAGATTAAGAAACTTTCTTCAAATGCCTAGAAAATATGAGTTTATCAAAGTTTTAACGACAATAATGACAGAAAAGCATTCAAAAAATATCTGTGCATTCACTGGTGAGCATTTATCACTTTCTGAGTAATGTAAAGCTTATCCACTGACAGAACTCTACAGTATTTTCAGAAAGAGTGTAAACCTTTAAAGCACTTAAAATTTCATTGGAGCCATCATCCTCCTCCTCCTCCTCACAACATCTTTTAATTGACCTATCGGAGAAAAAAATATCAATCTATAAGTATAATGGCTGTGATAAACTTAACATACTGGAATCTCTCTTACTTTTTATTTTTGCAGTCTAGGGTCATCAAGGCTATATTATTTTAAAACAACAATATGTTTATACTTACAAGCAACTTTATAAATGCATTTACCTTCCAACTTGGATCTATTACAATCACTTTTATTAAACTACAGATAGATCTACAGATAATCACAAATGTTGACCTAGATACAGTAAGAAAGGCCTTTATGGAAATGACTCTTTATTTAGAAAACATTTGCTGTAGTAAAAATAACATGCAAATATTTAGAACCGCAGAGCCCTTGTCAAAAATGAAGCTTTTTTTTTTTTCCATTTGGAATATACCTGATATTTAACACATCTGAGGACAAATCATCAGGAAATTTCTCTCTTCTCCTTCTAAAAGTAATGCTTCCCATCCACTCTAGGCAAAAAACAGGATTACTTTGAATTACCTTTTGTAAGTGAAAATGTGCAAATTAGGTCAGTTAAGTAAATCCTTCTTTTAAAGTGCAAAAATCTGTGATTCTTTTGAAATAAATCTGCTGTATATATATAAATATAAAAGCCATGTTTAATCTGCACTGCTGCAGAGTACCTGCATGTACCACATCAGGCAAAAGAAAGTTTCAGGGAGACACAAATTAGTTTTTATGTTTGTTTGTTTGGTGGTTTTTTGCATAACAGCAATACCCCAAATCACTCTTAATTCCTTTCACTGCTTTTTTCCAGTTGCCATCTTTGAACAGATAGAGTCAAATATCTCCATTACTTCTATCACAGCTGATTTTGATTCTTATTTCCTCCTCCTCCTTCCCCCAGTTTCCCTCTGACCATGCAAAAGGCTCATCAAGGAAGCAAGCAGCTCACAGAATCACAGAAAGGTTGAGGTTGGAAGGGACCTCTAGAGATCATCTAGTCCAACCCCCCTGCTCAAGCAGGGACACCTAGAGCACATGGCACAGGGTGGCATCCAGGTGGGTTTGGAAGATCTCCAGAGAAGGAGACTCCACAACCTCTCTGGGCAGCCTGTTCCAGGGCTCTGGCACCCTCACAGGAAAGTTCTTCCTCACATGGAGATGGAACTTCCTGTGTTTCAACTTGTACCCATTACCCCTTGTGCTGTCACTGGTCACCACCGATAAGAGTCTGGCCCCATCCTCTCTACATTCTCCCCTCAAGTACTTATACATATTGATCAGATCCCCTCTCAGTCTTCTCCAGGTTAAACAGACCCAGCTCACATCATAGTCTTTCCTCATTAGATAGATACGCCAGTCCCTTAATTGTCTCTGTGACTCTACACTGGACCCTCTCTAGAAGCTCCATGTCCCTCTTGTACTGGGGAGCCCAGAACTGCACATAATACTCCAGGTGAGGCCTCACCAGAGCTGAGGAGAGGGGGAGAATCCCCTCCCTCGACCTGCTGGCAACGCTCCTCCTGATGCAGGCCAGGATCCCATTGGCCTTCTTGGCACAGGGCACATTGCTGACTCATGATTAACCTGTTGCGAACCAGGACTCCCAAATCCCTCTCTGCAGAGCTGCTTTCCAGCAGGTCAACCCCTAATCTGTACTGGTGCCTAGGGTTATTCCTCCCCAGGTGCAGGACCCTGCACTTGTCCTTGTTGAACCTCATGAGGTTCCTCTCTGCCCAACTCTCCATCCTGTCCAGGTCTCTCTGAATGGCAGTGCAGCTCTCTGGAGTGTCGGCCACTCCTCCCAGTTTGGTGTCATCTGCAAACTTGCTGAGGGTGCACTCTGTGCCCAAGTCATTGATGAGCAAGTTGAACAGTACTGGGTCCAGTACTGACCCTGGAGACACCACTGCCCATAAGCAGTTATACATACTATGTTTTTAAGTGAGAGCTGTGATGATATGTTAGACAGCTGAACTGCTTTTCATCTGTGTTGAACTAAGCAGGCAGCATTTTTCTGTATAGCCTTGCCGTAGCGGTTACATAATCAGATTTAGTTTAGTGTTATTCTTTATACGGTAAAAGGGTATGTGTGGAGTGGAGAATAGTATTTCTGTTATTTTGCAGGAATTCCAGAATACTTTTCTTTCTCGTAAGAAGAGCTGAGAAATGCCTTTCTGAGTCACTACTTCCAGAGCCTGTGAAGCCAAAACCTTCTGAAGAAATATATTGTTTTGAAATGCTCACAGCTGTGTCACTCTGTTAAGCACAACTGACAAAACCTCTCATCCTGTCAGACCTCTCCAGAGGTAACAGCAGCTCGATACATCAGTCAGGCATGAGCACTGCTTTTTCCCCAGTTTCTTCCTTAATAAAAAGGTAATTGCCCAGGCTGTCATTAAACCGTCACAGTTAAAGTGCCTGATCCTGCAAGAGTTCACAGTCCCCATTGCCTTCAGGGTGACAGTGCTGAAGCTGAAAAGTGCTTGCGATCATCAGTCCCACGGTTCAAAATATTCCTAATGTAAAGCAAATGAACAGTAATATTTGCAGCTACTCGAAAAGCTAGAGAGCATGAGATGCAACAGAGAGAAGAGTATTGCTAGAAGTTTGAAGGCAAATGTTTAGTGCCACTTGGATCTGTTTTCAGCATCTCATCCTCAGAAAGGAGACCTCTCTGCCAGATGATACTTCTCCAGCAATCAAACTTCTCCAGCAAGAGCTGCAGGGCAAGCCAAATACCTGCATGCCTTAAAAAATGTGGCATTAGCTGTTTGAAAAGCAGCTAACTCTCCTGTTACAGTTATTCACACAGAAACTGCCAATAAATAGGGAGAGGTGGAGCAGTTGGCTGCATGATAAATTCTTTCTGCTGAGGACGACGTGGGCAACGTGTAGGTAAGGGGGAGAGAGAGAGAAAGAGAGAGAGAAATCTGCCAGCCTCCCTAGTGCTTTAATTTAGTTTCCCTTTAGATTTCCTAGCAGTGACTCAGTGAAAATGAATCTCTACTCTGGAAGAGCGAACTGCAGCTTGACCTTATTTTGTGCGAGGTGAACCACACTCCTAACCTCAGATGACGCTTTGCACTTCTCCCAGCACAGGACTCACAGGCAGCACAGGAAGGCCCTGTCCTCACCTGGCCCCACGGCTCCAGCTGCAGCAGTGCAGGGCAGCGGAGGTGCCCACAGCTGGCAAGTCACCAACGTAAAACTGAGCAATATCGGGGCATGTAGCACTGATTCAGGGAGGGGAGATGCATATGAAGAAGTCATGCACGTTCCCCCCACGGAGACCTGTGTACTGTTGAGAGTGCTTCCTTCTGCCTTAAGGTAAAGAGATGGATTGCCCTCCGGAGACGCGTTACTCTCCTTTTACAGCAAGCCTAAGTGACTACTCCAGGCCATCAGCCCAACTTCTTGATGATTAAGGTTAGGTGAGAGCTACCTCATCTTTGCTGTTAAGTCAGCTTCGTGTTTTCAGTATTTGCTCACTGCTTTTATTTTTAGATTGTCACTAAAAACTTTCTGGGCATATTTTAGCATTAGGTATTTCTTACTGATTCATATGCAGAGGGAGAACATGACTGAGTTTAGTGCTCCCAGTAGCAGCAGCAGGAGACATTAAAATGATAATATATCCTTTTTTTTTTTTTTTTTTTTTTTTTGAGAAGAGTTAAAACTGTGGACAGACAGCTATTTAAAATATTTCAAAAGACAATAATTCTCCTAGGGAACCTTGAAATGGCCATAATTACAAGTCATAGATTAGGGTTTAACAAAACTGCTTTGCAGTTCCCAACCCCTGAGACTGGAAAATCGCTTTCCCTTCCAGTTCGGTATTCCACTAGTTACCAGAGGAAGGTAAAGAAACATGAAACAGCAAAAACACACTTTGGTATGTTTTTCAGGTTGCAAGGAAAATTGGAAATGAAGAGATTCCTTAGAGAAGACGTCAGCTTTTCCTGTCAGGAAAAATAGTTTTGGATGTAAAATACAACCTGAGCAGTAAGGAAACTACTTTACTATTTTCCATCTTGGCAGAGACTTCCTAACTGACCAAGGAGAGGGTTGTCGTAAACAGCTGTCAGCTGTCACAACCTTTGGCATTTTGTTCAAAACCAAAGTTTCTGAGTTTGGCTGATTATTGAACACTTTATTTATTTAATAGCAAATAAGCTTCAAGATTACTTCCAACTGTTTTTAGCTTGTTTCTTTTTAAACCACTAACATTATTATTGTTCTTTAGAGATAAAACTCACAAAATCTTTTTTATTTTTAACATTGTGGAGGAAATAAGCAGAAAGCAAAAATTACCCTCCCAGGTGTTAATAATTAAAAAGATGCAATTTGTTAAATTTGCACCTTTTATCTGAGATAAAAGATAAAAACTATAAGGTAAAGTGGGCATCTGCAGTTGCTAGTACCACAGAAGACAACAGGAGCCCTTCTATGCATGAAAAGTTTAATAAGCATGCATGTCTGCAAAGACTGATGATTTATCAACAGGCATTTGTCAAAATTCCTTGTAGCAGAATGAAGGTATTGCTGGAGTGCAAGATTCCTGTCCATGGACCTTCGCAACGTGCTTTGCAAGTTAAGAAAACACGGCACTGCACTTTCTAAGCCAAGCATTTTGGGAAGCCAGTAATAAACAGAACTCCTTGCTGTTTGGCTTTGCTCATTAAAAAGGAAAGTATCTGGTGTCATCAGTATTTAGTGTCGGCCACAGAATAGCACGACACCATGAAGGCGAAGCACCTGGCCACCTTCACTCAGGGCAGATGAGGCATGTGCTCCTGTGCGTCATGCTCCAAGCATTGCTCAGCGCCTGCCTCCACAGGCATCCCCAAAATGGCAAGAACTTTCTGCTGACCTTTTAGCTGACTTGAAATAGTTTTTCCTTCGCGTGGCTCACTATGTTTTGAACTGGTTGGTAGTTCTGCCGTACTTTAAACTTTAGGGTTTTTTACTTTTTTTTTTACAGTATACAACTCCTATGGCTTTTAGCTGACAGCAGTACATTTACGGTGGAGAGCGGAAAAAGAGATTTAGAGGGTTTAACCTCTTTATCCCAAATTCTCTGCCCCTGCCCTGGTTTATTCCACTACTACAGAGTAGTTTACTGCTAGAAAGAAGCTTGCTAAATATTGGGTCATAGGACCTCTGCCCACAGCAGTAATTCATTGTTAAAGGAACCCCCTTTAAGCCCCCTGAAATACTGAATACAAGTGGACAAGAGCAAAGGCCATGAAAAAATATGTTTCATCTTCCTTCTTGGTCATATTAAGCATTTCTCCCTTCGTCTTCTCCTTGTTTGTTCAGATTACAAACTCCATAGCACTGGAGCTTTGTCTGCTGTAAATCGCTTAATATATTTTTGATATTAGTAGGGAAAAATAAAACTATTATTTCATTTGCAACTCAAAAAATTGCTAAATAACTTTCTGAGGATTTTAATAAAGCAGAAATTTATGCTTTCTAATATATGGACTTTCTAACATGTATCTCCCTAAAGTTAGTAAGTTATCTCCCTTACTTAAAGTTAGGTAATGTGTGTTAGGGGTTTATGGGCTAATATGTAGAAGTTAGTATATATATATATATAAGACAGTATATAACTGTCTTAATACCTGTAAGTAAAATGAACATGAAGAAGCATTGCATTTCCATTGATATCATATGTCAGGGTTAATGATTCCTGAGGGTCAGCAGTTCTCCTAATCTTGAAAAAAAATGGTAGTTAGTTATGATGGTAACTATGATGTGGGTGTTGTCTTATTTAGGTCCAGATATCTTACATAGCCTTGAAGATGGATATGAGTCCAAATTTATTTCATCAGGAAGAGATCAGACATCATGCTTCCATGCACTGAGGTCCATTTCAGTATCATCACATCAGTCTCAACTGCTTGCTGTCTCAATTTTGGCAATAGTGATAGCTTAAATTAGTTATCTGCCTGCTTTTCCAAGAATAGTTCTTCAGTCTTACACATTGTTCTTGATTTTCCTCCTAAAACAGTCAAAAACCCCTATTTTCTTCCTCAGAGTCTTCCTTCAAGAAGCCTGTGAGCAGTTTTATGTAATTAACTTTCATTTATAGATAGGTAAATGAATGGATGAAGTTCAGTGAAAAGTGAATGGGTGATGCTCTTGGCTTTGGAAAGGCAGCAGTTTCACTTCTCCTGCTGGAAGTAGGCAATGGAGTTACTGTCACAAAATCCGTTAATGCCCCAGCTCCTGAAAGAGGAGAATGGTGGAGAGAGAGCAGCAGCATGGACATAGGTTCTCCACATGGATTGAGCACTGCCAAGCCATGGGAGGGCCTGTCATCATACAGCTGCCCTAGGAGACCTGAGCAGAAGAGCTGCAGCACTGAAACAGGCCTCAAGCATCTCTATGGAGCCATGTCCAAGCAAGACAAGGTTTCCCAAAAGCTGTGTACGCAGATGCTTAAGTCACTGCCTCCTTGATCTGGAGAAGTGCAACTACTAATGTGACCTCCTCCTCCTCCTCTTCCTCACTCCTCCCAGTATCCCTTTGCCTTTGGCTCCTCCAAGCCCAAGGTCAACCAGCCATGGCATCCTAGCAAACACAGCCAAGTTCAGGCCGACTTCAGGTATCTCTCTGTTGTGTTTCTCCCCACACCCTCGCCTTCAGGACTGTGATAGGACAACACACAAGTGACCTTCATTAGCAAGGTCAAAACCCAACCCATGCAAGTACCAGCACTGCTGCCAGGACCTGTCAGACCCTCAGAGGAGGCCCTCGGAGTCAGATAGAGCACTGGGATTCCTCGCCACTGGGAACCTCGCTATGCAGTGTCATCTCAGAAAATGAAGAGCTGCTTGAGCATGGTAATTGGGTGTAGCCTGGAGTCTGTGTGCTTCTCGCTGGTCATCCATTTACCATCTGGCAGCAGATGCCTTTTAGTGAAAGAGATGTAGCTCCCACACAGGCAGACAGGCAGTGGCGTTACACCTATCTGCTTGGTGTCCTGCACGCCACTACGCAGCTGAAGTGCCAGGTCCTCTGAGCTTATCTCACAGATACATGTCCTCCTTGAGAAGACCTCCAGTGCTTACAAAATCATTCAGACTACATATGTCTTGATCTTTTATCAAGTACTGGGCTTTGTTTTTATTAAAATATGAGGAATGCATTCACCTCTTTTTCTCCCAAAGCCTTTGACACCACAAGGATTCTCTGCATCCCTTGAAAACCATGAAAATGGACTCCATCCACTTAACTCCCATGGTTTCTGAGTTTATGTTATACTTCATCACCACACTTACAGGAGTGAAATTAGCCAGCAGTTATTGTTTGCATTATTAGAGGCAGCCCACAGCTAGGGAGTCCGTATGTGGTAGCCAAAGCATGCACTTTGCCACCAATCACAGGTGGTGACAATGCAGTGTACACTTCACTGCCTGCTGTCATCACTCGCAACAAGACATTTCAGTGGTGTTGAGCTTTGAAATCAGATTTCAAGGCGACAAGAGCCCTCAGGATTGTGGAATTTAAAGTCACTCTTTATCTTCAAAGGAGCCTGTGCGGCTAATGTGCCATATTTTCGTTTATGCTAGTGCTACATCTGTATTCCTTAAGATTTGCCAAGCCGATCGCAAGGTAGCCCACAGAGGAAGGGAAAAGGAAAAAGAACAGAGAGATTTAATCAGAGCTCTAGGAGCAATATGTTGCCTATTAAAAACAAACTTGCCTTCACTACATGAGGACTGCACCATGGCAGTGATCTGCCTAGTGCTCTTGTGACACTGACATGTTGAAAGCCACATCACAGGCCTGTCAGTTCCCCCTCTCCGCAGGCGGGTTCTTCCTTTGCATATCCTCTCCTGCTTTTTGTGTGCTGGATTGGAAGGCTTTCACCTCTTCTGTTGCTATTTTCAAAGGACAGAAGGAAAGATAAGGTTGTAAGGCATCAAGGACCATCGTTACAGTCCAGTCCCCGCTGAAAGCTCAAAAGGACATGGAAAACCAAAACAGTCAGGTTGGGATGAGGAGGGAGGAACCAGGCCTTGGTTTGCGAATTAGTCATCCCTCTTGCTCATGTGAATTCCCACCCCCTAACTCGAGCACACAACAACAGTGAAAGAATAAATGTTTGGGCAGGATACTACAAGAAAGAAGCAGCTGTCTTGAAGTGACATTCTTTTTTTCCATAGAGGTGCACCTCTGAGCTACATTTACATTTACAGATGCTTTTACTGGCACACTGTGCCCTCCATGGGGGAAACCAGCTCCACAAGCACTGGGCTGCCCAGGGCAATGGCAGGTTTGCAGTGCTGGTGTGTTGACCACATCATACTCTTTGGCAGGGTGACATCTAATCTGGATGCTTCTGTCAGATATCTACCCATCTGAGGGAAAACCATAGGATCTGTTACTGAAAGAAGAGTTATCAAGGGGAAAAAAAACATATATATATATACATAAGCATATATATATATATAACACCTAACACTAAAACTTTCTTTTAAACTCCCAAACATTATTTTTGTCTAGGGTAAAAGAAGGATAGAATGATAAGAAATCAGTGGGCTTTTTGATGCCATCTTTGACAACCAAACTTGGGATAACTTGGAACAAATTAAGGCATTATTTCATTCAGCTCTGTATTTCCTAATGTCCTTTATGGGACAGATGAGCTGAGTGGGGTTTGGATTGCTCAGGCTGCCTGACAAACAGTTCTGCCTTGTTTGGTTATAACGCCTCGTTCAACAAACCTGTCATTCAGAGATTTCATTGCCAGTGAATTTCACCTACATGTCACTGAGGCCCAAGGGATTTTTCTATTAGCAATAGCAGTAAAAATTAAACTTTAAAAGCAATGAATGCCTCCATTTCATCGGGAAGCCAGCCAGGGCACAAACAATTAAAGTGGAGAGCCTGGGCTGTTGGTGATGCAGCAAGACAGTAGAAGGTATTAGCAGTTGCCAAAAATTTTGCTGGGGAAAACTTGCAAACGAGCAAATGTGTAAGAATCCCCTTTATCTGAAAGTGGCAAAACGCCTCAGCACTTTGGCAATCATGTTGAACACAGAGCAGCACAGTGCTATCCTTCACTTATCTCTGCTCCTAATTCAATCATTTCATTTACTGTGTATTTGTGTACAGTGCGTTTTTTATGGGAATCCAGAGGATTTAACTGTTACTGGTTTGGCTGCTGCACTTAGTGTCATGCAGCAGCACCTCACACATGGGAGTAATTTTGGATATACTTTTTTATACAAGTGGATATGGCTTTTGTGTTTGCTTTCGTGTAATCTGGCTTAGCTCTGAAATACCAGGACAACTGGGGTTAGAGGGAGAAGTTGCTGCTTGCAAGCAGAGGCTGTGCTCTGTTGAGGCCACTGCGGTGACTGGTTTGCCTTAAAAGCAGAATGTTGTGTACAGGACTTCATCTCTCTTCCTGAGAGATTGGTCATTAAGTGATTTTTTAAAAAGAAAGGAGAGGAAAAAGTGCCATGTCAGTGGTGTCTCCAGTGATGTGAAGGTTCAGACCTGTTCAGAAGTGCCTCTTTTTGGGTAACTGGAAGCTGACCAGAGTTTCCAAACTTGGCCTCAGATCGTGCTTCATTTTGTTCTGCACCTGTATGTTTAATGACAATTCATATTTGCTTTTCTTATTCCCCTTCATCTTAGCGAGTGAAGTCAAGGAGCAACACCCCATCTTGGCAGCAGCTCGCCAGCAGTGATGGTCTCTGCAGTGTCTGCTGTCCTGTCGGCTCTTGCTTAAAGGCAACCTTGACTGTACAGGGCAAACAGTGGTTTAAAAGCCCTGGTGCACATTTTAAACAGTTAAGCAGGCATTTTCACACAGTCTCAGGTTTGACTAATGATCTAAATTTGCAGAAGAGTTAGGCCAGCACAGAATGAAAATGTAACTCAGACCTCAAAGTACTGGTCAGGAGAAAGATACCTTTTTTTTCCTTCCCACATGGCAAGCTAACTGGCTACACATGCAACTATCCCTAAGCGCTGAAAGCCTCCTCCGTGACCTCCTACCTCTAACTTCTTCCCTCAGGCCATTTCTGTCTCCAGTGGTTTGCACCTGCATAGGGCACCTCTCTGCAAAGTTCTCACCCAAAATCTGGAATAAGCAGGTCAAGCCACGCATCTGGAGAGCGAATGAACCCATGGATCTCAAATTCTTTAAGGACTGTCAAGGAAAACATTAAAATCCTATGAACGGATTTGGCCCCACTGAAGTCAGTGGCGGATTTCTATTGATGTTAATGGGAATAGGATCTTATACTGCATCTTTCAGCATTGGCCCATGCCCACAATCTCCTTGGAAAAATGTTGCCCTGAGATAGAAACTCCAAAGAAGTTCCAAAGAAACTTCCCAAGAAATTCATTTATTTGGGAAAAAAAGAAACAGAGAAAGAGTTAGAAATTACAGCAGTTAATGGAAATGCGATGTGGCTTTTAGTTATAATTTTCCCCAGAGAGTTTGGTGTCAAAAAGGCAGGCCTCACCTGCGAGAAGCACACAGGGGTGGCTTGGGCAAGCAGGGAAATGATCAGTGGGGATCCTTCAGCAGAATGCACCAATACAGATGCTCCTGGAGCTGCCACATCTGCTTCTTTGAAAAATGCTTCTTCCACATCCTCTGCTATGGTGCCAATGCTTCACTCTTGGGAGATGGATGAAAGCACGCTCCAGATTTTCATATGCCAAAATGGGAATAATGATTCACTAATTAATCCCTCCTTAAGAAAACGACAAAATTACTCGAAGAAAAAGACCAGTAAACACTATTAGACTTTTCTGCAGCATTAGAGAAAAATGAGAACTGTTCTAAAATTAGGTGCGTGTGTGCAGGAGGAACAATATCCTACAACATTGCCCCACACGCTCTTGAGATGAGCCTTTCTTTTGCTGGCATTTGTCTTGCTACATGCAATTTATTAAAGAAAAAAAATGAACACAAACACTGAACACACACACAAAAAGCTTTTAACAATGTGTTTATGTTTATCCCATTTTAAAAATTGCTCAAGACTTACATTATCTGCAAGAAAATACGACCTTTATAATTCTTCTAGGGTCAATGATGACGACCAGTAAAATGAGTGTTGGTTGCGCAAATTAAGGGCCTCAAGGCACTCTTTACTTACTCATTCGAGTTTCTCTCCAGACTTCAAAGCATTCTGGAGAGCAGAATACATGCAACCAAACTGTTTGGGTCAGTGCTTCCTTTTTTAGTATTCCTTTTCTGTCCTCCTTTCACTGGCTAATTTCCAAAGTGTGGGACAACATCTTGGAGCCTAAACACAGACTGCAAAAAAACAAGCCATGCAACCACTGCTTGTTTTGGTGCAACGATAATGAGTTTTGTCTGGGCCAAAGGAAAGTAGAGCCTACTCATAGCAACGACTCAATCTACCCTGCACAGAAGGAACAAAACGGTCATCCATCTTATGCTAACATACATAATTTATAATATGTTTATGTTTTTTCTTTGCTGACAACTTTAATAACTAGTTGCCCTACAGTCTTAAATAGAAAAATACTACAGATCTGGGCTCAGATTTAACTCCTTCCCTCCAGCTTTTCTGGGTCAAAGCGGTTGAGGAAACAGGGACTGTTTGGGGTACTCCATTCTATCACTCTGTTGTTGATATCCCTACCTGCCTACAAAGAAGCCACCCACCAAAGCAGGCCCCTCGGCATACAAAAATTACTAGCCTGTCCGTCAGTCCAGCAGAGAGAGCTGACAAGACATACTGCATTCAAATGTAAAACACATGGCTGCAAAACACTTAGTTTCCTGGCAATAATTAAGAATGCTACTTGGCAGGTTGGCAGCCACATAAAACAACTGTTAGTCAGCTTTAAATTTATTGCTTTCCCAGCTTATTGAAATGAAACCCATATTATAAACGTATGTATGCAGCTAGGCCTCAGATGATGAAACAACATGCACATAAAGTCAAGGCAGAAGTAAATCGCCTCGGGAGAGCTTTAAAAAGTCCCTGTGTCCTAAAGCAAACAGGAAAAACTGCGGCTTCTGGTGTAAGTCAACTTGTTGCAGTTCAAATGGCTGCAGCGACCTGGTTCAGGGACGGCACGGCGACCACCCCCAAGCCACTCGTCCTATCAGCTAGTTGACAGCAATGTGGTGGACGGCAAATCGCCTTTATTGATGGGAAACAAGGTGTTATATATCTAGGTTTACAACGTCACATCCGTCTGCTTACACCATAGACTAAACACTATTGGCTACTAGGGGCCCTATCTTTCCGTACAGCACGATATCTTCCGGCCGCTGTTCCCTAACTATCTGCAACAACTTCCCCCCTCCCTATGCATAACAAAACTAGCTAAAATACAACTATCTTATTCTTATTACTATCTTATTCTATTCTTATAGTTATACCAATCTTAAAATTACATATCATAAACTTGACATAAAACATAAAGCACAAAGAAGAAGGCGCGTAGAAGGTAGGGGATGACAGGTAATACCGGGGTGTAGGAATAGGGTGTACCTTGGGATAACTTGGGGGTAATACTGAGTGGATATATTCTTAAAGCAGTTGTTGGTGTTCTACTAACATGATGTTAACCTTCTCTAGCTGATTCTTGACAAACGGCATGAGCTTATTCAATATACAGGGTCCAAAGATTAGCGTCATCATGATCATTGTGATCAGCCCTGTCAAGGTGGATATCAGGGTGGTTAGCCACGGCGAACCGGTGAACAAATTTTTGTACCGGCTGCGTTTGGAACAGGGTTCAATGGGTGCTAGTTGGCAAGGCATGGCACTGAAAACTGGTGGCCCTGTAGTTATTTTTGTACTAATTGCTTGAGATTGTTCGATCTGTTCAAGTACCCCATTTAAAGGGCTGGTGTGACTCTACCTGTCCTATAGTGACAAGCTGCAAAATTAAGATAACGCAAAGGCATCGCGGCCCCCTCTTGCGGAGGCTGTTTTGTTGTTTTCTGGATTCGGTCAGCGTGGAACTCGCAGGCTCGGGCGGGACGCTTGTCACCGGGGTGTACGGGTTACGGGGGTGTCCGATGATCCGGTCCTGTGAACAGAAACTCACAATTTTCATTAGTTTTATTTTAAAGGTAACAGCCTCCTGAATTGGGGTCAGATGCTCTTCCTTTGCAACATGCTTAATCATGAATGCTCCCGCCGGTTTTTCTTTAATTCGGATGTTTACCTTCTTTTTCTCCTTCCTTAAGTTTGAATCGGTTGTGAGCCACTCGTCCTGACTAGTGGCTGATCCGGAGTCGGAACTCGACTGACTGGTCACTTCCGGGCTCCGGTACTTTTTCATTGGGCTTCGGCGTTTTCTGAAATGTCCGCTCTGATCGGTTCTCCGCCCCTCCCTCGGGCTCACTCCAGGTCCCTCGCTCGGACTTGCTCTCGACCCCTCCCTCGGGTCTTCTCTTTGTCCCTCACTCGGACTTGCTCTCGACCCCTGCCTCGGGTCTTCTCTTTGTCCCTCACTCGGACTTGCTCTCGACCCCTCACTCGGGTCTTCTCTTTGTCCCTCACTCGGACTTGCTCTCGACCCCTGCCTCGGGTCTTCTCTTTGTCCCTCACTCGGACTTGCTCTCGACCCCTGCCTCGGGTCTTCTCTCCGTCCCTCACTCGGACTTGCTCTCGACCCCTGCCTCGGGTCTTCTCTTTGTCCCTCACTCGGACTTGCTCTCGACCCCTGCCTCGGGTCTTCTCTCCGTCCCTCACTCGGACTTGCTCTCGACCCCTGCCTCGGGTCTTCTCTTTGTCCCTCACTCGGACTTGCTCTCGACCCCTCACTCGGGTCTTCTCTTTGTCCCTCACTCGGACTTGCTCTCGACCCCTGCCTCGGGTCTTCTCTTTGTCCCTCACTCGGACTTGCTCTCGACCCCTGCCTCGGGTCTTCTCTCCGTCCCTCACTCGGACTTGCTCTCGACCCCTGCCTCGGGTCTTCTCTTTGTCCCTCACTCGGACTTGCTCTCGACCCCTGCCTCGGGTCTTCTCTCCGTCCCTCACTCGGACTTGCTCTCGACCCCTGCCTCGGGTCTTCTCTTTGTCCCTCACTCGGACTTGCTCTCGACCCCTGCCTCGGGTCTTCTCTTTGTCCCTCACTCGGACTTGCTCTCGACCCCTGCCTCGGGTCTTCTCTTTGTCCCTCACTCGGACTTGCTCTCGACCCCTCACTCGGGTCTTCTCTCCGCCTCTCCCTCGGACTTCCTCTCGGCCCCTCCCTCGGGCCGCCCTCAGGTGTCCGGTCACTCCCATTGGTTTCCGGTTCCGGCGCCTCACTCGCGCCGGGGGCGCCCTCGCCCCGCCCTTCCCCTTGTGGCTCGGCGCCATTTTGAGGGGCATAGGGTGGCGGCCTGGCCCAGACGTCATCATGCTCTGACTTCTTTTCAATGTTCCTGGCTTCCTCGGCTAGCTCGCTCCAAACAGATTTCGGCTGTTTCTGCTCCTCTGTAAGCGGGGCGGGGTTCGGGGATGAAGGGGATGTTTCACCCTCTTGCTGACCTTTAGGCTCAGCAGAATTGCCATCATCTGGGGGGTCCAAAGTCTGCGCAGTTGTCCCGATTCCCACTTTGGACGTGGCCAATAAACAGTCTTTTACTGCTACCCAAGTCTCCTGCTCTTTCATAGCTTTCTGTAGGGCTTGTACAACTTTTCCCCAAGCCTTAAGGTTTTTCCCACAACCTGAGAACATTGTCTCCTCAGCTAATGCCATAGTACATTTGTCCCACAGTTCAGGGTGGAGAATATCCACGGGCTGGTCTATAGCCTTAATTTTCAAAAGCCTTGTAACTGCAAGAGTAAAATCTTGCAGTTTCTGTAAGGCTTGTACAACTTTTCCCCAAGCCTTAAGGTTTTTCCCACAACCTGAGAACATTGTCTCCTCAGCTAATGCCATAGTACATTTGTCCCACAGTTCAGGGTGGAGAATATCCACCGGCTGGTCTATAGCCTTAATTTTCAAAAGCCTTGTAACTGCAAGAGTAAAATCTTTTGGCTTACAATCAATCCCCCAGTACTTATGTAATTGCGATACGACCTTTATGAGGGCTTCCATCCTCCTTGTTGATTCGGTAGTGTCCCCTTCGCCGGGGTGGTCCACTTGCTCTGGCTGCTGCTCACGCTGCTCGCTCATCCAGGCGATGACGTTCCCGGGTTTCGGCACCACTTGTTGCAGTTCAAATGGCTGCAGCGACCTGGTTCAGGGACGGCACGGCGACCACCCCCAAGCCACTCGTCCTATCAGCTAGTTGACAGCAATGTGGTGGACGGCAAATCGCCTTTATTGATGGGAAACAAGGTGTTATATATCTAGGTTTACAACGTCACATCCGTCTGCTTACACCATAGACTAAACACTATTGGCTACTAGGGGCCCTATCTTTCCGTACAGCACGATATCTTCCGGCCGCTGTTCCCTAACTATCTGCAACACAACTGAAGGCTCACCTGCCTGCCTCCCCGTCGGGGGCACCCAAAAGCATCCTTATGCTTAGCAAGCCTGACACTGTCCCCAAAAAAGGGAGAAAATCTGCTTTCTGTCAGAGGTGTGTTCACCCTTACATTCATCTAGGGAGAGTCTCACACAGCATATGTGTGCCCAGGCTATTACACCCTTTGCAAACACCCTAAGCAAAGCACAGCAGTTGCTGGCTGACCTTGCTGCTCTCCTTGCTTGTCACCTTGCTTGTGACATCTCTGCTTCTGGCTCCACATGGTGGCATCAGATTGCACAGAAATGAAACAGTTATTTAACAAATTGGACTTTCTGACTATATGCATGATCCAGTTTTTGGTTTTATGTGACTGACACCACTGTGGTGCCTGAGAAAATTCTCACTGAAGAAAAATGTGATTTTCATATACTTATTTCTTTTTTTTTGTCTGGCCAGTGGAGTGAGTCTCCATAGGCTTGTTTAGCTCAGGTTCTCTCCTTCCTTTTGCATTTAGCATGTTATTGACTGGGGAGGAGGCCAGTGTCTTCGCATTGGCTTTGAAGTCCGCGCAAGCTTGCGGTCACCGTGTTCCTCCTCCTGGGATGAGCTCCAGAAACCTGGCTCTTTGGCTGAAAAGGTTCAGCCCTGGGCCAGGTGTGTTGATGGTCATCCCTGGTTCTGCCAGGCCGCAGCAGCTCGCTGGGCCTAGAGGGATGAAGCTGCAGAGGAGGCCTGGCGGCTCAGGCCTTCCTCGCACGGGGATTTAGTGAGCACTCTCAAGCTCAGTCTTAGTTTGCTCTGTTGGCTTCTCTCCTCAGGAAGGTGTTTTCCTCTCTGTGCTAGGTAGCTAGAGATATTTTTTTCTAATTTTGCACCTAAACATGTATCTGACAAGTTCACTCATCAGTTGCTTTGGTGCCAGCTTTTTCCTTCAGCTATTCTTTCCCTTGCTGATATCAGATATCAGTTCTGCTCTCTTTTGGTCTTTGCTGGGCTGAATAAAACCAGCTCCCATTCCTTGTTCTGAGACCAGATCTCCGTTCCCCTCATTATCTTAAAAATTATCTGAAAAGCAGCCTGCTCCAAAGAGATGACAGGAGCCCAGGCAAAGTGCAGGACAACCCTTGGGCCTCACATCTAAGCTCTTCTGCACAGGGCAAGGGTGTTTGGCTGCAGCCCTCCAAGCTGCAGGCACTCGAGCTCGCTTCAGAGTTAGGCTTGAGTGGTAAAACACCATGTTAAAGGGAATAAATCTCTTCATCTTTTCTTGCTGGAAACAATGGGGATTTATGGTTATCTAGCGCCTGCTTTTAAGGGTCCTGAAGTGACTTCAAAATTTAGATCCAAAGCCCTGTAAACACTTTGCCATATGACTGCCTTGATTTGCATGGAGCAACACTATCGGGCTCTTTGAGGTTTCTCGTAAAGGGAAGCAGTGCATGTGCTAAAGTGTTTGCAGAATCAGCTCCTTGGAGCCAAATTCTCAGTTTTAATGGTTGCAGTGCTCTTCCTGAAGTCACTGACATTGCGGGACATTCAGATTTCTTCTGGAGCAGGCGCACATTTTCTGTCTGTGCTACAATGAGATGGTGCTGGGCTGTTCACAGCTCTCAGCCCTGCTGTGAGTATCTGAACAAATCTGAACAGTCTAGGGTTTTTTTTTGTTGTTGTTTTGTTTTGTTTTTGGCGAAGGGGAGTTACCGAGAGGACATGCCCTTGGGCATGCTAAAATCAGTGATAATTGGTTATCCAGAAACTGCATTAAGATCCTTTCCATCTTTGCTTCAAGTTCTCGAGAGATTTTTCGATGCAGAATGCTGTAGGTGATTTACTCAGACCTTGTTGCCCATCCCCAGGAGGGATATCCTAAAGTTTGGTCTGAGAGCTAATAGTCTTATGGGATGGTGTAGACGAGGAGCTATATAATTAGCACATAGGCTTAGTTTTGTTACTGGATCTTTTTTTTTTTTTTCAGTAAACATTTACTGAAAATTTCACACATCTGCTGAAAAAATCTGCACCTATAAAAAAAGCCTTCATGCATTTTCATAAAAATTGTATATGCCAAAATACCGGTCTTCAGATTGGAAAAGTTAGAATCAAAAATAGTTATTTAACTGTTCTTGTCTGGATTGGACCATAGGGTTCATCCTGGAAACCAGATTATCAACAACTTTATCAAAACCAGCATGTCTATGCAGAATGTTTTCACTCAGTGAAACAGAGTATTTCAAAGAGAAATAGTTTCAAGAATCCCCTTGTATAACTGTTTCCAAAATAGTGAAACCAACTATGCTTTAACTGATGTCAAAGCAAAAAACAATGAGCAAATCTGCATAATAGAAATATATAGTGATCATTTGCTCTCCAACAACTTGTTACTGTCTTTAGTAGCTTCGTATACTACCGTATCCTGGGCAGAAGTATATTCACTGTAGTTGCACATGGTTTGAACTTAACCATTTTGAGTCACATATATTGTTTGTTATATCAAAATGGAGATCCCAAACCCAAACCATATTGTCACTGGTCTCTGAAAATATTACAAAGACTTATATTTTCACTGGCTGCAGGAGCACCTCATAAGGGGGAAAGTATAAAAACTCAAAGAAGTGAGGAAATAGTGTCGGCATACAGAGAGGACATAGCTCAGCAGTGAGTTGTTAGATTAAAGGGAATATGAACAGAAATAGAAGGGAATAGTTGGACATGTAGAGAACTGAAAATAAGATGACTGAACATTAAAAAGAGCAGAGAAAAAAAATAGGGTAAGGAAAAAGGCAGAAGTTGAAAGGGGATGATAGTAAAAAAGAAAGGAGAGAGTGTAAATTTATAGGAAAGGAACAAAGACATATGAAAAGTAAGAAATAAATGGGGAGAAGCAGAGGAAAAAACCTTGGGGCTTTCAAAGTTGAAGTGAAAAAGGAAAACAACATAAAAGAAACACTCGAGAGAGGAAACAGAAAATGACGAAAAAAATAAAAGCATGACAGAGTCATAAATTGATAACTTTTTCTTTTCTTTTTCTTTTTTTAAAGGAAGCTTAATTCCAGGATGTTATGGTAAATATAAATAAATAAATAAATAAGTAAAACAGAGCAGTTTCTAGAATGTATATGTATACATTTCTATATAGATAGACACACTTACACCCAAACAGACATCTTGAGCAGCCTATAAAACCCCACCACAATCCCCTTGGAAAAACCACAACTGTAAACTCCGCACATGCACACATGGTTGTGGTAAATGGTGAGCAGTTATGATAGACATTTCTCCGCCGCTTAAAAGATATTGCCCAGACAGCTTTCATCCCTTCTTGTAGGCCTGCTACAGCAGCAGCAAAACTTACAGGGAAGAGGCCAAGAGAGTCTGGTGAGGAAACGTGTGTCTAGAGGCCTTCATATTGGCATTAGGAGAAAAGAGCAAAAATACTTTTGGAATCATCTAGCTTCCTGGAAAGAAAAATGAAACGAGGCAGAAAGAGGAATAGAGAAATGTAGATTCATAACCGAATCGTTTTTCTACAGTAAATGCAAAAAAGTTCTGAAAGAAACTGCTGGTAAATCCTAAAAGAAAGTGCTTCATGCCAGTGCACGGACCCATACCTTGAGATGCTATTATAATCATAAAAGAAAGACAGAATAACAGGAAACACACAGAGAGGAGGGAAAGAAGGGAAATCAAAGCAATATAAATAGACCTATTTATCTCTTTTTTTCTCTCTGATAAATACAAGACAGTTTGGCAATATGAGGATTGAATTTCTGTTGAAAATCTCTGCCTTGTTTTATGAAGATCATTTGCAATTTTGGATTTTTGGTGTGAAAATTTCCAATATCCCCTCTTCCTCTCATGGGAAAAAAAAAAAAAAGCTATATCTTTCTGATGGAATTTGTTGAGGCAAAGCTCCCAAAATTCTAAGTCTTCTCACTTGAAAAACCCTGGCATATAACGTGCAACATGGATATTTTCTTGCAGATGCTTGTTTTTCAGTATGGACAAAACGATCATGATGAAAATATGAAATGAATTTCATAATGAAAATAAAAGTTTTCATATTTTTTCCCATTTCTAATTATTAATTATTGCATTTCTGTGTGCTTATGAGTCATGGTTTCAATAAGAGAGCAATCTCTTTTTATTTATTTTTGCCCAGCCGATGTACTAATTTCAGGGGTTTTGTGGACTTTTGGGATGCTCTGAGGGAGAGGAGTTGTAACTCCTCCCAACCTCCTGCTATTTCTGAAATTCTGCCATCTCATGGCCTCAGAATTTGCTTTCTGGCAATTTCCCAGCTGCCAGCTGAAGTTCCCATCAGTAATGGCATTCTCTTAAAATATGTCAGGGGCAGAAGTTTTATGATGTACTGTACACACGTGCTACTAAAAATTTGCAGCAGGGCAAGTCATTTGTAATGAACTTTTTTCATTTGTGAATTATCTGCAGACAGAAAGACATTTTTTCCCTGATCTGATTTATTATTTGCAGTTTGTTTCCAATTTCCACTAGTAATTTTTGATCTGCTCACCCCCAACATCTTTTTTGTTATGAAATTTGGAGAATAAAAAATTGAAATGGGATATTTCAGCTGGATGCTTAGTTTTTTTCCACAGGTCTGACCAGGCAAGGACAACTCTTGGGCTGGTGTTTCTGGTGGGTGAACCTGTGAGTTACAAGTTTGATATGAGCCGGGGCTCAGGGATGCAGGGAGAGCCCTGGAGCAAGGGCCAGCGCTCCCTGAGTTCTAGGAAAGGTTTAATGGCGAGGCATGTTTTATGTCAATCAAACACATAAAACACTGTTACTGTTACCGGGACTGCATAAGCCCATAAAGATGCACTTTTAAACCTTTAAAAGTAAGGTACTGTAATTACATCTAATAGAAGGCTCTAAGTCTCAGGAGTGTCTTTCCTGTTTTTAAGACACCCAAGGTGGATGAGGTAAAAGAAAAAAAATAAAGAAATAAAAACCTTCCTTAAAGTTCTGAGGGCAGAAAAATGCAAATGCTGTCCAATTCCATGTGTAAGATCTCTCTCATTCCCTGATTTATTAGCTTTAATAACGCTGGGATCCCTCTCTGCTTTTTGGCTGCAGCGAGTGAAGCCATTAGGCTGTGCAAGTGTCTTTCTCCCAGAATTACCTGCTCTTTCGCCAGTCATTTGGGAAAGGTGGAAGATTTCCTTTATTTGACTTGTGCGATGCTCTTTTAAACCATTTTAAAATCTATGCCTAATGCCAAAGCCTTGGTCTGACGTGACAGAAAGGTGCAGCTGACCCGCCACGGCTAAGGGCCGATAATAATTTTATGACGCAGCCTTGCTGCTTCGCGAGCAGACGGGCTGAACTTCAAGCTGAAGAGTTTTCTTTCCCAGAGGAATGAGACACAGCACTGCTTTTCGGCTGGGAATAACGCTGAGTACTGCTGTAGGAATAAGTGGGAAACAGGAATCTGAGAGCTGGGGGCTCTGACAGGAGAATTAAAATCAGATTGAGGTGGCTGTTGCTGCCCAGCGCCTTTCATCTCTCCGGCCCCCAGACCTGCTGCCATGGAGGCAGGAGGCACCTCGGCCTGCAGCCGGACGCAGGGCTCCGTCCCTCCTCCGTGCGCTGGGGTGGCTGCGCGGGGCTGCGCGCCTGGACGCCGTCCCTGCAGGCCGGCCGCGTCCCCAGGAGGAGTGGGACGGGGGGCCAAGCACCGCGGCAGCTCCGGACATCTGATTCCAATCTGTGGCCACATGACCGGAGCGTCTGCAGCCCTGGGCGAGGGGCTGCAGCCGCCGGCGCTCTGGGACGCGCTGAGGGGATCTCTCAGTGCTCGCTTGCCCCGGAGCCGCACGGGCTCTTCCTGGTGGCAAGACTGGGTTTTTGCCCTGCCATAAGATCAAAATTCGGCACCTTCCCCTTCCTAATGGATGAGGGGACACCCAGCACACACACAACACACATGCCATCAACTATGTAGCCACTCAGGCACCCATCGGCACTGGGACCCAGGGCTCATGACATTTTGGTGGGATGTGGGACTGACATCACCATGTGTGGGTCCAGGTGGATTCTGCACCTGGGGAAGGTTGGCCAAAACAGGAGAAACCCTCCAAAGTGCTTGTTTTTCATATAAGTTGGCTGAGTAACCTGGTGTCCCAGCTTCTTTCTCACTGAGGTTGCTGTCGGTCCCTCCTTTGCCCCGCGGATCTTAGGACCAGACTCTGAAACTATCCCACAGCTCCTGGAATTTGTTTCTAACAGGACCTGCAAAATTCTCACTTTGGCTGTTTGGATTGAAAGTAAAGGGTTTCAGAGACAGCATCAGAAGCACAGGTAGTAAAACATTGCTGTTGCAGCCGCCACAGCATTGCAGCACAACAGCATTGGGATTTCTTTTTTCCCAGTGCCATAGTATATTTTCCCAATGCTGTAGATATATTTTTAAAATGAAATGAGCCTCGGAGGTCAGAGCAGAACTTTTTAAAAGTAAAAGTTTTTAAATTCCCATTCGCATTGATTGGGAATCTTTCAGTAAAACACTTCTTCATTATAAAAGCCATTGGCCCTACTATTTTTGTAAAAACAAAAGTTTCCAAGGTCAAAAGTGAAATTTGTGGGAAAGACAAGATTGCACATCCCCAAAATAGCTTACTAATCAGGACATGGATAGTGCTGGGTCTGGAAATTGTATTTTTTTATTATTGGTGAATCTCCAAATACCACGCTATTTGAAGAAAACAGTTGTCTCTTTTTTTTTTTTTTGGTGAGAAAACATAACTGGCAGGTCTCAGTTTTGCACTAGCTGGGTTCCTTAAACCTGGAGCTTCACAAAGTGAGAAAACTTTCCTATCCACTTCTTCAATGCACAGTTTAATTATTTCATAAAATAATAATAAATAACTCACCTCATGTGCCTAATATGCGTATGGGGGGGCAGTCTCTGTGTGAGAGGGAGTATTTGTATGTATGAATACCTGTTAGTAAGGGAGAGAACGTGAGGAATGAAGTCTAGTCTCTAATATACTTTGTTTTAGGAACAGCAAATTGAATGAAAAAAAGGCCAGGAAATTCCAAACTGAGGTTCCCAGTTGACAGTACATCTGTCACTCGCATCTTGATATGCTTTTTATTTCCCATGACAGCAAGAATTTCCATTTATGAGAATTCGCTTTAACTTTGAATTTCCTGATTTTTGTCAGGACATGGAACAGTTTTAATGTAATGCTTGTAACAAGCAGTTTTAATCTCTTAGTTGGTTACTGGAAACCAGCCCAACTTTATTTTAAGTGACTCTACACCTTTCCAAGATAGCCATGGTGAATGTCATTTCAGGGTTCAATCTCAGCTAAGCTTCCAGAGCCAGCACTAAGACTTTTACCAAAGAGGTCTGGGTGTTCTGGGCATCTTCTCCTTGCGGGAGGGCTCCTCTCTGCCCACCAGCCGGGTTTCACTGGTCTCTGGCTGCTCTGGCTTCTCAGGGTTTATTTGCAGTGTGTGGTAATCTAAATTCCTCATGAACACCTTCCATCACTCGCTTACTGATCCGTGTCCTGTTCTTTTGGCTGCATTACATTTTAAAGTCCCTCCTGGCTTCACTCTGTTGGGTCTGACGCTGGCTGCTACGAAATGACCCCTGTCCCGAATGACTATCACTCATGTTTGCCCTAAAAAAATACAATGTACCTATAGTGTTAAAGCAAACAAGCCACATGTCATATTAGCAAATATGCGGAGTTAAAGACCAGCAGACCAGAAAGGGCCCACCTCGTATTGTCTTATGATTCCTATTTAAATATTTCTTCCCTCAAAGGTGGGAACACAGTCAAACACGGCCTGTGTGGCCCTTTCCCACCAGTCCTGAGTGACCAATAATTAATTTATGCTGAATGTAATTACTCCCTTGTTAACAGTAGTTTTTCTGCACTTTCTCTCAGTTGGCTCTGGAGACGTACATGTTGAGTGTGATGTATGACTCCTGGCACAGAATGAAACCCTAGTCCTGTGAAAAGACATAGATAAAGTGAAGTTGCTCCATTACTCGCTAATGAATTTATAGGCTCACTGCTCTTATCTGAAGTGCAGCAGAGAAAAATTCTTAGAGGCTATTAGTGTAGCCTTGAAATAAAGATATTCAGACTTGGACTGAGCCATCCCTCTCCATCCCGTCACTTCAATGGGCACTTCAAAACAAAAACAAAAACTGTTTTAATCTAAATGAAGGAGAGTGAGACAGACAGCTGCTGTGACCTGCTCTGCATGTTAGCCAAGGAGCGCCAGGACTGGGAAGGCAGGGAATAATGAAAATACTTCCCACATGATGATTCATTAATGGCACATAGGCGTGTGCAAAGCTACACAGGACAGCAGGGGATGCCTTGCAGATACCGAGCTGCTGCAGTTATTGTGTTTCAAAGCGGTAGTCATTATACTGTGGGGCTGGCAGGCAGACGTGAGCCTTTCTGGAAGGCGCTACAACAGCTTCAGAGAAATCAAAGACAGAAGGACTAGTACGTCATCATCTGCCCTGTCCTCCTAAGTAACGCAGCCTGCTAAGGATTCATGCAAATACCTTGTATCAAGCCCAAAGTTGTCAGTTAGGCCAAATAGTTCAGCCTTGAAAAGCTGAGCTCAGTGTCAGTAGCAGAAAAATATCAGGGCCTGATGCCTCCTGAACATAAATTCTTTGTGGTGGTGAATATGAGGTATGTTTAACAAGCTTAGGCAATCCAATCAGGAAAATCATGCCCAGACCACCAGAGGAAGTAGAAAACCCGTACGATCCCTACCAGGCTGGTCTGGAAGAGAAGCTCTTCGGCAGCTCAGAGCTGGACATCAATATGTCCCTAAGCTTGCAGGCAAGGGCACATCAAGAAAGGTTGGGGCATCAACCCTGCACTGCCTCTCCTCATTCAGGCCCACAGTCCTACCATCTACATCCATTGCCAAACACTGATGATTCAGTGGAAGATGGATGGAGAGGGAATCAGCACCTCAGGAGCTGAACTATTGTGGTGTGGACGGAAAGAAAGTCTTTCCTGGCTCTACAGTTTAGAAAACTGCTTGTACTGGCACAGGTGGGAAGTTTAATAAAATAATTTATGCAATTTATGTAAGTCAGCAAACCCTAGAGACCCAGATAGATCCTGCCATGCATCCCTGGAAGAAGGCGGGGAGAGGCAGGTGTCGATGGCTGTAGGATTCAATACAACAAGCTGAAAAGAGCAAATGTAAAGAAATTATTTACAGCTAAAATCACCAAAAGAGTCACTAGGACATTAGAGGAAATGCATTGGCTCCTAGTATGTCATTGCTGTTTTCCTCTAGGACATATTTTGTCTGAGAAACAGCAGTAACAAGAGGGAAGAAGGTCAAATGGGGAGAATGGCACCAGCCCAGCTATCTTCAGTGGTCTTCTGTTGGTAAGATGGGGAACATGCGACACAGCTAATTTACCAGTCCATTTGTATGTATGTAGGTCAAATTCAACATAAAAAAGCAACTCAAACTGGAAGACATTCTTGGGCATCCTGCGTGGAGCTGTATCACGTACAGGACTTTGCAGATGCCAAGCATACCAGCCATCAGGAAGCACTGGGGACTTGTCCACTAGAACATTACTGAATGTCTACATTTCCTTTTCAGAATGTGCATTTTACACCATTTTTCCCAGCCACTGCTTTTTCTATTATACAAAAGAATATTTTTATTCATGCACATATAAAAGAAAAGCATTGCTTGGAACTCTATGACCCTTGCAGCCTCCAATCACATAAACCCAAGATAGTCTCACAAGCAAGTAGAGTCAGAAAGAGGTGAGAACAACTGCTTTACCTTTCTGTCACTAGAAAAGACACTAAAATTATATTTCTTACCGACTGTCCCTGGAGCAGTCCTGCCAAATCTGAGAGCGCCTGATCTCCCAGCTAGCCCTGCAAAGTTCAGCTAGCAGGGGAGTACGACACCAAACTTGTCTATTAGACTGGCAATCCCTCTCCTCTCTCTCTCATTGTAAGTGCTCTTCTGTTTTGCCTTCAAGACAAAAAAGATTCCATCAGCAGCTACTCCAGCCCCTGCGCTCCCTCGTCAGAGCATCCATGGCAGATCATGTGCTCACAGTGGTCTCGCAGGGTGCAGGAGCTTGGGTGGCCTGGCGGTCTTCATCCAGGAGCCCAGCCATGGCCCAGCACCACAGGACAGCAACCCTGCATGGTGGCATGCGCCGTGCAACGCTTCCCTTCCTTCTTCATGGCCTAGGTCAGTGCGCTGGATTCCTGACCACAGCCATGAATTTTTAATGGAGAACAAAGTCTTATTTCTTTTTCTTTTTTTTTTCCTTCTTCCCTTGGATTTGGCACTAGGAAGTAGCTCAAAAATCTTTGCACCAGGAAATACATGATGAAGAATGACTGCGTCAGCCTGAGTCCACTTGGCATGACCACTTATCTTGTAGCAGTGAAGAAGCAGAGCCTTATGAGACATGCTAATTGTCAGCAAAAATGAAAAGAATAGCTGAGAATTGAGTGTTTCTACTGTTATTTTTCTAGCAGAAAATTTCTTGATTCTGGGAAAGAACTAGGGATGAGTTTTCTGCTCAAACACACACTTTTACTAGCCAAGCATTCCTGGATAATAAAAAGAGACACAGAGATTTCCAGAAATATCTCTTGCCACTGAAGACTCACCAGGACAAAGCAGGATCTCAGACTGATTGGTTTGCTTTTGGTGACAGTTATTATCAAAAAATAATATAAAAAACAAACACATTTATGGATGGCCAATTTGGGCCAGGAGCAGAAGTGATGTTATTTTTTGAAGGGGAAAAAAATGGTTTTATGTGTTGGCCCTGGTGAGCAAGGAGTTACAAACCATCTTCTGGAAGAAAGTGGCAGATCCCAGGAAAAAAGACGGCTAAAGTCAACCTGCTCCACAAAGTCAGGTGCAAAGTTTAAGTAGAGATCATAGAGTATCAGATTTAAAGAAAAATATTTTTTTTTCAAATGATAAAGGCCTCCATGAGGAGAATGTTGTATAAAAGCAAAAATTCAAGCGTTTTACGCAGATAATAAACTATGTACTGCTGGCTGCAAAATATTTTGGCATCAAGCTCCTGAAACTGAGGTAGTTACCTATAGTACATGCCTTGTCAAAAGAGAGACAGTATATCTTCTTAATTATTTTATGCAGACAGCTTTCATTTCTTAATCTTTACATCATTTTATATTTGGAACACCACCGTGTCTAATGTGCAACTACTTGGATAGAAGAAAGGCATCATTTGTGGGAACTTATCTGGCGTTACACAAAATTTAAATCTAATGTGAATATGTGAGGGATTTTTAAGCATTAAATCTTTTCATAGAAGAAAAAAAAAAACTTTCATTTTCACACCACAATACATCTAGCTGAGACTGGATACATGGAGTAAATACCAAGAGTGAAATTCTAGCCCCATTGAAGTTAATGGCAAAATTCCCATTGACTTCAACTGGGACAGAATTTCACCCTTTGAGTATTTCCAGCTCAACCAGAAGCAGGAAATACTGGAAAGCTCTTGACAGAGCCTGTTCTCATAGTATTTCCAGTCCAAATTTTCAGCCCCTTTTATTCTGCATTGTTTAGATCACACAGTAAAATAAGAAGGGTGTTGGGAATACACTGTGCTAGAAGTACTTAGGAAGGTAAATGCAGAAATAGAGATGAGATTTAAATTAAAGGGAAAAGGATAAATGAGGTGACTTCATGTAGAAAGTGATATAGTGAGTTTTGGGTTGACTTTATTAGCTCACTATTACATAACAGAATAGTTGTAACATTCTGTGGAAATGACATACGAGCTGGCATACTACGTTTATATAATTTTAACTGAACATAACTCCTGCACAATGTGGAAAATGGATACCCTGAAATCCTTGCCCTAAGTTGGACTTTCATGCCGTAGCTGCACACAATACCTTCACAGAGCTCTGCAGTGCCACTGCTGCGAGCTGCCTACGGAAGGGCAAATGTAGCATACAGTAGCCTTTCACATAAAGGTAATTGGAAGGAAATATAACTACTGTGGCCCCAAGGCCTAGAACAGGAAAGGAGCTCTCTCTGCCACCATCTGTTGGTGAATAGGGGAAGAAAATATGCTGAACTTCATCTGCAGGGGAGACCTGCCTAGGCACAAAAGCACGGATGTTCTTGACAGCATTAAGTTTTTTGCTTTCAGCTTTGGTAAAATGAGGGCAAAGTGGTGACCCAGCAAATCTGCATCTGTTTGTTTCCCTGAACCTCTTATGTGCATTTGAGATGTTCCACCTATCCAGCACAACCGACGGGTCAGTCCATGCAACAGGAAAAGAGCCTTATTCTAATGAAAAGAGTTGAAGCAAGGACTCCCAGGGAGCTGCGGGCAACTGCTGTGCCTCTCCAAGGGACACCATGCACCAGCACATCTGCCCAGCATGCCAGAAGAATATCCTAGTGTGCATTCAGTCTCTCCCTGAAGGGGTTTGACCTGCCTTTCCAATCATTTTCCCCAAATCTGACCTGCCTGCACATGGGCAGCAGGTTTTTTTGGCACATGTTTTTGCCCGTGCTCCCATAGCCTGCAGTTACCCAAGGTGTGAGCACAGCTGGGCTCCTGAAGATCTGTCCTTTCTCAAAAGGACAGTGATAGGAGGGTTTCCTCTTTCGCTCTACCAGCTCCCACTCACTGCAGTAACTTTAATTTCTGTAGGGAACTTGACTTTTGGGTAGGAATGCAATCTTTATCTAGCCACAGGGCTATTTGTTACAGATGGATGGTCTTTGGCAATGTAGGCATTCATAAAATACCCCTCATATTGCCATTATTTTTCAATATATCACGCTCCCAAAGTATCAATCTGTCAGATATTTTCCCCTTAATTAGCCACCGGATAAAGCTAAAATCATTATGGCTGGGCTAGTCACAGGCAAACCTAGGCACGGGGATTAAGTCTGTCAGAGCTCACATCAGGATTTTGGACTTTGCTACCCACTGAGAGTAACCACAGTAGACCTTGGTGGGTAGGGAGGGGGCGATGATGGGGAAGCAGTAACTACCATTTGGTCATTTATTGAGTGACTTCTCTCCTGAGCCCAATAACTGGTCTTTTGATGGAGTACAACTTCCAGGAAAGCATTTAATCCCTATTCAAAAATATCAAAAAGATGGGCTATCCCCGGCTTTCTTGGGAATTTTTTCTGAAGAACAACCTGGAGAAAACCATTGCCGTTTCCAATCTGCATCTACCTTAAGCTTCCAGCAATTTGTCCTGGCCACATCTCTCCTCGCTGCGTTACGGAGTGGAGCCCTGCGCACCCGCGAGTTTCTCCCGGGAAGGCATTACACAGCACAATCAAATCGCTTCTCAGTCGTCTTCCTGATAACTTAAACAGATCGAATTCTTTAAGCGCTTCAGCGCAGGACATTTTCTGCAGGCTTTGAATCATTTTTATGGCTCTCTTCTGCACCTTCTCCAGTTTTTCAATATCCTATTTTTTATAATGTGAACATCAGAAGTCTATGCAGCACGGCAGCGTCTGGTTAATAGCCTGCAGATAGTTTCTTGGTCTGTTTTCTGAAGTCGGTACCGTGCTCCCTTTTACCTCCAGCGAAACTTTGGCTCTTTCTGCCACGGACGCGAGGCACGTCCGCGTGGGGTTTTGCAGGCAGGGTGCAACACCATCGGCCGTGGGCTGGCCCGGAGCCAGCAGCAGCAGCGCGCGGCGCGCGCAGCATCACGCTCTGCTCAATGGGCCCTGCGGAGGAGCTGGGCACATTAACTCGGGCTCAGGTCCAGGCTAACCTGGTGAGACGACTCTCAGGGCAGGGTATGGGGAGGGCAACTCCTGCTGCCCACAGAACACTGTGGAGACCTCCTTTTTTTTTTTTTTTTTTTTTTTTTTTTTTTGCTATTGCAATAGCAAATATCGTATATTAAGGTATTTAGTGGCAAGGGTGTTTAGGAAAAGAAAATCTAAGAACAGTTATTTAGTGAGCCTAGAAATGTTGGCCAAATAGGTTTATTCCTCTTTAAAAGGACACTGGGTTTATTGCTGCTGACAGCACCTGGCAAAAGTCTCCCAAAACCATATAATGCAAGTGGAGCTCCCCATTTTGGCTGGTAGAGAGTTTGATCAGAAGGATTTGTCAATCTGTCTGTAGGTTCAGACCACACCTTGGCTAATGTAGCTTAGCAGGATAATATAAATGTGTATTTCCAAGAACTTCCTCAATGTTCTTCATTACTTGGATAGCTTTTATTTTTTTTTAATATTTAGCCCCAACCCCCCTCCCCCCAAAAAAAGAAAAAAAAAGGAAAAGAAGAAATGTTAGTTTATCTTCATAAAGGGTGCAACCCATACATGAGAGAACAGTCACAGAAACACAGAAGAAGAAAAACCTGTGAAGTAAAGACAATTTTTAAATTGCATGGTGATTTTTAGGTGGCTTATCCAGAAAACAGAGCACACACACATACTGAGGCTATGCCAGCTTGTCATTTGAATGGTCCCGTGGCATCACCTGTCCTGCTGCCTGTGGGCTGAGTCCTCATCAGTGTCACGCAGCAGGAATGGTCCAACACAGCTGCCTGTTGCACAAAACCACAGGCCGGGGGTAGAGATGGGGCACAGAGACCTGGGAGAAGAAAATCAAAGAGTAGCAAGGCAGAAGTTGCTTTGGCCACCCAAAGAGGGGTCAGCTATGGATTTGATTATGCTGATGAGAGTCAGGAGGTTGAGGAGAGCAGATACCACTGCTCACTCCTGTATAGCCTGAAGTAGTAAAAAGATAGAGGTACAGGCTGGGGGACAGGGAAAGGAAGAGAGGGCAGCATGAGCGTGGGAAAGTGTCCCGTAAGAAGCAGGGATGCCCAGTGCAGCAGCGAGCTACCGTGCTACAATATTCCAGGATAAAAGGATTTACCGAAGAGCTGTGGATGCCCAGCCTTAATGTCAAAAGCCTGGGGTTCTTCAATGAGAAAGGAACTTGAACGCCCCACTGCAAGGGGTAGAAGAGGGAAGGACTCACCCCCTCCCCCCACCCCCCAATTTGCCTGAAAAGATTCTAGTTTAAAGCATAGCCCCAAAATTGTGATAGAACCAACGCAAAGCCAACCCCAAACTCCTCTGGATACAGAGGCCTGTATTAAGAAAAGAAGAAAAACAGATCTCATCTGGCCAATATATTCGCCATTAAAAGCAAGTTCCAGGAAAGCCAAATACTCCCCCACACTGGGAGGCTTAGATCTCAAGATGCCTGAATTAAGAATGCAACTATGTGCTCGGGAGATGAAGATTGATGTGTTTCTGATCCTAGATGTAAAGCTTAAGGGGAAGGTATTTTCTGGGGCCAAACTGGCCACTCAGTTGATGCTGAATGAAAAGGGAGTCTAGGTACAGCTCTCCTTTTATTGTGCTTTTACCCCACAGGAGTATCGCAGATGGGCTTTCTGCTTCAGAGCATTCCCAGCCAATTTGCTAGCTTTGTGAAGGCTTCCCTAGCTGATCATTTCTTTGCCTCTCAGATGTTTCCTTTTCTGCTTGAAAACATGTACTTTCCTGTTCTGGAAAACTGCTAAATGTATTGAATTATAAGAAGACGCTCTAATTTCTTAAGATGACCCAACACTGAAGGTCCAGTTACAGGAAGTTTGCATGCTGGTCTTCAAATAGGAGGGGTCATAATTCATTCAGGACTGATGGAAATACAAATACAGTTGTAGGCAAGGTCTGTGGCCATCAAAAAAAAAGTTGTTTAGCAGATCGCCTCACACTTCACCCCGGTGGTCTCAATGGGTTGCATGGGCCTTTGCCATGGCCATCGCTGAGATACATGAGGTAGAAAATGCAGCCCAGCTTTGGCATCCTTCAAGATGTTTGGGATACGTGTGCTGCGTGGGACCGCTAATGACACTTGCTTAACACGGAAAGTTCCTGAGTGACTTCATATAACAGCCTCCCAGGCAGCAGAAACACAATTACAATAAACAGCCCCATCAAACTTTAGATAATAGAAGATCTCTTTCAAATATGGGTCACTTGTTTGTTTTAGAGAGCAATGTAAACTTGATCTTTATCAGAGTGGACTTTAAAAGTCTTATTGTTTAAGGAAGTAGCTTATTTGTTAGTTTTAGTTGCATAATATTTCTGGAAGAACATAGATAAGGAGACTTTTAATGCATTCAGTCTGATTTAAAAACCAAAGTTATGGACATCATGAGAGGTAAGTAGAATGTTTCTCTGTCAACAATTCATAACTTCTAGAGATGTTAAAAACTGTTTTGCTTTTAACAAAAACTGTTAACACTTTCCATCAAATTTTTGAAAATACTCTTTCAGCTCCAATACTTGTAGCTCAAATTTAAGAAGAAAACTTTTGGTCGTCTCTCAGGAGAACAATCCCATTTTCTAACAGCTTATGTAGTTTAAAAGGGAAACTAAAGTCTTCTTACTTTTCAAGAGAAAGAAGTCTGCCAAAACTTCCATTTGTGTATCAGCCGGCTCAAAGTCTGACTTGGATAACTCTTTTTTTATTCTCTCTCTGAGAGAGACCAGATATTTTTCCAAAAACGTATGCATTGCTACTAAGCATTTTGGCTTTGACATAACAGCATTTTTCAATAACATTCCAAATGTTCAATTCAATAACTTTCAAAAAGTTTCTGAATGCAGAACAAATTCCCAGATAGTGTCCTCCTGCTAATTGCTTTGAAGCAATAATATTCTAATATCTTGTTATTTGTAAGATGACCTTACTCAGATTAAGGAAGGTAGGGGTTAGGGTGAAATGCTCCTACTTAAATTGGCAGTGTGGTCTACCTCAAACTGATCAGCTAAGCAAGCCCTGTAATTGGTCGTGTGAAGTGCTGCCCAACTGACACTTGCCTTTCCAGATTTCTGCCAAGGCTTAAAGATCTGTAATTAGACCATCATCTGGGAAGAAAAAAAAAAAAACTGTTCTTTTCAGAAACCTGTGACACTTGATCAGGGTGGCTCACAGATAATGTGGTGATTGAGTCCAAAGACAAACACAGGCGCCAAACAGAGGCTTGTGTGTACTTGGTCTGGTGGTTTGTTTTATTTTGAGTTGCTTGCAATTTTTGAAGAAAGGAAGAACTAAAGGTCCATGGCTGACGTCCATGCAATAGCAGCAATGGCAACTGAAAAATGTGTCATTTTAGCTCATAAAAGCATCATTTCGTAATCATCTTATTTGACTTCTTATTTAAGCAAGCGATTCACCCATCAAGTCTGATGCCTTTCATACCTCTCCAGGAGAGATTCCCTCACCTTCTTTTTCTTAGTTTTTCTTTTATTATAAAAATTGGATGCTCTTTTTTTCTTCTCTAGGACTTGTGTTGTCTTAAAGGTTTGTGTCACCAGTCAAAATAATGCTATCCCTTCTGAAAATATTTTCATTTTCTGACATGTACAGAGGTGCCATAAAGCGGTGCTGACAACTTCATCTCTCGCATTCCACAAATCTTATCAAGATATATCATCAGAAAACCGCATGGACTATATCCGGACTCTGACAAACCTGAAACATGGCCTGCCAGCCACAGATAAGGCTTGAAATGTTGGTCAGTGAAAAGGTGATAACAGTAACAAGGATCAAATGCATGTACAACTTCACCTTTAGACAGCTGTGGTTTTTGGCTGTGTCGCTACGGTAGAGCAATCGCTGCTCTGCCCTAGCAGATATGCCTACACGCTGCTTGCAAGCGATCACAGCTCCACAGCATTTCTGACAACGGCCGTAGGTAGCCTGCGCTTTGGAAGAAGTCTTGAACAAATCTAAACCTCGTGTGTTCGTCACTAAGAGCGCGGAGAGACGTCGGTGAAAGCGCGACGCTTTGTTCCAGGGATCAAAAGGATTAGGGCACTTTATTGCTTCGAACGAGGGAGAAAAAATTGCAAAACACTGCAGCAGAGAAGAATAAATGTGTTCCACCCCCTGCCCCCACGCTGCCATAAAGGAGGGTTTTGACACTGCAAATACTTTTGAGTCCTCGGAGGGAAAATTGGGGATAAAAATAACACTGCTCAAAGCCGTTCCACTAAATAGTAAAATGATTATATATGTTTTTTTTTTTTAATCTTGGGATTTAAGACTATCACTATTATTGTGTAAAAAAAAAATACAGTTCTTAAAGCAGAATTTATAATCATTTGCTTAATGGTACTTTCCCCATGCCATCCGTTTCCAAACAAAGCTTAGTTTATGGCTATCATAAGAGATTACGTTCCCTTACAGTTGCTGTATTTCTTCTATAATGATTTATTTTAAAGGGCTTCACCATGATAGCTCTCCAACTTTGTTCCTTCCTGTATATCACTGTTCAGGGTCAAAAGCTGGAAAAAGGGCTAGTCCCAGAGGCCTAACATATTTCACCAGTGGAGACTCTGGCTTTTCACTTCTCCTTCTCTCCTCATCACTTTATGCTTAAAGAATAACAGATGTGGAAACATTTAGAAAAGAACTAATTGAATTTCACATAACACAATTTAGCATTGTTTGAGGAAGTACCTAAATCAACAGCACATTTTCGGAAAGGCCCAGCGTTGCCTAATTAGGACACCAAACGTGTGACTAATTGGCCACACTTACACCAAAGGCTCTGTCGCAGATGAACTGCTGCCTATTCATCTTAGCTAAGCTTAGGCCGGTGGTTTGGCTGCGAGGTAACTGTGGTTGTTTTAAATGAGCTGTGCCAAACATAACGGGGAAGCTCGGCAAGGGCCCGAGAGCAAATCCGTGCGCGAGCAGAGGAGTAATCGGGACGCTTGCGCTCCGGCAGCACCCGGCGGATTACCAGGAGATTATCAGCACATAAATTATTGGATTCTTGGTGCTCCGTAATTGGGACACTTAATAGCCTGCTCTTTATCATGTCTGCTGTATTGTCTTTAAAAGCTCAGCATCTAATTAAAAAGTAAACCGATATTATCAGGAAAGGCTCCACGCTGCCCAGCTCTTGCCACTGCAGGATCTGCTTTTTGCATGCAACAGGATGCTTTCATTCCTTTCTTTTTTTTTTCTTGCCGTCTTTATTTCTTTCTTGCCATTCCTTCCTTTCCTTCCTTCCTACCTGCCTTCATTTTTTGTGCCTTCTGTCCTTCCTTTTTTCTTTCTTCCTTCTTTCTATTTTTCCCTTTTTTCTTTGTCTCTTTTTTACTTTCTCATTTCTTTCTTTTTCTTTCTTTCTTTCTTTCTTTCTTTCTTTCTTTCTTTCTTTCTTTCTTTCTTTCTTTCTTTCTTTCTTTCTCTCTCTCTCTCTCTCTCTTCTTTCTTTCCTTCCTTCCTTCCTTCCTTCCTTCCTTCCTTCCTTCCTTCCTTCCTTCCTTCCTTCCTTCCTTCCTTCCTTCCTTCCTTCCTTCCTTCCTTCCTTCCTTCCTTCCTTCCTTCCTTCCTTCCTTCCTTCCTTCCTTCCTTCCTTCCTTCCTTCCTTCCTTCCTTCCTTCCTCTTTTCCTCCCATTTTCTTTCCCTCTCTCCTTTCCTTCTTTCCTTCCTTTGGCAGACCAAGTCTCTTGCAATGAAGTATGACCACTCTTCTAAGCTTTCCCAGTGGTCTGGAGGAGCTGTGCTCTGAGGATGACAGTTTCACACATTGTTTCAGAAAGCCCCAAGGCTGCCTGAGGAAGCTTTGGATCATTTCCTTTGAAAGGAATTATCAGTTCGAAAATAAATACTGAACCAGGGAGATTTAGGGAGCAGGATTAGATGGGTTCATGAATACCTGCCAGCAGGCAGGTTTTAGGCAGGATCATCACAAGTTTTACGAACAGGTTCTGAGAATTCCCAGCTCTGGCCAGGCTCCCAGTGTTATTGGCATCGCTAGGGTCTTCAGGGGGTGGCAACGAGCCGACTGCGGCTCGTTGTTTTGTCGAGCATGTCGCATGTTTTGCATGTTTTGTTCATCCCGAGGCCCGAAGCGGCTCTTGTGGCCTGTGAATCTCCTTCTGGTCACAGTACCCATAAGCTGTACTGATACCGAGGAAATTTATTCCCTGGAGTCACACATCGCATGATAAAAGAGGGGGCAGTGCTGCTGAGTTTGCTAGGGCCTCGCTTTTGTTTTCACTGAGTGGTAAATTGCTGATGGGAAAGCTGTCCCAGAGAAGTTAAGGCTTCCAGAAAAAAAAAAAAAAGTAAAAAATGCTGTGCAAATTCATGGGAATTTAAGATCAGTGCCATAGCTGTCTTGCTCTGAAACACTAGACACATTTCACTGCACTTACTGAATCCTCCGACTTTTTCCACGTTTGGGGTTCCCTCCTCCTCCATCTCCCACATTCAGCTTTCAAAACACAGCTTGTCTTTTCACAAGAAGTTACCTCCTGCACTAGCAAAATGAAGATGGTTTCAGTACTTCCATGCGTGTTGTGTGGACAAATTACAGCAAAGCCCTAGGTAGTTCTGGCCCCACCAGCTGTACTGGAGAAACTCTGGCAGAAGAGACATAGGTTGGAACAAACAGTCCAAGTAAAGTCTTTTCCTATGAAGAAATGATCACAGATTGGCAGAAGAGGAGTGGTGGAAAGAGATATCCTGGAAAGAGATATCCAATTTCATTGTGTCATATAATCTTTTTTTTTTTTTTAATTCAGAGGGATTGTTTTACTGGGATCACCAGTTCATGTATGAGTCACCTAAGGCAAGAAATAATGGGCCTATAAGTTTCATGGGCCAGTAAATATGGAAAGGAATTTAAAAGATCATCTAAATCATCCTTTTGTCTGTACCTAGGTCATCACCAAGCAAATATTGCTTAAAGACTCTCTATTCCAGCAGTTCACTATTCTCACAGGCAAGATTTTTTTTTCCTAAATGTTTGTTGCTGTTACTTAATCTCATTATTTTATGTCCTAGGTACCATGGGTGTGAAAAACAGAGTATATCTTCCTCCTCGCAGCAGCACTTTACATATTTGAAAACCATTAGCATGACCCTTCCTCTCAAGACCTAACTCCATTCATTCATCTTTCTTTTGGGGTCATGTTTTTAGTAGACCTCTGGTACCTCCCTTTGCTTTCTTCTGAACTCCCATGCCAGGTAACTATGATCTCTCAGCCTGTCAGCAGTGTCCCAGACTGCAGATCCCAACCCACCCATATATTCTGAAGCTTTGAGCCCACAGATACACAGCAAGTATCAAATAACAAACCAAATAACATCCTTTAATGACACTGGCATTTGCTCCCAGTCAGGATGCCTATAGCAGAACTTTTTTTTTAATATGAAGCTATACCTTTTTGTTGCTCATATTTTCAGCTGAATGACCTAACAAAAATTAGCTGCTGTTAGTAATATAAAGTCATTAGTCAAACTGGTCTTTGGCAAAGTCTATCCATATAATTACAGGCGTGATATAAATACATATCTGTATATGTGTGCCTATATCTCTGTGTAAACTACAGTTGAAATACTTTGAACTGTAATCTACTTGTTTATTTTAGTCACATGGACCTGTTTTTGCATTAACAAAGCTCAAAACGGTGTTGGCACTTCTGCTTTTGTAATTTGCTTACCAAGAATGTGGCCCAGTTTGTGTGGGAAGCACATAATGGTACATTCAAAGAGCACATAGCATAAAGAATCAGCTACCTCAGCTTTTAGCTTCATTCTACATATCAAGAATAACTTAATTCCTGCAAACTACAGGAAGACAAAGTAGAAAAGCAATTCACCTCCAGCACCTGAATAGTAGATAATAACACAGTATTAAAAGTTACATTAAAATATGCTTCCTTAGTAACTGTGCTCGGGTGTTAACAATATCCATTATTGCCCAGGATCAGTCTCCAGGGATGTGATGTATATTGCAAGCATATACAATCTCAATTATATCTCAATATATCTCAATATCTCAATCTGAGTTAGTGGTGTTGGGACAGTGAACCTGGCCTCGGGTTGTAAGGACCACTTGAGCTACTTCCAGTCAGCTGTGACAAAACTGCCCAAGGCATCATTGAGATGCTGTTTCCTCTGTCCTATCTGCAATAGGACAGAGTGGGCTGCTGCTCCAAACCCTGGCCAGGTTTCAGTGGTGCTGCACTGAAGAGCAGGACTGCTGCTTTTATAACTGCAGCTTCTGTCAAGTTGATGCCTACTCATAAAATGCCATTTAACCTTAATGACTGATTCACGCCTTGATAGATCTAGACTCTGGTTTTCAGCCTAGTAATTTGTTGACACTTTATATGGCTCAATCCTGACGTTACATGCTCAGCATGAATAGCCACGTGTTCAGACACACCAGTCCCCTCACAAAACCCTGCCAGCCTGCAGTTCTGCAAGGCAATCCCCTGCTTCAAGAAATGCTCCAAAACCAGGAAATGTCCCCTGTAGCACAGATGCCAATGCTGCTTCTCCCCTTTCCCCCAGAATTAAAACAAACTGCTTCACTCACTTCATATCTCATTTGCAATACTGTATTCAGATGCACATATATTTCAGAAATACCATCAGCTTTTATCACTTAGTGTTTGACACCAAACCTGCTTTTCTTGAAGGCAGGCTGATGGATTTGCTTTGTTTGCCAGGAACAACTCATTTTTTTGCTGCTTCTAGTGATTTGCCAGACCTTGACTTGTACCTGATGGCTGCAGTGGCTGCTGTCCCGTGTGGGTAGAACTGGCAGCTGAGGTTGCCCAATCTTTTTCCTTATAAGACCCAGCTCTATGTTGCTCATGTACTTCTCTGCTTCAGCTGTTTGGCCTGAAACTTTTCATGCTGGGTGTTTTGCATTGCACTGATCTTCTTTGGAGAGGTTCATGAAAAACAGATTCATTATTTTTTGTAAATGAGAATTGGAAGAAATGTAGTTCTATCAAGAAAGAAAATCTTTTAATAAGAGATGTCTTTTAGAAGAGATGTCTTTGCATTTGAATGGGGATATAGCCAGTCTTTGCCTTATGGCTACAGATATATCCTGCTAAATCCATCCAACTGTGATGGAAAGGCACATTTCTGAAATGAACTATTTTCACATCTGCGGCAGAAACTTTCCAAACACATGGCCTTACTGAAGATGTTTCACCTGCACTTGAAGTTGGCTGGACAGTTAACAAATTCAATAGTGAGGAAAGTGCAAGAAGGGATATTTAAAGAACAAAAAAAATTGCAACATCAAAACTCAGATGTTAGGATTCAAAATTTCCTGATGAAGTTAAGGTTGCCCAAGCAACTCAGTGATCCCTTCCTTTTGCATGGTACAATATTTAGAGATGTAGCATATTTTCTTTCCTCAGAATATTACTTTGGTAGTGGTTAGCAGTGCTCACAGAGGGTATCAGGGCTGTTGTCCTCATCTAGCGCAGAAGCTGGACAAAGCAGGCAGGCAAGCAGAGTAAGATGAGCTCCAGAATAAAGGCAGCTCATTGCAGTCCACATCAGTCCTCTCTGCAGTGTGTCTGTCCTAGTGATGGAGCTGAATCACGGTTCTTGTATGTGGGGACTACTTGTGGGCTGCCTCTTCTCATGTTCCCATTTGAGACCCCCTGAAACCCAGTTAACAAAAGTGCCTAGAGCTTAATGAAAGTGGAGTCAGATGGTCTGTGCACTGAGCAGCTCATTCCTTCATCTTTGATTTTTGTCTCCAGAAACAAGAACATGTCCATTATGCATTTCTATCTTAAAATCAGGGGCAATTCATTGGTACCTACCAGTCATGATTAAGCAGTCATGTTGTGCAGCACCGTTATTTCTACCTAAACACGATCCTTAGTGAAATAAACACAGTGTTTTAGAAAGCTCAGGCCTCACATGTCTCAAACTGGGCACCCCAACCTAAGTAAGTGTCTTTGGAAAATGTGAGTCCTATGCTGTTTGCCTCAGCTTCTCTGATGTGAAATGCTGCTCATATAGTCCATTAATATTCATTTTACAGATGCACTGTAAAGACAAACTATTTTGTGTTAATGACAATATAAAGGAATGTAGTGCCACAAAAATACATGAAGAAAATTATAGTGCTGCATCTGTGCCAAGCACTGAGCATTAATTCTGAGTAAACTGCACATCATGCTGTGTAGCTACATGCATAAAACAGAACTAATTATTGTAATTATGATAATGGCAAAAGTGGAAAGGGACTAGGTAGCACCTATCAGGACAGAGAGAGAGGGCAGGAGCGAAGCAAAGAAGAGGAAGGGGCTCAGGACAAGGAGGAGCACATGCAGGAATTCTGGCTTTTGTGTGGCTCCACCAGCAAGGAGGCTGGATTAAATGCCACACATCAGCCAAAGGTGGTAGCTCTTTACACAGTGTGTGGTCAAGCTGTGGAACTCATTGCCACAGAATCCTTTAGATGCCATAAAATAAGTTAGTCTAATGACAAAAGGATCCACCAAGGATTCTGAACACAAAAACATCACTTCATGGAATCTCAAAGTCAAACAGATGGAAGCTGGGAGAACAGATTTGTAAAAGCGCTGGTGTTTGCTCACCCTGTAGGTGCATCCTGCATCTGTCAGTGACCACCACCGGGGAGAGGATGCTGAGACAGATGGCTCTGGTCTAACCTCTTATGATCACTCCTAAATATACTTGTTTATAACATTGCAAGTTCATCTCAGGAGAATATGACTGTTTGGAAAGAGAATAGCATTTTTTTTTCTCCATTAGTCACAAAAAAAAGCGTCTTTATGGCCCCTGTGCACAAGTTATCATCTATTTCTTGAGGGAGATTTTATGAGCAGAGCCCAGTTCCATTTTAGAATAAATAGTTCTTATTTGCATCATGCCCTACTCAAATGACTGGAGGGGCCGTGAACACCAAGCCTGTCCAGATGGAAAGAAAATGTTTTCACTTGAAGAACAGACAGGATCAAGCCACTTGCTGCACAAATTGGGACCAACCTTCGCTGCTGAGGTGGAGAAATTGCAAATCTGGAGCCTATAGTCCATACCGCATACCGTAACCAATTGGATAGTCCTCCCCAACAAAAGCAGATTTCATTATCTCTAAAGTTAGAACAGAAAGGCACTGAAATTGAGCTATTGTTGCTTGTAATTGTTGGGAATTTATTTTCACTCATTCTAAAAATGGCAGATTTACTGTCATTCCATATTCATCCAATAAACTGGAAGTGCATTCAGATACCTATTATCTACTTTGAGTTTCTTTCAAAAGCATTTCCTGCAGTAAAGAGCACAGATGTTACAGATGAGATCTGGATAATTATATAATGTGGATGTCTTGTTGCCAGAGTTCACCTACCATTAGCCCACTAGGACCTCTTTTATTCATCCTCATCTTTCATGTAACCAAAGCCTTTAGTTTCACAAACTGGGAAGTGCCTGGGGTCATGTTAAAAACTTCTCCAGACTCATGGGCCATAAGACTAAGATCAATTTAACTCATATCATAAGATGAAACATGTGATGATAGCCAACCTGAGACCAATATTTGCAGCACTCTGAACAGGACACTTTTATCTACTGCTGAAAATATCTACACCTTTCCTTATGTTGGGTTGATGTCCAGCTCAAGCAATTGACTTGTTCAACAGACTTCAACTTTTCTTCTTGCAGCAACGTTAGTTGATTTATTAAACAAAGTGGCCTTTTACTTATTTTTTTCCCATTTCTCATATTCATTGTTGTTCACACTTAACCTTTTGACTCTGATTCCTTAATCTGAATGATGCACACAGAGACTTTGTTCTTTCTGACAAGTCTTATCATTTTTTATCTTTGTCATCTATTTTTTCAGCCATTAGCTGATCTCAGGCTCTCCATATCTACAATCTGTTTACATTCTTCTTCATTATTTAGTATTATTGTAATTCTTTCAGCAATCTTTCTCCAGAGTTGTGGGGTTTTTTTCATTTAGGTTTTTTGTTTTGTTTTATTTTGTTGGGTTTTTGTTTTATTTCTTGCTCTTTACATTTTCTGAGCCAAATCTCTGTGACAACATCTTTTTAGAGTATAGCAAAAGCTTCAGTCATAGAAAGTGCTTTAAAAATGTTGTGAAAAGCTTTGGACTAAAGTCTGCCCTCAAACCTTCATTCACAGAGTATGGAGAGAGATTCTGGATCAGTACAATTAAGAAAATAAAAACTTTGTCCAGAATATTTTCTTATTAATGTCTCCCAAAGACTGTTGATAGCTGGATGTCAGGTGATTTCATCAACAGGTTCACTCTAAACTTTGACCTGTCACCAAAATTTGTATTGAACTATATTGCACTATTATTTATATTGAATCAAGTCTACAGATAAAGAACACTCTAATTCCTCTTAATGTAAGTAAGTAATTTAGTAAACTGAATGGTGCCAGAGCCTGTTCTCTGGTCCTGAGGCCCATTGGCATAATTTGGTCCTGGCCATACTATTAACCTCCAAATAGGGCAACTGCATTCAGACTGCTTACTGGGAATGATGTCTGAAACATGCTTATTCCCGAACATTGCCCTGAATGGGGCACTCTTTTGGGGGAGCATGGGCTGGTCCATGTCAAAAAACATCTGAGGAACAACGCTAGACATTTAATAGTGACTGTGTCTACAGCTTGGGCCTGTGCCCTGATCCTGTTTAATTTACTGGTGTGGACATAGCCTCTGTTTGTGTTTCTGTTCCTGTGCCTGTATTCTTGGTGTAGTTTACTTTGAGAAAAAATAAACTAGAAATGAATATGAGCAAGCCCCTAATCAAGAATAACTCTGCTGTAACAAACTCTGTAATGAATATATTTAAAGCTGATTTTGGAGTGCCTAGAGGTTTTATAAGTTCTTTTTTTTTTTATTAGGCCAGATTTGTTACACTTTATTTATGTGAGTAATGTGACTTGGCACAGCGCTTGACCAAAAATACAGAAAAGATTTTGGCAAATATAGCATCCTTCATTACTATCACCTGTAACACTTGAACCAATAATTTGAATAAAAAATGTTTGGCCTAAACCTCTGTCTGAAATTCCCTAGTTGGTTTACTGCAGCTCTGCTCAAAAAGAACAAGGCAAAGCGAATTAAATGATGGGCAACAGAGGATGTTAAAAGGACATCAAGGTATTTATTCTCTCTAAATCCTAGGTGCTGGTCACCACCCTGGGCTCTCCCTGTGTCCTGCTGCTCTTATCCAAAGACTTCCCGAGAGCAGCCAGAGGTGATGCAGCTGTTATGTCTGCAATGCAAAATACTGTATAACTTAGTTTTACACTGCTGTTAATTCAACTGCTCTGCCTGCTTCAGCTTCCTGCCGAGCAAAGTCTGACGGGCCAAGAGGATGTGGTCTGGAGCACGTGTCTCACGAACGCTGTGTGAATAAAGAACTTAATAGGCTCTCCATTTACTTGTACTTGTGTGGAACTGATATGCACTATAAATATCTACTACAGAAAAGACTGGAAAACATGTATACTTCACCAAATCCCAGAGAAAGAAAAGGTTTCCTTTTATTTTTTTTTCCAAAGGAGTGAGGATTAACAACAACAAAAAAAAGAACATAATAGAAAATTATTCTGTTTGTAGAATAAAAATAAGCCACAGATGCTGATTTAAAATTCTAATAATCCAGGCTTCATTAAGCATTTTATTCAGAGCTAAACAGCAAAATCTCAGTTAACCCTGAGAAGAGAGAATTCAGTAGGAGAATTGTTGGGTGCGTGAGGCCTGAACAGGGATAGCCAGCTGAAGGCACTTGCCAGTGTGCTTCCTCAAGCGTCACCTTTGGCACTTTTCTTGTCTGATATTTTCCGTAGTGACCTTGCTTGACACTAAAAATTGTTGTGTGCTAATGAAATCAGTAGAGCACACACTGTTGGGAGGAACCACTACCACAGAGAAGAACCAAGATATCCCATGAGACAAACCGAGTGGCCTCTGGAGCAGGGAGAAATTAAATAGTAAGGAGGTCACATGCAGACTAATAGTATTTTCTAAGTAAGTAGGGAATTCCTCAGTAGGGAACAACTGAGAAAGCAGAGAAGCCTGGGTATTAGAAGGGGACCAGATGATTCTAACTCGCCAACGAGACAAAGTTATGCCAAAAATTCAAACTGATAAAGCAATTCAAATTGCTGCTAAATGCGATGAGTGTGTGTTCAGGCTGAAGTAGGTGTGTGCAAGAGCTCAGGTCTACCTAGTTTGCAACCTGTGGTCGCTCTTACCATGCAGCTGAGGTTAAGGGTATCTGCACTGTCCTGAGTAACCTTTCACAAAACAGAGAATGAGGGGGATATTTCTGTTATTTGCCAAATATTGGCTGCAGGACAAGAAGGGGAAACACCAGTGATGGGTAGCTTTGGACTAAAGACAAGAAAGTTTGAGTCTGGCAGAGCCACGGGGTTCAATAGCAGATTCTCACTGGCAGAAGTGGAGGAGAAATTCAGCTTCCCACCTCAGCCTCTGTCTTCTGAAATTGCTTCTTCTGCAGGGGCTGGTCCAGGATGTGTAGAGGTGGTGGCCAGTAAAAACAGCTCTCTGACCTGGCTGGCCCAAAAAGACTTCTGTTCTTGAGTCAGTGTTGGATGCACTTTACTTCTCTGTGAACACAGAAAATAACCAAAATAAGTCTAGAAAGTTGAGCAACATTTGTAAGTTAACAAATTGACAGGAAGGCAATATATTCTTAAGTTTCCCCAACTGTGAGGACAATTCAGTGAAAATTCAGATTGCAAGATTTCCCTTGAAATAAATGCAGAATAATTCCTTATGTTTTTTGTTTTGTTTTGTTTTGTTTTGTTTTAAATCAAAACAGTGCAGCAGAGGCTTCCCTAGGATATGACCAAATATAGACACCTACACAATGGTGACAATTGTAAACACCTTTTTCTACCATTTCACGGATGTGCAAAATGTGCTGTTGATTCTTTCTCCCCCCACAAAAAATGCTGAGGCGCCATCACACAAAAGCCTGTTTTTTCCTTACTGGCAAATGTCTATAAAAATACAGTCTTACATCTCTGTGATAGATAAGAAATACTAAAGGAGCAATAATAATTAATGGCCATACAAGATGAAACTCCAGTTGCTCAGACGGCTGTCTCCACATAATCTGTATTTTATACAAAAGTAGAAAGAACTCAATGGAATTTCAGCTGTGACCGGATAAAAACTGCCAACAAAAAGTGATAAGGAAAGTCTAATGTGCATATTAATCATGTTTATAGCGCCTCATTTGCTGATATATTAGCTTAAACTCCCTTTCGAAATACATTTTTGATTACTGGTAGAATCATTTGATACGACCAAACTTAAATAGGCTCAATTAATATTTCCAGATTCTCTTAATTAAAAGTAATTGATTATGATGGTCTTTCTAATAAATCACAGAGCAAATGAGTTTGAAAATATACTGTTGGATGAGCTGGACTTTTAAAAATGTGGAAAGATTTTAGCTACAAAATATATCTTTATGTATTTATTGCCTTAGTTTGCATTCCATGTTTTTATTATCTGCTCAGCTTTTTGTGCTACAGTTTAGATCCCAAAACAGCATTTTATGTTAAAATGCTGCCAGCTGAATTCTGCATATATTATGTTTGCCACTTCACATTTCTGTATACAAGCAAGTACACAGGAATAGGTAATTAAGTACAGAAGTCTCTTCGTCCCCTCTATTTTTTTCTTTCTCTTCTACTACCCAATTTAGAATTTCACCATCTGTCTTTAGAATCATTTCTCTTTTACTCCTTAGCAAACAGCCACTTCATCACGGCACTGCTTAAAGATGGTCAGGCCATTTGTTGTGAGCAATTTATTAGAAGAGTCCTGGCTGTCCACTCCTCTGTCTGATCACTGTCTCTCCTTGCTCTGCACAAATTTATTTGCAATTCATCATTGTTTGAGTCAACTGCCATTGATAGCAACAGGCTTGTTCCTTTGGCTTCAATAGCCTACAGTCAGACAGCAGATGAGCATATTTTAGCCTGCTGGCTTGCAAACTGTGCCTCTTGTTTGTGTTTGCTGCGAGTTGATGCAATCACCTGCTTCACAAGCGCGTTTGGACCCCCTGCAACACTTTACAGCCTGGGGACTGAAGCAATAATGCAGTAGCAAAGGAAATGGCCACTGTGCTGGATGGAGAGCTGGGGTCTATCTGCAGAGACGGGAGAGAAGACAACCCCTGAGAAATTAGGCCATGCCCTTCTTTTCCAAACGGTTTTCAAAAGCCATTATCACTCAGATTAGGCAGTGGTGTAGCAAATTTAAACACAAACCTTTTTTTTTTTCTATCCCAGTGACACAAAATGTTGCTCCTACATGTATCTCTGCAGTTTCAGTTGTATAAGCTGAGGTCAGGCTCTCTCCTAACTTGGTGCCTAGGTTGTGTCCAAGTGCTCGTGGAGTGACTCATGGAGTGCGGAAAGTGGGTGCTGCCTTCATCTGCCTCCGTGCTTAGCCTGGGAATTTAGACAGTCCCCTGATGCTGCTAAGAGTTGTTGCAGCCTGTCCGCAGCCTCATTTCACTTGCCTCCTGAGTCCTTTTTCCAGAGTTGGAGTCAGGTCAGCTGGAAGCCCCAAAAAAGTTTGCACCTGTCCTCTATTTTGAACACAAAGCTCTCCTAAAGAATATTTCTCAATATGTAGAGAGATTAAGGAAAATGCTTATGGATAAAGGAAACTTGTCCAGGTTATCTAGGTCATATTTGAAAAATGCCTGCATCATAATGGAAGCAAAGGGGTCACTTGAGTTTTCCATACGCTTCCTGTGTGATCTGTAATTCTCTCCCATAAGTTCATTTGACCTGTTGAATCCATGCCCTCCTTCACTTATCCTTTCCAGCAATTACTGTATTTCTTTGCGGGCAGTGCAACTGAGACTGGCCCATTAATGGCCACATTCTTCACTGCAAATAATTGCCAAATTAGTACTCCCTAACTAAGTGCATGCTAGGGAATTCGTCCCTTAATAGTTGCTTCAGAAGTAAATGTTTCTTATCATGCTAGATAAGACTTCAGCCATTCATTTTCTCCTTGCTTGGAATTACTTTCCTGCATCCCATACTCTGGAGCGCTGCTGTGTCCCTGCACGTTGCCCTGTTTATGTCAATGGGCTGTGCTGATTATTCTATCACCACACTAAATATTACATTTTGGGGCAGTTCAAGGCTATGTGATTTACAAGATAATCCTATGTTTCTTTGAGAAATTAAGTGACTCTGCTCTCCTAGTACCACTCACAGACAGCATGACTTCAGATGAGTTTGCCTTACTCTTTATGGGACTTTCTAGTTGCATTAAGCCTAGCTGGACTGAAAAAAAAGCTTTTGCTCACCAAGCCCCCCATGGTGAGTCTCCATATTAGCATGCTGTCCTATTATGGCTTGGTCTGGAGTAAGGTAAGGTAAGGTAAGGTAAGGTAAGGTAAGGTAAGGTAAGGTAAGGTAAGGTAAGGTAAGGTAAGGTAAGGTAAGATGGGACACCTGTTTTTGAATGTTAAGTCCTATGTCTAGATGTAAGCAAATCTTTTGTTTGCTTTCACGGAAGAAATAGTAATATTTAACTAAGTATATTTCTTAGTAAGAGCTGAAATAATTGTTTGTTGGGTGGATAGAATACCAGCAAGACTTTGTGTTTCCAAATAATTAGAATTTTAGTTGGAGCCTTGATTTCCTCCTGGTAACATGATGATGTGCATGTGATAGGCAGTAAGGGCTTATACACATTTACAAAGTCCCTAAATTAGGAAGGAAACTAAACTTCTGTCCCGATTCTGCTGCATTACATTCCTGAGAATGTCACCATTGTATGGTTCATGTACACAGCAATATAATTTAACAAATGACAAGCTTTTCCCTAGATGCCATGACTTCATTCATTCAGTTATGTTACTTTTTAAGTGATAACACTCTAATTAGCTGCTGAACTTTGGTGTTCTTTGCATACCCTTCCCAGTCCAAACGTTCACTTATCTCTCCAAAGTGCTACATGACATCCTTGTTGTTTCAGGAGAACACAGTTACCATTCACTGGCTGCCCCCACACTATCTAAGATAAGTGTTATATGACACATCTTCTAATTCAGAGCACTGCACAGACAACAAAAATTGTCCCTCTGCACAAACTTCTTGGCAGCAAACTCAAAACACCACCATCTTATTGGATATTGAGTTTGTTATAACACTTCTGAGTACTTGAATCTGCTTTTTGCAATCCAGGAATTCAGAATTTCTCACATATACAATATCTGTATAAGCAGGCTTCAGTGGCGTTTCTGAGGAGTAGTAACCTCACAGCAATATTGAGTTATGGTTGTTAATTTACCCTCTACAATCCTGAGCCAAAACTGCTACTGAATTCTGTTTGACTCACAGAAAGAATTACCAGTTTCATAGCACTTCAGTTTAGACATGAAACAGTAATTTCACTAAACAGTTTGTGTTTGGTTTTAATTGTACATATACATATACACACCAATTTCATTTAGTTTGCTCAAAGAAAAGCTCTGGTTCCCTTTTAGATACTTTTTTCTTTTCCCTGTGTCTTTCCCAGTAGTGGGACAAGTTATACGGATATATATATATATATATATATACATACATACATACATACTACACAGAGTAGCCTCTCAAGCTTTTCTTACTATTCGCCACATTCTGTTTAACTACTCTTAATTAGCCTCTCCAGGTAGCCTACTTTTTTTTTTTTTTTTTTGCAATGCTTGAAAACACCCATGCTTCCAAAGAAGTTCTTCCAAAAATTGCTGTAAGAATCTTGGTCTATTGCTAGGATTTCCTCTATCCATCATGGGAGAACAATTACAAGTGAGGAAAGAAAATACTTTGTTGGGACTTTCAGTACAAGGACTGGGAAACACATTAGTGACATTCCCCTCCGAGACAACTACTAGATACCACTTTGCAGGATGCAACCCATACATGGAGACCATCTCGACAACGACATAGCGTAAGAGAAGGATCTCAAAAGTAATCTTCACAACACATTTAAGACAAGAACTAACAAAATGGTGAATGAACTCCAGCTGGTGAAAACATATGGTGGATTCTTAGTTTTATCTTCACTATCTTTGCTTGCAAACAAATGTGCATTTGTCCTGCATTTGTGTTTGTTTATTCCTCAATGACTTTAAGTGAGTATCATTTTAACTATAAATCCCTGGTGAACATACATTCCCACAAAATCACACCACATTGTGTGCTGGGTATAAAAAGGGCTGCTACAAAAATGAAGGGAATATCTGTTCTCCATGTCCATACTTTACAAAATAAGAAGCAATGGGCTTGTGCTGCAGTAAGAGTCATGTCATGAAGTATTCATATGGGTTGCCTGAGGTGTCTGTATTCTCCATCCATAGAAACCTTTAAGAATCTCATAGACAAAGATTTGTCAGAAGTGATACCTGTACCACTCAGCATTCCTTTCTATAATTTTAAGATTTCTCCTTCGAATTAAATTTATATCTTCCACATTTTACAAAGCTTACATGCAGCTGGAAAAAAGTGTTGCTCAGTAACATGATAATTTAAAGGAATTCTACTTCATGAATAAGAAAAAAGTGGGAGAAGAACAAATATATATATTTTTACCTGTCACTGAACTGATCATTGAAATGCATGTATAGACAGCTATTCTCTACACCACTGCTGAGTAAAGAAAAAAAATCCTGGAAGACACCTTTCTTTTGGTGTGGAAAACCCTGGATTCTTACTGCTCCTCCCGAAGAGCCAATCATAGATAAATACTGACTTTTTAGACTTTCCCAGAGAATAGGAATTCCAAGAAGCTTACGTGCTGGCTGAAGAAAAGGAGTTGTTGTCAGGCATTTGCACAAAGAGCTCTGAGCTTTCAGGCTTTTAGCACTACCACTTGTGTATCTGTGTGTGGAAGTGATCACACACTGGCCCTTGCTGGACAGGCAGTGCCATGTGCTATGGCATATTTTGATCCTGTTGGTACCTGCATGGTTATTTTTTCCACTTTCAGAAGGGAAATACTCAGCTGGCTCCACTGATGTGTCTTTATATCTCTACCAAATGGCGAAAATCCTGATTTTCTGTGTCAAGGATGGTACAGAAAGCTGATTCTGTGTTTGGATACAGAGCTAGCAGTATGCACACAGCACGTATCCAGATGTCACTGCTTCACATGTACAGAGCTATGAAAGTGAGGATTCCTGGCAGTAGTGTCCAAGTGCTTAGGGAGGAGGAGGAGGAGTGCAGGGATTTAGTCCTATCCTTCCTCAAGAGCCAAAGCAGGCCTGACATTGCTATGAACTGCCAGCTGATTTCTTTTCTTCACCTACACTGATCGCTGTTGCAAATGCTCTTTGGTATCCTAATAGTCCTGTACTGCCTGGTATTCAGTGTGATAAAGTGTAACTTGGAAAGGGTCCTGAAACAATAAGAAACTGCAGTAATCCACAACTAGAGTTTTTAATAGCGTAAGAACAGGATGTGTATTCTTGCCAGTTTTATTTGTGGGATTCAGAATACCATTAAAGTGGTAGAAGGGGAGGGAGGGTGCTTTGCTTTGCTGTTAGGGGTGGATTGGTTTATTACAGCATTCATTTTAATTAGAATTCCATAATATACCCACATAAAGGTTCATGCCACAGTTAAGCTGATATTTTTCTTGCTTTATTTATGACCACATAAAATATGGTTTCCTGAGGATAATCTCCAAAAGCTCAGGGATTTAAGCTCCACCCCATTTATATTTCTTAAACATCACATGCAAAAATAATTCCTTTGACTCCTCTACTCACCCTCCACACTTCTTTAAAACAGGACAAGGTGCAGGACAAAGGTAAAATGTTTTTTCCTATATACCAAGTACTATTCAGAGGGCATTAAACAGTTGATTCTATAGTTACCATTAAGTTAAAAATATATATACTTTATTTGAAACTTCTAAAACTCACAGGTAGATGAAAATTTGTATTTCAGCATGGGTTTCTAAAGCTATGAACCAAAATATCTGAGTTTAGGCATATTGGATCAGATTTTCAAAGGCACACGTAAATAGCTCATGGGATTTTCCAAGGCATGGAATCAGGAGATGTTAATTAGGCTGCCTAACTGCCTCCAAAACTGCCCTAACTGCCTCCAAAAATCTGACTAAATAACTATCTACCATACCAAGTACTCATATACATTTACAACATTCAACCCTAATCAGATAGAGGACTTTGGAGGAGCTGAGCAGTATATTATTCAGAAGAACCAGGGACTCCAGGATTTTCATGGAAATGAGGTTGTCTAAATGTGATGGGATCTAGTTTATGCACATTTGAAGGTATATTTGAAATTAATGTCTCACTCTGAAAATTTTGATTTTGGGAGGTTGTTTTTGTTTTGGGTTTTTTTGTTTGTTTGTTTTTTGGGTTTTTTTTTGGCTAAAATTTTCATGACAGTGAAAGAAAAATTCTGCTTAGGCATAAATCAGCCTCCAAGGTATGACCATACTCTCCCTATGAACTGTTTTCACAGTTTTACATGGTGGAACTAGGCAGAAAACATCTGGGACAGAGGGAACTCACCTTCAGGCACTCATCTCCACTAGAACATTTGGGAAACAATTAGAGATTCCTCAGAAGTGTCTGGGACTTGTTCCCATTAGTTCTTGTTGAAGGACAGGTCTCAGCAGCTGAAGGGTGAGTACAGAAGAAGAAGGAAGAAGAAGGAATGGGAGGAAGAAAGCTCTGTCCTGCTGTATGACACCTTGGAAAAGCCACCAAAGGAAAATTATTTGTTATATCCACAGGCTGCAACGTCTGGCTATGCTGCAAGACTGCATTTCTGAAGTTTCTGTACTTCTCTCACATTTATCTGAGATAAGTGATGCTGTGCCTCACTGCATTAAGTTCTCCAAATGGCACCTGGGCTGTTTATGTGACTTAAGACAACAATTTCCAGTTTTACCAAAGGGAATTGACTAATTCATGGCGTTCAAACAAAGAAAGTGATTTTAAGTCTGGAAAACTAGACTTCCTTGGAGAGTCCAGATAAAATCATGGCATTGTTTTAACACAGAGAAAGCTATGAAGTGACACAACTTTCCTTCTTCCTCTGCATATGAGATTTATGATTAAAAGAAAAACCTCTTGCAAAAGTTCTAACTGTACAAATTTCAATCTATGGTAACAAGTCATGGGATGTTTCACAGTTTCACAGTGATCTTTATTAACCACTGGCACTATTCATTTGGGGTTTGGTGTATCCCTAGTGTAAAGATTGGATGGTTGTCTGAAACATCATGCTTTTGGTCAGCTAGAAGTTATGGACTTGCTGATGGAAGTCTTGCTGAAGGTAATTCTGTGGTCTATACTGTGAAAGATGGCTGCCTGTGAAACTCCTTTGTGCTATAAAATAAAAAGTACTAGATTATTACATACAAAAAAGCTGTAGATATTGTCAGTCTGATCTGGATCTATTACATGGGAAGGAGAAAAAGGTAGTCTTTCCAATCATATTTCCATTAACATTTTCCTTATTGTTAATACCTGCATCTTAATCTGGAGACAGAGAATCTTCCAGTGATGCCATCAAGAAAGGAAATTGTTTAGAAACATCAAGCAAGAACATAAATCAGAGGAAAGACAGACTCGTTGCATTCACCTGCTTCGCACGTGAACCTTCACATCTCTGGAGAAAGGATGCAAAGACTACACCACCAATGGCAGTCTGAAGGCTGAATGTATCATTTCTTTTCACCTGTATCTGATTTTAACACAGTCCACCTCAAGGACTAATTCTGTGCCACGTAACACAGGCAGAGGTGATGTTAGCTCCATACCCATGACTGGAGATTATCATCAGGAAAGCTGTGTCATGAAGTAAGTCAGAGATAAATGAACCCCTCTGAAAGAACCATGCTCCCAGACTCTCCTCCTCCATCCTTACCATTGTTTCATTTGAGATCTTTGGCAAATTGTTTGGTTCCTAGCAAATTGAGAGTTATGATGAGGCAACCTGCCAGCTCTGCCCGTGTTATGCCTGGGGTCCCGAACTGCTGTTATCAATCATTCCCTTAACACTGATGAAACACTAAAACTCTGTTCCTTTATTGCTTTATCTTAATAATTGCTGCAGAAATGCTTGCAGACATGTAAAAATTTGAAACAATGGTTTGTAAAACCAGTCAGTAAGCCATTAGCTTTGATGTTAACAGATTACTCTTTGCAACTAATAGTGTATTTTGCTGCCATTTCCTTTCTAACAAAGCAACAAAGATGGATTTTTACTTTTTAGGGGCAAAATCACTGAGATTAACTATATGGATTTCATTTGTCACGAGTATTAAGAGTTTTGCAGTGGCTGATGAGTGTATTTTAGATATCCTGAAAACAGATAGATATATAGTTTACTTCTTTCATGCTAGAAGTTGTCTAAAAGAGAGCCATTATTTACGTCCTTTATATCTAATCAAGATAAACTCTCAGTCTCATAAATAAGAACAGCCTTATTTGTTTTAGTGACTTATTTGAGTCTGGAAAGATTTGCTGAGCAGGGGCTGGGCTTGATAATATTTCACAAAGCTAAAAATTTGTACTTGATACATTCTTGACATGAGACACATCATTTTTCACATATAAGAACAATTACCTCATGTTTACACAGCATTTAAAGCATGGAAAGTGATTAGATTTTACCATCTCTGGGGTGCCTGGGATTTACAAATTGCTACTGGCTCTTTAAATATGAAAAGACATTCATTTAATGCTCTTTAATTTGGTGCCACTTATCTGTCTGTGGAAAGGTTCACTCCTAGTGCTGGTGATGAGTATGAAATACAGGCCTAGAAATAACTGTCAGAGAGGGAGGAGGTTTTAACTGGAAGATAAATGTTAAGATAGATCTGCCTCCTTGAATCAGTGGGATGAGTCTCATATCCTGGCTGGCCCACTCCTTTTGGGTTGATAAGGTCTTCCCATGTGCCGAGGGAGAATGGCAGGAGAGGTCAACGAGCTGCTGCAGGGAAGCCTTCATGGCTGGGAGAGGAGATATTTCAAACCCAGGCAAAGGAAGCGACAGGATGAAGGATTTGAATTCGTGGATGGCAGCTCTTTGGCAGGACAAGCCAGGCTGATGGATGCGCCGGGGAGGTGAGAAGGATTCCTCTGATACAGCGTAAAGCCTTGCCGCAGCCAGGCTGCAAGCATGCTTCGAAAAGCAGCCAGGAAAGGGACTCTCAGGCTTGTTTCTCCATTCCTGTTCAAAGTGATCAGCTTAGAAGAACAAAAAGAGACCTAAATCACCTAGCCCTTTAGCTGTCAGCCTTGCCAAGTCTGCTGAGGAATGAAGATCAGGTGTGTTCTTTTTCTTACAGTGTCTTTATCACCACTTGCACAGCATCCACACCAGCAGTTTTCCACACTCAGGGTACTCTTTGCCAGTAGATTAAAATTTAACTCATGTTTCTTCTTCACTTTCATTGCCATAACTGCTGGGAAGCTATCAAGTTTACAGCATGTTTGCAGGTTTGGTTTTGAACCATCACTACTTCAGTAGCACCACTGGGTTTGCTCTCTGTAAGATTTACTTAATGCAGAGCTTACGTATGGTATATTCTTTAAAATACATTGCATTCTATTGAATTCTACAATGAACGTGTCCACGGATAGACAGTTTGGCTCAGGGTCTGGGATAATAAGTAGTCTGGGCTGATCTCCTGACCCTACTCCCCAAGTAAGGGTTATGCTGCTGGCTATCCCAGACTAATAGACTTGTTATTTCTCAGATACATGTATATCACTGTCTGGCACAGAAACCAGGCCATGTATGGTGTTTCTCCTCAGTAGGATGAAAGCTCTACAGCTATGCTGGAGCTGCTGGAGTAAAACTTTCTGGCTGTAGTTTTTGTTCTTGTCATTAAATGAAGCACTTCCATATCCTGGAAACATCTCCCTGTTCCACTTTTGTGAATCATTCTTCTCAGTTTGCTTCTGTGCTCTTAGACATGTTAGTAAATAAACATAAATCCAATGTCTCGTACAATCAGTTTGCTTCATAAACCAATGTACCAAATATCAGTTCTAAGAAAAAGACTTCAAGTGACTGAGCTAACTACTCAGATGTGTGGAGCTTGGTACCTAGTTTATAGACCTTAGTGGTAAAAAAAATTAACAATCAGCTATGCAAACCCTTGATGCTTTGGCCATCTTTTGAGATAACTATCCTTTCGTAATTTTTGACACTTTCATAATGATGCTCCTCAGATTCATTACTGGGGGGCAAGAGGGGACAGAGCACGAAGGAAGGATTGAGGAGGACTTTTTGAATAAAAATTGTGAAAAAAAAATCAGGAACTTTATTTTTCTTGCGGAGTATCTGTAGCTAATCAAGGTAAACTGGTGCTCCCACACCCTGTCCAAGATTTTAAAATATGGTTTTAATGGAAACAAATGCTAGTATTTTTAAGTCTAGTCATGCTGGGGGCCCTCAAGGTTTTCGAACGGGGTAAGTCAGAGAGGGCAACACCCCCATAATTTATATCAGGTTTACATAGCTTTCCAAGGTATCAATTAAAACATTTGGCTTCAGACAAAATTTATTCTTTGGTAAACTAGAAACCACACTGCCTACAGACTATGTGCCTCCATCTTCAGAGCAACGGTATGTGTTGATTTTTAAAGTCAAAGATGTTTGGGGCGCAAGGGCACAAAGGTCACCTCTATCTTCCCCAAGCACACTGTTAGAAAGGCTGTTACATAAATGATACAGCATGACGAGGTGTCACAGTCTGAAGGGTATTGCCGCTTAGCTTCTGAGCTGTGGCTTTGGAGGGAAGGGAATGCAGCCTCACACCCGACTTATACCCAAACTGAACCACTTTCTGAACAACTCCAACTCTGTGGGAATGCACACGTGTGGCTCAAATCAACCTGAGCGTTGCAGCGGATCCGCGCTGCGTTTAAGGCAAAGCACACAGCCGGGGTGAGCCCTGCGCAAGCTGATCCCTCTCCGGGTTATTTATCCCCTGGACGGTTTACAGCGCGGTCCCGGCCACGAGGGCCGCGTCCCCAGCTACAATTAGCCAGCGCGTAACCCTGCCTCCGACCCGCTGCCGCGGCGGGGGAAGCTCTGTACAAACAAACAGCACAACACTGGCAACGCTTCAGAGCCGGCCCGGAGCTCCGCACCGCCGCCATGAGTGAAAGTAATTAGAGACCGCTCGCACAGGTTGTTAAGAAATGTGTAAACAGCAGTATAAACAACACCAGGTCAGGTCAGCGAAGGAGACTGGCACTTGGGGAGGCCGCTGCTGGAGCCTGCCCAAGTGTGAAATTCCCAACTGGGAGAAGAACATTTGGAAAAACAACACGATGGGGCTTTATCAACACAAATCATCTCCTAAGTGGCACATTTTATTTGGAGTATGTGTGGCCTCAGTCTAGAAGAAGGGAAGTTTTTATCAATCTGGGCTTTATCGCTTCCAGATATCTCTCGTTGTTTACTGGCAGCGCGCACAATGCCTTCATTTGCAGCAGTCCAGCTCAAACACGGGTTGGGCCGGGCTCGTTGTGAGGCCCACAGTGAACTGCCTGTGCTCCTTTCTCAGCGTCCAGCTCATAAATCTTCGCTCCCAACACTGAAACGCCTCTTTGTGACCATCACCCTTGAGCAACGCAGCATCTTGGCCCTAATTCATAGATTTGCTTAAACTCATGCTGGAGATCCTCCCCACTCAGCAAAGCACGTAGACCCACACTTAGCTTTAAGGAAGAGTTACAAATGTCTCTCTGAAGAGGAGTAGCGATTTCCTGGCATGGGTGTCGCAGGAAGTATCACAGTGGCACAGGTGAGGAAAAAAACAGTATCCATCTGCCTTTCTTTCTAATCCAAGAGAGTTCACCTCTCTCCCATCCATAATTTACGGAGTACAGTTACTGTGGACTTTGCTGTGGTCTTGACAGCAGGACAGAGCCACTTTTGCCATACTTTGCTCCTGAGGAAAATGTAGCTTCTTCTGACAGGTTTCCTGTCACTGGCCAAGATACACAGTTCTCATGCAAGATGTCCAATCAAACAGATTGGGTTTGCAACCCTCCAGACGGCCAGGGCAAGGGACAAGGTAGCCAGAGTAGCCCCATCTGGGGCACATGCCTCTCATCCCACTTAGGCCAGCCATTCCAAGAGACTTTTCCACCACGACTTCAACTAGGGGACATGAATGTTTCACTGCTAATCTGATGTAGCGATCCTGTGGGGAACTTAGCAGCACCAATCAGACCCTAACACCATACCCTAACAAGTCTCTTCTCTTGGTGTGTAGGTTATGTGTAGAAAGCTGTTCATCAACCTTCATCCTCAATCTCTGGGTGAGCCCTAAACTTGGTGTCTTAGCTCTCCAAAGCTTGTACAGGTGCAAAAAAAAAAATGGCTTATATTGTGACACTATAGCTATGGGCACATGTTCTGGTTTGCTGGAGTGCTGTTGTATGGCCCTGACCCCCTCTACACTGTTCCTTGCTCAACACAGATTATATGTAACGCAACAGTGACTAGATGCTTTGCTTCCCCTTCTCTCTTGAAAGACAACAGAGAAACATGTTTTGGTTATAGGTGATGATTCTTCACAGTGTGGGGCAAAGGACAGAAAGGGAGAAGGGAAAGGCAGAGTTCATGGAAAGCTAGGTACAGTTAGTAAGGAAGGTTCTCATTTGTGCAATACAAAGTAAACAGCTTAATACATCTCTAGTACATGTTTTGCTGAGATCTTTGAAGTCTTCGTGCTACGCTTACTGTTTGTTGATTCCAGTGCCATGGAGTTAGTCAGTGATCACCAGCAGGACATATCTGGTTAATGACTGAACAGAGGGATGTATGTTTGGCCAGCTGAAAGCAAAAGGGAAGCTCCTGTTCTTGATGCCTGCCTTCAGCTGCTGTTTAACTTGCATCCTGCTCATTTTCTCTCTTACAGACCATCTGTAAAAGGAAGCAGGACCACACAACTGAATGTGAAAAACTCAGCTGGACCCATGGGCAGCACCACTGCCCATGGACGAAGGCATTCACTGACCATAAGAGCTAAGACGCTGTCGGGCAAGCAGTTTATGGTTATCCAATAGCCACTGCTCACAGTGGTACCACGTACCAAACAGTTGCTCCCAAAAGAATGAAGCGCATGGGAAGACATGACATGGGAAGACAAGAAAAAAAATAAGAAAAAAAAATAAGAAAAGCACAAAATAAACAAGCAAACAAAATAAAAAAGCCAGGAAAAAAAAAAGCAAGGAATAAAATAAAAGTATGTTTATCATATGTGCATATACACAGGACGTGTAGAATTATTATTGTTGCTACACTGAATAACTGACTACCTTCAGCCAACTGTCATTTGACACCTTCTTTTCCAGGTTACTTATGGATATGTAATACAGCACATGTCCTAGCACACATCTCTGGGGAAAACCCCTGATAACTATTGCAAGAATTGAACATCTACTCTTACCCTCTCCTTCCTGTCCTGTAACCAATTATTCAGTCATTAAACATACTTCCTTTTATGCCAGAGCACTTGGTTTCCTTTAAAGCCTTTGATGAAGAACTTTGCTGAAAACCTTTTGGAAATCCAAATGCACTTTGTCAGGCAGATTGTTGTATGCTTGTTGACATCTTCAAAGGTTTTCAGTTGTTTCTTCAGGCAAAACTTAGCTGTATGTGTAGGAATCTCATTGACATTTCTCCAGTAAATTGCATGTTACAAAGTGTCCTCTAATTCTGTTTTTCATTATAGTTTGTGTCAGTTTACCTGGCATGGGTATGAGGCTTCTGGGTCTGTACTTTCTTCAGTATCTCATGAAGCCCTTTTAGAAATTCACGTCACACATTTCTCCTTACAATCTTCAATTTTAAGCAAGAGGTTCCACAGCACCCTGAGTGATTTAGCTATTTTATCTTTGGTTCTTTTAAATACTGCCTGGTCTTGATGACTTCTGATGGATAATTTTGTCAATTTGTTTCATAACCCCCTCTACAGCCTTTTTAGTTTCAATCAGTTCCTCTGGTAATTACCCCCACAAAGAAGGATTCTGACTTGGCGACAAGACAACAAAAAATAAAGCAAACAAATAAAAAGTATAGAGCTCAGCCTTGCAAGAATCTTACTGAGTAAAGAGCGTTTTCTGAGCTGGTGACACTGGTCTATTTCTGTATCCCAGATTTCTTCACCTGAAATTTAACAGTGTTCTTGCTCCTGGTGTTTTCTTACCGTGAGTAACTTGGTCAACATCTTCACATTTCTTCTCTACCTTGAAAAAGACCTTTGAGGAAGAAGGAAGGTCATGTGCTCCCCAGGGAATATCCACCACTCTCAGAAATGATGTCCATGTCCTCACTTAAGACACAATCCTGTTTCTCACATTTTCTCTAGTAACGCTGTTCCTAAGTTCTTTTCAGCAGTGTAGGCAAAAAAAAAACCCAGACTCTTCCAGCAAGAATGAGAGGCTGGGGCTGGAGCAAAAGCTGGGCCTGTATATTTAGAAACTATGACTTTTAGACACCAAGAGAGGAGCAAGAAGGGAGGGATTAAAAAAATCTACATCTGTAGATCAGATGAAAGATACCTGGATGCAGAGTTGTGGGGATGTAGGATGTCTGGTCTACCAGAAGGCCTGATGAACTAGTGAATTAGCAACAGCTAGAGCCATCAAGTCCCCAGCTTCATGCCCACTACCATATGAATGCAGTCTTTTGGTGAGGTGTTAGCCAACTTAAAGCCGTCTTTATTGTCTCATGGCTTCAGCCTTGGTCTCACCAACCGAGGACAGCTAGATCATTGTGGTCTCTTTTGAACCCATTAATACTGGCAGCACCACACAGAGTTCAGTACCCAGCTCCAGTTTATTTAAGGTTGGCTTTAAAAAAAAACATTATGTGCTGAATTTTATTAAATCAACTTAATGGGAGCTGTGAAGTAAAATAAATAAATATGGAACTCATTTCTGCAGTTAGTGGGAATTATTCTGTTTGTTTACAAAGGCGATTAAAAGCTTACTGGAGGTGTTCATTTCAGCAAGGAGGCCTCATTGATGGATCAGCACAGCCTTTCCAAGACTGTATCCAGAGTTTCTCAGCAGTGCTCTCATTAGGCTCTAACAGTTAAAACACCACACAACTGAAGAGAACTATTAATGTTTCCTGGTGGCCTCCAACCTCCTCTACATTAGTTTTTCCCAAACCACACTGCATAAAAACTCTTTTAAGGGATTGGGGGCTGGTAGCCTGCAAAAAGGTTAGAAAAAGGAAGAGCTGAGTATTTACTGTTGTTTAAAGAAGACATTTTAAAGGAGAAACCCTGATCACTGTAGAGATGCTTAAACTATTGCACAGTGCATCATCTTTGATAAAATGCTCAGCAGCAGAGGAAGAATGAAGTATTTATACAAAAGTAAGAACAGTACCCCAGAGTATTAGAGTGACCATTTTAAAATGTGAGCTAAGAACTTCTTAGTGTCTCATGATGATGGGAATAGGCACTTTTTGCCATGATATCCAAAAGCATATGGATACGATTGCCAACTGGAAAAGCCAGATTACAAGCTACTAAGGGTCAGGTCTACAGAAGAACATCATCCATGCAGACCCTCTGCTTGGCTTTCACTAAGGTTTCCCCAGTGCCACAACTGTGCTAGTCCAAAAGCTCTGCAGCAGCACCCTCATCCTTAGCCCCACCTGGGGTCCATGGTGGCCACAAAAAGGGAGATGCAAGGAGGAGAGAAAGCTATGAAGAGTGTCCATTTTTTTCTGCCCTCATTTTAGAGTGTGTAGCTCAGTGCAAGCTGTGCCCCTGTGAGGGAAATATTGCAATACTGTCTGAGCAGCACAGCAACTGCAAGGCAAGCAGCCATCCCAAGCCTTTGCAACAGAAAGTCTCTCGTGCTTGCCTCTACCCATGGGATTTTTGTCATTCGCAGCAAACAGTCACTGGATAAAATACAGAAATAAGCCTAAGAACATGAGTGGGATTGAGAGCCTAGAATAGGAATGAGATAAACTAGAGAAATGGGAATCTAAAGAGCTCAGAGGATATAGTAAATTCCTAGTGTAGGAGGAAGAAAAACACTATTGTATGACTTTCAGCTGTGAAGATACTCAGGCATTAAGTATTTTATGTCAAGTTTTCAGTTTCAATCAGTTTTATTTTATCTTTGTTTCGATAGTTTCTTTTTCCTAAATCTAATCCACATATGACTGAGTCATGTGAAAGAGCCAGACTAGCTGCTGACCTTATAGATTACGGGGAAGATGTGAGGGATGCTCTAGCTGTCCCCTTCTCACAGCAATAGTGAATAACAACCGCTGAGACCTAGGCCCTTGCAATAGCAGTTATAATAAACCCAAGGGCCCAGAAGATCATTAAGCAGAGATAGAAATCGCTTTAAAATCTCTTTTTCTGGTTTGCTAATCAACTGCCACTGTTGCTTTAGGTTGGAATTTGTCCTATACATTATCATTATCCCAGAGTATCCCCTTGCAGATGATTGTAAAGCTTTGTATTAAAATTCTGCATGATGTAGTGGGATGAAATCTTTCCTCCCCCCAAATAAAAAGATTTAGTAGAAACTTGGCACCAGAACGCATGTTTTTGTTTCATTATTATGATATATAAAGGTTCATAGGGTTTTCAGCATATTCTTATAAAAAAAATCATTAGCACATGCTGAAATACACAGCTTTCTGGCAATTATACAGTAGTTAGTCCTCCTTCAAATACACACTTCCTAAAGTGTTTCCAAAACCATTAGCAATCATTCTTAAAATGGAGAATGAGTATTGGAATAAAATTTATACTCTGTTAATTTTGGGGGAATATTTCTTAAAAAGTTTTAATGGTAGCTTGGATACAAAGAGACAGTTTAAAATGTTTTTTGAAGCTTATTTTATTTAGATAACACATTTTATTTTTAAACTGCAGCTCCAACATTTTCATTTTAGCAACTCTTTTCAGTGTAGCTCACTAAATTCTTGTTTAGCTCTCAAAAATAATAATAATCCTTAGCACTTACATACCACTTTAGGTTTTTAAAGTGCTATACAAATATTAACTAATTAATGTTTGTTCAACCCGTAGTGGCCTTATAAAGAGGCTGTAGTGAGTGAACTGAACATTTTCCCTGTCACTGTTAGCCAGATTAAAGGTGTTGATGTTGTACAAACACAAAAATGAGGCATAGTTTGAAACAAGCCACCTGCTATTGATTTTGGCCAAAATATGGAGAATCTCAAACTTGTAGATTACTTCTCAATGCTATCAAATGAGAAAATGAAAAAGTGCTTGTTTGCCTGACTTGGTAGCCAGCAGCTAGTGCTGGCAGTGGGGAAAAGCCTTCACAGCCTGTCTTTGAGCACATATGACTTTTCAGCAACACGGGAAGCAATTTTGTCTGGTCCTCAATGGGTTTTTGGGCTGCTGAAAGCAAACCCAGGGCACGCCATCCCACAGGCACTTGCCCTTGGCTTCACCTCCAACCACCCCTCGCTCCTTCATCAGGACAGTGTCCTTGGTACGATGACTCTTGTGCCTCATCCCTCTCTCTCTTCTCCAAGCTGCACTCATGGACTCAGCCCTGTTCCTCCCTAGAGTCACTGGAGCTTGGAGCACAGCTTTATTTCAAAAAGACATTTTCTAACATGCATTTGTTTTTAATATACTGCAATGACGATCCAGCAATCGTTATGGCAGACGAGGCTTCCCGTACATTGGGACCAAAAAATGACCTTATTCAGCTATATCCGATGCGTCTGCCGGACAGCCTCGTCTTCCCTGTGCTTCCCACGCAGCCCTCAAATTTCCTGGGCTCCTGAACTACAATAACAATGTTGTAATGATCTTAAAGGAGGACGCTTGCACATATTCTGGAAATATCATGGCCATAAACACAACTGGAAGCCTCTAGCTGTCTGATGTCATCCTGACTTTAACAATAGCCAGTAAATACGAACTGAACTATGGCCTAGACTTTAATCCATTTCTCTTTACAAGACTTACTTCAATCAGACACTTCAGATAATGCTCTCTTGTGGGATTCCCACACATCTTGGGTGGCTTTATCGTTCCATCTTCATCTTTTATTAAATCACTGCTATCTCTTATGTATGACACAAGCCCTTGCCAGTGCTGTGTTCCTAAACCCATGGAACTAATGATCTGTTTCCGTGTTCCCTTCTGACGGCTCCAGCGACGCTGGAATGCCACTAATCGCATCAGACATTAGCACCGTTCATGGATTTCTGTTCTTGCGCATTCCCGTGTCCACAGCCATCCGCAGGTGATGTCCAAGGAACGCTGCGATGGTGGCTCTCCGGCTCGTGAGATGTCCCTCCAACGCAGGGGGAACGCTCTGCAGCTGCGGGGCTCCATGCCGACACATCTACTAACAGGATTAGGACTTTAAGCAGAAAAACATGTGTCATTTGCAATAGAGCTGGAGAGCTACCAAGAGCTGCAATTAAGGATGCCTATGCATTTCCATTCTAAGCCTCTGTTTTCATTTGCTCATAACTTTCCAAAACTTTCACCTGTAAGGCTGAACTTTTACAGATTTGCTCTCTGCCAAACTGTTTCATTTTTGCAGTTGTTGAAAGTCTGAGGAAAAAGCAATGCATCTATCTTTTTGAATGAGAGAGGAGAGGCATTTAAAAAAACTCATCGTGTAAACATGCAGATTGAAGTTGATTTATTACGGATTTTCTATTTTATTTAATTTTGTAGAGCATTTTTTTTTACTCTCAAATTATGTTCCAGCACCTGGAAAATATGGGATAATTTTTTAATATGGCAGCCTAAATAATGCAACATACCTTTCCTCTACACTTTTAGACGGATGCCTAGTTATAGAATTTTATAAAGTTGATTTAAATACCTAGATAAAAATGATTTTCCTCTTAGTGGCTCTTAGAGGTCTCCGAACTCCATCCCAAAGGTATGGCTTTGATATCTCTGTTCTTCAGTTTCTCAGTATAGAAAATGGGAATGACACAAGAGGACCATGATGCTTTCTTAGTTTGCATGGATAACACACAAGTGCTATACTATTACTAAAAATCTGTGTGTGTTCTTGACTTCTAGAGATGTCTCCAACTACTTTGAAACTGAAGAACTGTTTCAAGCCCTTGTAAACCTAAGTCTCATGTCCTGCCTTTTTTTAAACTCTCGAAAATACTTAATATTAAAAACAGAGGGTTTTTTGGTTTGATTATTTGTTTTCGTTTGTTTGTTTTTTAACCAGGAAGAGTTTTTGCTAAGGTAAAGCCACTAAAAGGAAGAAATAGGACACTCAGTACAGCCTAGCTGAGCCATTTCACTCCTACTTTCTTATGTCTTGCACCCTACCTTTTCTGCTGTCTGGCAGAATGTAGACTGTTATTCAGCGACATCACAAGTACTTGCTCTGTGCGATGCCCCATACACTTTGGACACGACAGCAAAATTAATGGCACAAGCAAATTCTCTTTAGAGACAGAATACATCCTCGGTGTCAGTAGTAAATATTTAATTAAAAAAGAAGAAAATAAATCTCTCTCCTACTGTGTTTATTTTTCTTGGGAGGTGGGGAGAAGAACTGGTGGTGATTGGTTGGGATTTTTAAATTTGACCCGTTTTCTTTTTCTTTTGGGTTTGACGAGATCTTTTTTTCTTTATCCTCTCAGTTCCTTCCTAACCAAGTCTTTCCTAAGGGAAGGGAAACCTAGCTTTGATAGTCACAGATTTAAATGCAAGTTGTTAAAATCTGTTAAAGCTTTTCCTTCCCAAATTACTGTTTATATTTCCAAACACTCTGGGAGATGGTAAGTAACTCTTTGTAACAGTTCTCGTTTAAAATGCCTTCGTAAAGGATCTCCCCATGTTATTTTACTCCCTTTGAAATGGACCTATTTTAGGGTAATGAGCATTTAAAAAGGAAGCAAATAATCCTAACAACCTGAAAGATTTTTTTTGTATAGTACCTCAAATAAGTGGTGTTTTAGATTTCTCACAAATTAGGTTCCTCATAAATCTGAAAGGACTCGCTTGGACTTGGGGAATTTTTATGATGGCTATCTAATTACCACATCCCTACAAGTTACACTAAAAGAATACGATTAAGATAAAAAAAATGCAGGATTTTTTAGGAGATGTTAAAACCACAATCTTTGAGCAACATTAATTTGCCCAGTGCCCTTAAACATATACAACTGCAAAATGGACTTTAATTATGTGTTTGCACACAGTTTTCTCATGGGACTCTGTCTCACCTAAGGACAGAGTTGCCAGTCAGCATGCAGCTAAGGAATGTTTCTTTATTCTGGTAAAACTACCAGCAGCCAAAAGCCAGATCTTATAACGAGAAGTATCAGATAATAGTGGCAGTAGTGCCGTCTTCACCTATGGTATTCATGCAGCCACCTAAGATGCGAGTAAAGGATTGAAACTTAGGAAAAACGTGTGGCACACTTCTTGGAGGATATCACATTAGCTCAATGATTTATGTATTTAATATAACCACTCCTCTAGCCCTCTCTGTTACGATATCACAAATGCAGACGAAAACAGACTAAAACCCAACACATAAAAAGGAAACAATAGACAACAGAAAATGTCTGCTCTTCTCCCTCAGATCCCTGTCTAATCCCTACCAATATGATGCCAGCTTGTTAAAAAAAAAAAAAAACATGAAAAATCCATATATTTTTTGGATTAGAAAAGTAGAATAAAAGTCATCAAGCAAAATTTTTTTGCTGAAAATAATTCACTTAGCTGTAGAAGTCACCAGGTAAATAGCCCTATTGTTTAACCTTGAAATGGGGCTAGAAGAAACACTCGCATATGTCAAAAATTGTAACCCAGACTTTTAGAATTTGTTCTTGAATTCTGTGCTAATAACGTTTAGAGTCAGATAATTCTGCTGAATCAAACCATGAGGTGAGGTTGTTTGTTTTCAGTGTTTCTCTCCAGAGAAAAACCCCACTATCAGTTTGGAAAAATAAATATCCTTCCTGCATTTCTCATGGTCTTTTCCTGGTAAATGAAGTGGGCATTTTTTCAGTCAGCTCAAATCTCAGCTGACTGCTTGTACTTAAATAGTTGCCTCAGATTTTAATCCCCCAGTACCCAGAGCCAGCACCCTGGTCTCGCAGGAGCTGGTCTCCAAAGCCTCCGTGGATCCACTGGAAACTATGAAGTGCAATGCAGTGATCTCAGCTAAACATTACCGGCTCCTGACCCTGGAAAGGGAAAAGTCAAAGTTCTTTTGGAAATGACACATTGTGACCTGCAGTCTGCTGTAGCACATTAAGTCTGATAAATGATCAGAAATGATGACTTAAACAAGCATCTAAGAGAGAGTATTTTGCTTAATGTACCCAGCAGTTAACCTTATGTAGTCACATCGCATAGCGGGCTCATTTGGAAGCCGGGCAGGCTTAGCCAAGGATAAACAAAGCATTGCAGTACCATTAAATGTTTTCTGCGTCTTCCTTCTGTGTTAATGTGGTTCAGTGCTTCTGTCATGAAAATGAGCTAAATGGAGTTTCCCACACTCTCGACCACAAAGGGTGCACTATGTTGCCTTCGCGATGGGCATTCTCTGCTTCCCTGAACACATGCATGCTTCAAGAGCAAACCTGGATTTTCAGAGCACTAAGGAGGCCCGCAGCACAGAAAAGGAGCAAACGCAAAAGCAGAAAAAAAGTGGAAGTGATGTCAAAACCATGCAACATTCCCAGGTGGCAAATAATACCTGTATATACACAAATATAGAAGCTTTTTTTTTTTTTTTTACCCACATCCGCAAAGTGCTCTCCTAGTGAAATGCCAACTCTAATCCTCCTACCTAATACATTCTCAAATTTTTAATTTAGACACTTATGTCAGAGCCTTATAGGCACTAGAATAATGTGAGCTATTTCTGTGTATTAAGTTGCTGAACTATAATGACTTCATCATTTCATTTAAGCACCTGTTCTGGAAAATAGGTCCTGATCCTGCAGACACACACTTCTACTGAGTATTCCCATTTGAACTCTAAAAATTGTATCCCAGTGCTTTAGAGTGATTTACGGCACACTATTAGAAGCATCTATAAGCACTTGAAATGTGTCAGTGGATGAATATGAGCAATAATTGTAAATATAGTTTATGAGTTAAACAGCACACTGATATTGGTGGCCCACATTCAGCAAAATATTGAATCCCACAACTCCTGTTTAAACTCCCCTCTGATTTCAGTCGGAATTCAGACTTTAAATGAGGAGTTAGGAGTCCAGATGCTTTGCTGATCATGGACCTTTGGCTGCAAAATGCTGACTCCTCCCAAAGGAAATGATAGTGGAGAGGTATTTTATGCATGCACAGCTCCGCTTGAAGCTTGCCTGCTGGAGGAAAACCTGCCCTGAAGTTCAACTGCCCTTCTTGTTTATCGCATAGTATTTTTTTTAAATATATAAAGTCAGCTTTTTCACAGCAAGCTTTACTCCCAGCGAACTGAAATGTTGCCTGCGCTCTGGAAAGGGGGTTAGGATCTGTGTACTGGCCATCAAGGAAGGCGATCCAGCCCCTCGGTGTCAAGATAAGGGTACACCCTCAGCAGCAAACTCCCTTCCCCACAAAAATAATTCTATTTTCTTAGGGAAAGGAAGTCTGCAGGCTTTGCTTCCCCCCTGCCCCTGCCGCTTCTCTGCAGGCGCCACTGACCCCTGTGCAGAGGGAAGGGATAAGGCAGGATTCCCAGCGTCCCGGAGGGGAGGCCAGCGAGGGGGACTTGAACTTTCCACCCTCGGGGTAGTGACTGTGCTCACAACTCGAAAATCCAGCTCCCCTCCTCTGCATTCGCCCCAACCACCTTAGGCTTGGGCAGCCTGGAGAAGACCTTCTTTATACATGGGGCTCTCTTATTCATATGAGGTCCAGGATTTCATCCTTTATTACATGCTTCTAATAGAGTTACGCCAGGGATGAACTTGGCCCGACACACTTAAATAAGAGTTTATGTTCTTTTTCCAATGTTAGCATGAAGAGAAAGTCCATATCCATGTAAAAACCACAATTTTCTCTGCTGCTTTGCATCTTGCTTTAGCTTCCTCCTTGCAAATCCACTGGAATCCTTTGCATTATGTATTGTTGAGCTGTTTCTGTGTGGCTTCAGCTTGGCTGCAACTGGGATTCCTTTTCGTTTTGTTTTTCAAGTTAGCATCTTAAAGAAAAGAAAATAAACATGAAGTCAGAATTTCCTGAGGGACAGTGGGGAGAGATCAGATTAGCTCTAAGTTGTTGGTGTTATTTTCCCAGGATAAGCTCTTTTTTTTTTTTTTAAATCATTTATTTATTTATTTATTCTCTACTTCTAAAATCGCCTACAGATCTGCGGACAAAACTGGAGGATTTTGTGGTTTTCAGAAATAACAGTTTTCAAACAGGCAAAGACCACCTCTAGGGTAGATTTCTCTGTATTCAGTGATAGAGGTCACAACCCAGATGCCTTTATAGGAAAAAAAGTCCTCTGAGAAAGTGAAAGGGCCAAGTAGTGCTCTTTACTTGCCCAGCCTGCCAGGGAATAGCTGTTCCTCTTCTGTCTAGGGTAACTCTTCTACGGTCCTCTCTGAGGAGCCCATGAATGCTGCAGGCTCCTGAGGGCAGGGAGAGCCTACGTCTGAGCTTGCACAACGCTGGCACGCGAGGACCGTGTTTGGTCCTCAGCTTTTAGGAACGTGACCAATGATAAACCTTCTCCTCATCTATCTATCTATCTATCTATCTATCTATCTATCTATCTATCTATCTATCTATCATCCTCATCTATCTGCAGAAAATTTCTGTTTGATGTCTGAGTTAGTTAATCCAGCATATTTATATTTTTAAATATTTCTACTGGACTTCTGTCCAAAGGCTCTGCTTGGCGATTCCCCCTTTCATAAACTATAGCTGATGTACTAAGACAAAGCTGGCCCAGAAGATATCACATTAAGAATCAAGCCAAGTCAACATGGCAATCGCGATAGAACATAGCAGGTATTGGTGACCCATTTGAAGAGAAATGGAAATAATTTCTCAGCACAAGTCCACTCGCTCATCTAGCAGCTCCTTGCAGTGGGGACGTTGCATGTCCCTCTTCCTCCAAAGGAAAGGTGAAAAGCTTCGCTGTACATATGGTCAGAAATGGTGAAGAAGGTGGATGGGAACAGTGATTTCACATTTAAAAATGGTGTTTCCACATCTTAAGTATACGAAATTATCTGCAAGTGGTACACATTGCGTATTCCATTGCTTACTAGCTTGTTCTGCTAGAGGGAACATGCAGATTGACCATCAAAGTGCAAGGTCAAAGTGAAATGTGTATCCATCTGCAGGGAAGAGGGTTTTTCAATGCCTGTGTCTCCTTGCAGGAGAGCAGCCAAAATAACTGCAGTATCAACATCTTCACTGCAGCAACTCCTCTAATGATACCAGTGGCTCTCACCAACCTTGGTCCCAATGCGTCAAGGAGAGTTTAACCTCTTCCTTGAAATCAGTGGGACATATTCACTAAATGGACTAGAGCAGAAAACAGTCCAGTGCACATAGACTACTTTATGCCCCGTTCAAGTTCTGAATATTTGGATATATGATTCTGGAGCAAGTCAATAGATTTTTCCCAGATTTGCTCCAGGATAATGAGCTAAGTATTTGGCCCTCTGTGTCATATTTTGTGGATTTTGATTAATTTTAAATAGAGTTTCCACCTTAAATGAATTGCAAGTGTTATCTGTTTTTATATATAACTTCATGCTCTTTATTATTTAAAATGTCCAATTTGCTAGATGAAAACATAAATACTGACTGCAGCTGTAGAATTTAATAAAACCTCAGGTTTGAGCTAGCAAGTGAAAAAAAGTATATTATTGGAAACTTGTGGTCAAACTTGAAGCCTGAAGGAAATATTTTAGCACTATCACAATATTAAATTGCAATCATTATTTAATTTATCTTCTCTGAAATGACTTAAGGGAAGTGCACCAAAAACCCTATTTACCTAAGCCAGGAAATAAGTCAGTGATCAGCTAGGTGGATGAAGTAATTGAAAGCTGACAAGGGACAATATAATGCCACTATTGTAACAGCACTTAGAAGTATTGTTTGACTTTGACCTGCTTAGGAATAAATGTTGTACAGTTTTCATTTCATCTAAAAAAAAAAAAAGCATACAGCAATAAAATGTGTTCTTTTTACTGAATTCTTGATCTTTTTCTTTAAATTGAAAAATATCAGCTTTGGCACATCTGGAGGAAAGGAATGTGCCCCACAATTACTGAGATTTAAATATATATATATATAGATATATTAGAAATTAAGGTATTCACCAGTCAGTACTTTCAGCAAAAAGTCTGAACCCCTGGGCAACCTGTGCATTTCAATTGTCACTTTGAACTTTAGAACAAAGGGTAGACTGTAAAACCAGTTTATAAAAAGTATTATGAGATACCACAACTGGCATTTTTATGACCTTATTAAACTACATCCAAGTGTCATAAATTATATGTAATGAAAGTGAATAGGATCTCTGACTTGATTTTAATATTAGGAACATGCTTATTAGTTTAAGTTTTTTTCTGAATAGAAGGGGTATTTTTGTTGTTTTCTTACTTTAGGAGCAGCTGTTACATGGAAGTCATAAATGCCAGATTACATTATTTTTTTCATATAGTGATATTGTTAGTAAATTACTTGGAAGTAATTTACTGGAATTACTTGGAAGTTTTTCCTCACTAAGTAAAGTTAAGGGTGTTAAATTAGATCCAAAGTATTCCAGCTTCTTATGACAAGTATGTCAACAGAGCAAGTTTAGACACTTAAACCAAGTTGCAATTCTTCCTTCGATAATGATAGTTCAGAAAATCTTCATTTTTTTCCCCAGTACCCTATCTTTGCATTAGGGAGAAAGCTGCAGATGTCTGTTCAAAGTAAACCCATTTTTGGATCTGTTACTCTTTTAGAAGGATGTCTTATGCCCAAAAGTAGCTAAAAAATGTGTCGCTCTATGCCAGAAGCGGTGCACACACCACAGGGGGATGCTATCTGCAGTGTTCTCTGGAGAACATGAGAATAGCCGCATGGCGTCAAACCAAAGGTCCTTCTGAGCCAGCAGCCTGGCCCCGACACTGCCCAAAAGGGAATGCCTGGGGACTCTGGAGAGCAGAACGTGCAAATACAGGACTTCGTCCTCTTGTTCCATTTTTTGGACTTCCTTGGCCAGCAGCAGTTTCCACACACCTACAAACACTCCATGATGTCCTATTCTATGAACCTACTCTCTCCTTGAGTTGATGTAACCATTTAGCACTGAATTAGTGTAATTGCTTGGTAGCTACAGCTCATTAGGACCAGGAAGGATGTGAAATAGTTTCAGAGGTGGCTGTGGCAACTGTTTGATTCCTCTGTTAGGAATCACTTAGCTTCTGCCCACAGTAGCTTACTGCTAGTACTGGGATGATTGGCAGACATGTCAGTACTTCATTCAGCCAAAACTTCCCCAAAAACAAGATGCCTTATTCTGCTGTCAGAATATGGACAAAACCATGAGTGATGTTCAAGTTTGCTTAGAGAAGCATTTGTTTGTGCATGGGGAACAGAAGGGTCTCAGGTTCTTCTTATCTTCACAGAAATTCAAATAACAAATAGAAAAATAAGCAACATTGCAGTATCAAAAATATGTTTAAGCCATTCTGGAGACTCATATGGCTGAAAGCACCAAAAAGCTACAAAGAATTTTTAAGCATTTGAAGTATTAAGATTTTAACCACGTAAGTTTGTATGCTAAGGGGAAGGGGAATGACTTTTCCATCAGAATTATTCCTCATACTCCAAGGAGAATTGCTGCTCTGCACTGGAGGATGAGGTTTTCATGGAGCTCCAGGATATCATTTCCTCTCTCACTTCTTGTTGTGATACCCAGTCCTCTCATTTCTCCCCATCGGCATGCCATGGCCCTGAAGAGTGCTGTGCTCCTGGAAGTACAGTCCCACCGAGAGCTCTTCAGGGAAGGCAGCTTTGTTCTACCTTCCCATTACAGCCTCTGGCTAAAAGCCAGGGTGCAGCCCATAATTTGCTGCAGAAGATAAAAGTGGATTTTATTACCTTATGGGTTTTCTAAAAATACCAGAAAGAAAATCAGAGCTTATTCCAAGCTTTGGGAGCAAAACAAAGTCATTAACATTGATGGTGTTAATGAAATACTAGATAATTTCACACATAAAGCTACTCCAGGACTTTCAGACTAAAGCAGAAAGGCATGGGATGGCATGGAAGCGGAGAAAAGAGGAGAGGAGAGGAGAGGAGAGGAGAGGAGAGGAGAGGAGAGGAGAGGAGAGGAGAGGAGAGGAGAGGAGAGGAGAGGAGAGGAGAGGAGAGGAGAGGAGAGGAGAGGAGAGGAGAGGAGAGGAGAGGAGAGGAGAGGAGAGGAGAGGAGAGGAGAGGAGAGAGGAGAAGGATCCTCATCCTCCTCCCTGCCCCACCCTCCCCCCCTCCAAAAAAAAAAAAAAAAAACAGGAAGCTGAAGGGAAATAAGGAGATATCAGGATGCCAAAAATAACAGACTTTAATAATTGGGCAAGTTAAGGGGAAAAAAATATAAAGATTTACTTTTTACCGAAAAGGGAGAAATAAACATGCAGCAATTTGGCAACTGCTCTACTTTTAGTGCATGCGTAACTACTCCTATGGTCACACAATTTGTCTCTGCTGCATGGTTTGCCTGGCAAAACATTGTACCTTCCTAACAGCATATCTCTTAAATGCCTGAGAAGGAAAGGGAATGGACTCCAGAGGAGCAGAGCAACAGGAGGAACACCTGTTAAAATAGATAACAATTTGTTACAGATATCTTTAACCTGCAGCTGTGGATGGGATCTCCCTCTCTGCCCCCTGTGCTGAAGCCAAGAAATGTTAAAAATATCCTTTGAAGGACAGGATACCTGCTGTATTGATGAAAGAAAAGGAGAAGTAGTCCCTTTTGCCTTTTACAAAGATGCATGCAGTGTGCCAGGTTTAAACAAAGATTATCTGCTGAAATGAGAATGAAGTGGATATGAAACCTTTACAGAGCCTGCCTGGACCATGAGGAGAAGCTAATAAAACTAAGAAGATGATAAGATAAAAAGAAAAAGAAAGATGCAAAAAAAGAAAAAGAAAGATGCAAATGATACAGTGGGGCACATCTCACAGAAACTCAGCATCTAAATTGAGGCTGTTAGTGGAAGGTAGTGGTTTGGGCTCTCACAGTAATTGACAAAAGCCTCCGGAGGCCAATTCTTGTCCTGTTTTAGGAGTATGTCAAACCGTGGCCAGCCTGTCTTTCTCCACTGACGGAATAGTTTAAGCTGGGTGGTTGGGTCCACCAGCACTATCCGCTACAGAAGATGGCCATGGCTACAGGCTGCCAGTTTTGTAGAACAGAAACCTAGAGAAGCAGGGCAGGTGACTGCGCAGGTATTAGAATAAATTAAAATGGAAATGAACCTGTATCCCGCAATGTTTTAAAGGGAACAGTGATATGAACCATGTCAAAGAGCACACCAAATTATTGTTTATCAAACTGGAAATTTCATAAGAAATGAAGGTTACTCAGAGCAAAACAGAACAGCTCCTTCTGGCAAAACCTGGCAACTGTGGAAACAAGTTATTCCACGTCTCCTCCAACCAGTCCAGGCTGGAGTCTAAACTCACCTGCTAAGCATGCTCCAGAGCCCTAAGATCCCGAGATGGAAACACCTATCCCACAAGCTCTGTTTCTTCAGTAGCAAATCCCAGCTGAGAGATGGACAAGGAAGAGGGCTTAATTTTCAAAAAAAATCAGAAGTTCATTAAATTAAGATGTCTAGCTTAAAAATCCTTCACATGAGTTTCTGTGACACCCTCTGCAGGAGGCTGCAGTCTCCCACTCCGTGTCCAACAGGGTTCAGGGGGGTGCCTGGATGCAGGAGGCTGTCTTGTATCTCCACTCACTCTCTCCATCTCAGAAGTGCTTTCTGCCACCCACCCAGAAAATTCACTGATTTGCTGGTCACCTTTCAAAGAGAAAAAGAAGCATATTTTTGTACTTCCCTTAACATATGCATTTTCTGTCTACAGAGCATCCTTTGCATTGGATTGCTTGCCTAGAAATAGTTGGCATTCTCTGAGTCAGTAACACAATCAAGCTTTAATAGTAATACCAAACTTTAAATATTAAAAGCATGACGTATAATATTTGCATGAATACAATTTTCTGTATGCTTGGTTGTACAGTTAAGATCATACTCAAAGAATTCACCCAGTGCATTGTATTCTGGGACAGAACTATGGACAAATTGCAATATCTGTAGCACAGTATATCATCTCCTTCCTTCTGTAAAATACATACGTGCCCTTTGCTGTCAGGGTAAACCTTGATGTTGAAAGGAGATGTGAAGATTGTCTATGGATCTTTAGTAAACTGAATTCATGTGTCTTTTCTTCCCAATGGATCAGTAAAGTGGTATTGTTATTCTTCTTTTGAAATATCTAGGTTGGAGGGTTTCCACCTTTCTTCATAAATGTGTAGACATGTCTGATGGTCAGGGTTATATAGTGCATCCATCTGTCGTTCCAGGTGTGTGAAGCGGGTCTCTGGACACTGATAGCATAAGGTGTGGTCTACAGAGGAGGGATTTTATTAGTTACATCTTTAGCTACTTGAGGAAGGAGAGCATATAATTTAAGACACTTTGATGCCTTAAAAACATGTGAAGTATGGTTAAGGCATCAAAGAGATTGAAATAGAGGAAAACAGCATGAAACTTACAGTTCTGAATAAAGCAGGACTTCTAAATGAGTTTTTAAAAAGAAAAGAAATTTGAGAGAGATTAAAAGAGAATGAAAGGAGAAAATGAAGGAGCAGCAAGGCCTGCAATAACAAGTGCAAATGCTTTCTGAACTGCACAACATAAAAAGCACCGAAGATTCCGGCCAGGAAGAAAAAGAAAAAATGCACAGAAAATCTTTAACTATGCAAACATCTGCCTCTCCTGAAAGTAATCTTTTTATTCCAAGTTTTTCTAGGGTAGTGAAGTCCCAGCCCATGATCAAGGCTCAGCAGGACCATGGAAACGCACATCATACAAAGCTGTTGTTCAGGAGAGAGGTGCTCTGACATTATTTATTTATTGACACCTGACATTGCTCACAGGCCAGATGAGAAACATTGGCCGAGAACATCAGTGCAAACCAGGGACAGGGCAGGTCCAAAGGGATGTTGATACCTCTGTGCTCCTTTCAGCTCTCCGTTGTTGTTTGCACCGCTGTGCTTGGGTTTGAGAGATTAAGCACCTACCCTGCAAAGCCTGCAGAACGGACTCATTAAGGCCAGTTATCAGGGAAGAGCGGTGATCAGACCCTAAAGCTCTGCAAGGGACAACAAGTCTGTTTAAGGACAGTTTTGGACAGAATAAGGGGAAAACAAAGCCAATAATACATGTATGTAGAAATTTCAAGTGATAAATTAAACTCCTTATTCCACCTCACAGGAAGAACCATCACAAATGCTGCTTTTATAAGGTCAATAAGCTTATATTTAAGTATAAGAGTACTGTAGGCTTTGTATGTCACCACACATACCCTGGGAAACAGCCCCATTTTTGTGATCTGTGCAGAACGCTCCTTCACACAAGTTAAAAATACAAGAGGGAAAAAGCTTCCATGACCCGTAATATTGGGGATAGCTCTGTAAGGCACAGAGCAGTCACAGTTCAGCACAGAAATTAATATCAGGTGCCAGCTCACCTCTGTCCCCACTGAAAGAGTGGGATGAGGGGCATGGACTTTTGACTACACCTGTATAGAAAGCGCTTGCCGAATGGCAGTGGCACACTCCCAACATCTGCTCCTTTCATTGAACTTAGCTGTAAATTGAAATTCCATTGCAATGTTTTTAGAGTCAGTTGAAGTAAGGAGACTGTCAGAAATCCTCTTTAAACTCACCCTTATCCAAACAGGAAGCTGACCCCTAACCCCCGGACGTAACAGTACACCAGTGGAAATTTCATTATCCCCGTTTCAGCTGTACTAAGTGAAAATTAATTGTGTAATTATCTGGATGAGCGCATGTGTAAAATTTTACAATGTGCCAGTTAGATTAAGTAACGTGTTAGTGGCATGGTTTAGTGCAGAGTCAAGGCTGTCTTATAAAAGCGGCATAAGAAGTCCAACAAGATTTGAAGGAAAAGAACATATGTCTGAACAAACGTTAACATGGGAAAGTAATGTAATACTTAATACTGTAGCCTCACTAAGATTTTAGCCCCCTGTGATGTAGGTTCATCTGACATAGGAGAGAGCTTTTTGTCTGTCACTTTAATAAACAAAATATTTTGAGTGCATATGTTTTTTTGAAAGTACCAAATAGATAATTGATGATATTATGAAAGCATTTTTGTCTACTTCATACTGCTTCTACTTAATACCTCATTCATGTGTACAGTGCATTGCTCCAGGGTTTAGTGAAATAAAATAAAATGTAGAAGTAAAAACAGATCAAATGAGAACTCAGTACTTGAGAAATGCATGTTGCTGAACTCACCTCCCTCATAAGGAACTGAAGAACAGATCTTATGGAGCCCTGGGAAATCCTAATATGGCTCTTTAGAATAAAATATTTCCATTTCAAAGTCATGGCCTTGTTTGGATAACGAGATCACTGGGCAAAAGATGCTGCTTGGAAAAAGTCTAGTCCTTTGAAAAGTGATATTATCCTGAAGAAGTTTACTAAGTAATGTATTAGCTTTTATCAATCTTGCTGCCAGAAGCTTTTGTGTAGAGTCACTTTGGCAACACCAAATACGCTCCTAACATTTCATAAGAATAGAGGAGTGAAAATAACCTATAAAGTGACACCGGTGAAATCAATAGACCAGAATACGTGCAGGGAGGCTCAGGGTAACAGCGAGAAGTCTGACTGCAGCACTCTGCTGCTAAAGCTGGGTGGAGATAGGGGATGATCCAGACATTTCTGTGCACGAATGGTGGGTGTGCAGGAGAATCAAAAGGGTCACTGTCTAACCAGGGCTTTGGCTATGCTGGAATCACATAAGGGTAAAAGTTGGGATTTTCATTTCTCATGCAGCTTAGTCACTGGAAGGCTTAAGAAAACACCAGACAGATTTTTTAGTATTGAAGCTTAATTTTGTCTGTAATTAGCTCACCAGAGAGCTAATTACAGATTACAGAGAGTTACAAGAAAAAGAGACTGTCTGAAAAATAGAAAAATAAAATCCAAACAAAAGAGAAAAACAAAATCAGGAAAAAGAGAAAAGCAAAATCAGGAAAAATGCCTGTGACTCACAGCTATACCTTTCTATTTGGTTCCTCTGAACTCAGATCTTGGTTTACCTTTATGACAACTCACTGTAAAAGTTCAGATGTCAATTTAGCATCTTACTGAATTAATAAATATGATTATTTGGAGAAGACCTAGAGACATGGAGCCAGTACAGAGAACAACAGATCCATGTCCCAGAGATCTCTGTGCTTTCATCCTGCAGCCCCACGTGATCCTGGCAAGGCTCAAGGCACGTGGTAGGAACTGTGTGTTTCCCTTCGGACCTCCCTATTCATCATTTATTCCGGTCTGGGCCTGACACAAGGTAGGTGACCATAGAGGAGCAGAGTGTAGCTGCAAGAGAATGTTTAAATGAACAAAAACTATGTTTTTGTAAAAGGAATGGACCTGCAAGCCTTTTTAGCTGTATTAAGTTAAAAACCTTTTAACAACAGCCTAAATTTGGAGCTGGTGAGCTGAACTGTTAGAAATGCTCCTCACTGATCTAACTCCACACCTTGTGGGGCCAATGGCAAATTGATTTAACTTGGAAGGAAGCTAAAGAAAGCCATGGCTATTTTTATTAATCTCAACAATTTTGTGCATTTCTCAATGGATGGCAATAGAGGCAGAGCATGCTCTTACGCTCCTCAGCATTTAAGTCCAAATGAGTTGTCACCAAAGGAGGTTCAGGGCTGACTTCCCCCTCAAGAGGGAAGAAAAGAGCAAAGCTAAGGTGAAGAACTAGGGATTGCTGAAGCTTTTTGTCCAAAAAAACCCCATCACCTCACTCAGCCATCTCCTACAACAGCAGAAGCAGCAAGCCTGTCTTCTCAGCGCTTTGGCATGGCCAAGCATGTGATGCAGGGTTCCCACACATGCCTCCCTGCTACTAGATGCCCCCCAGCATTTGCATCTGCCTGCCATGCCTTCAGCAAGGGCTATCCCATGCCTGGAGCAATGCAACTCAACTAAGTTTCAGCAAATAAAAATGCAACAGATTTGTTCATGACAGCAGTGAAGAACTGATATTTAAGATGAGGGCACACAGAGATCCAGAAGAGAGTATCTAAAGACAGGTTTGGCCCAAATTAATTGATTGAAGTTCTCCTGGGAAGCTGAGGCTGGTTAAAATCAGGGGTGGCTCATTCTCTCCCTACTATTTGAACCTGGTTTGCCTGAACAGGAGAACAAAACTTTGGGGAGGATTTGATCTTCATATTCATGCTGAGTTAAAATGTGTGGCCTAAATTTGCAGCAGTTGTTCAGGGCTTTTGTCTTCCAAAGCCAATCGTCAAACGATCATTATACAGCACCTTGTTAGCTAACAGCTTGCTGCAGCATAGCATTTTCACCCCACACCAAACCTCTCATGTAACATTACGAAACAAACTTTTTTTGTGTTGATTATTTGGCAATTTTTTTACTGATAGCCATATTGTCTGCACTTTATGGGTTACTGACCACTTCATTTTCCACTAAGTCAGGAAACCTATACTGAATAAAAGCAATGAATGTGAAAAGCATTATGCATACTCTACAAAGAAGGAGAAGCCTATTAAAAAAAAAAAAAAAAAAGGCCAGAAGCAGGAAGCAGCAGAGGGCAAGATATTCCTCAGTGGAAAAAAAGAAAAAAAAAAGTAAAATAATACTGTCACTAAGTTAAAAATAAACTACAGAATATCAGATCTTAGAAAACATAACATATTTTCCTGAAGAACAGAAATCTAAGACAGCAAAGGGAATTCTTTTCTTTACTGTCCCACTTTTATCCTAGAGATCTGAGGAAGTCAAATGAAAATTTCCTGGCATCCTGGGGCAATAAAATAATCTCAGTCTTCTTGTGAAACCACATTAGTGTGGAGATCGAACAGAAGTTCTTTGAGAACTGTAAGTGCTATGTAAGCATCATTTTTCCCAGGAAACTGAGGCTTTATTTATTTACACAGAGCTATGCCACTAATGTAATAAGAAATAAACTACCAGGACAGACACAGACCTGAGCACCTATCCTGTAAGAACATGCTAGCGCTCATATATGTGACTAAGTCCCTGAAGAAAGGACCTGGTCTGCTGAGGACAGGAATCCACCCTCTTGCTGACTCTTACCTGCACAGAGCATCCGTATGGTAGTAAATAAGGAGGGATTTAAGCAAGTACAGAACTCACTTTGCTGGATCAGGCCCTGTTAGCTCTTCTCCAGTAGTTATCTTGCTACTCTGAAAGAGTGAGCTGTGCCTGCTAATAAGGCAAAAAAAGAAAGTAGCCTGCTATAAATCTAACTTCTCTCCATTGATAATACTTCAATTAACTAAAGGTGACTGTTTGCTTAAGATCCTGTCTCTCCCCCTCATTTTAAAAAGTAGTAGCATTTAACTCATGATGAAAGCCACGGACACTTGCACTCTTCCCCCAGCTTCCTCCAACAGAGGAGGAAATGGGACTAAGGTGTCTCATCCAAGGCACCTACTCCGTGTCACAGTGGGAAATGAAGGAACAGCATCACTCAGCCTCCTCTCTTGATGTTTCATGGAAAGTAGCTTCTCCCCAGCTGCCTAGGAGCACAACTGTGCCACCGCTTTTAAAATTCACTGTAATAGGTGATTTACAATGATATTTAGGCATAGTTTTAGTACAAGTTCTCTGCCTGAGAATGAATTTAACCATCCCTTCAGGACAGACAGAACAAACGTTCTGCAAAAGGGATAATCTTCCTGTTTCCTAAGTCTGAGCAAATGGTCAGGTTTGTCTTCCCCTATCCCAAAAGGCAGCTGTTCATTTTATCAGGATTTCCCAAGGGTGAGGAGACAGTCCTCAGAATGACACTCACTCAAGAAGAGACCAGACAGCAAGGAAAAAGAGAAAGGCCGATCCTACCAAAATCTTACACGGAATCTGGATCACTGGATTTACTGAGGAAAGAATATTCTCTCAGAAGGGACATTCCAATGCTTCGATACGTAAGACAGAAGAGAGACTTAATCATGAGAGTATCTGCAGGTACCAATCAGTAGAGATGAGCTATATCAAGGAAGCAGCTAATCCAGACAAAGTCACAGTCTGGAAGAGAGACTGCCACCCAGGTGCAAGGGGACGACCACCCTGGAGTACGGACAGGAGTGATAGGGAAGCAACTGTCCTTTTAGTTTCTCTCTTTTCTTCTCCTTCAACCAACAGGGAATGTGCTCCTTCCAAGTGGTAGTTCCTATGAAGACATTTCTTGAGTTTCAGCTCCTATTTTTTCAAATTGATTAGTGGTAAGAACACTTTTTTTTTTTTTAAATCCTGTTTTTTTTTTTCTGAACAGAAGTAATGCTACTCACATGGCAGCCACCACAGGCACCAGAGCTGCAAGCACAGCTTGAGCCCACAGCTTCCAGAGAGGCTGCTGGCTCTTGGAGCTGAGGTCCTCCTCTACTCTGCTGTATGTTTAAATATGTTACAATTAATAACTCTAAATTTGCATGTAAGAAAATAAAGCAGCTAAAAACAAAGCAATTCAAATGTAATCAATACACTGCTACTGAAACTCAAGGAAATGTGTGCAAATGCATTTTAAAGAAAAGCCTGGTTTTGTGTCATTCAAGCATGTTCCAATTTGTCATGAAAGCATAAACCCAGGAACTTGTTTTATACGTTAAGGATGCATAAGCACTGTATAACAATCCATATTAATATAGGCAACATATGTAATACTAATAGAACAAAACAACCCGCAATGCTAATTGAAGTTACTGCACAAAGGAGTACTGAATGTAAAAATACCATCTGCTTTAAACACCGCACGTCACAACTGCTTCTGTCATCATGTCTTCCAAATTTGTCGTTTTTCTTACACATTTCATTTTTCGTCTATAGCATCTCCCACACTAATAATTACTGAGGACACTGGCCAGCTTGGATGCCAACACATGATATATGAGATGACTTCAAAAGAAATCTGACTGCATTTATACAATGCTGAGAGGCATGAAGTATTGAGGACTGGTGATTCGAGACACCGCTAACAGGAAGGCAGAATTTAATAAAGCAGAGAGAAGCTGCTGGAAGCATGGTGGAATCGCATACTGCAGAGGGGTTTCTAGGCTCCCTTCACATCTTTAACATTTGTTCCCACAAGTGGATGGTACAAATGTTCCTGGAGTTTGACTGCTGACCAAGGGCTGCACAGCGGTAATAACACACACGCATTTTTCCTGAAGGCCTCCTGCCCCTACAGATTCCTTCCCTTCTTTGCTATTTCTTCACATGCCCTCTCAGACCCGGGGAAAGCAGATAGCACTCATGCCAAGTGCAGCAGCATGGCTGCGCCTGGCCATTTTCTGCTCAGTTTTCCCCCACCAAAAAGAGAAAGGCTCACCTTATTGTTGTGCCCCCTTCTCCTGTCCCTTACAGATGTATCATATACAAATCAGTCAGGTTGGTCCTCGCCGGCTGGGTGTCCACCAAGAGCCTTCCTCCTCACACTCGCCTGCTTTCGTCTGCTGACATCCCTCTCAGCCACCAGCCCTGGCAGAGAACAGCTGGTTTACTGAGCATTTCAACCCTTTCCCTGTCTCCAAAATAGTCCCATGTCTGCCTTCAGCTGACCTGAGACCTGACAGAGGCAAGTAGGCTTGTTCTCCTGGTCCTTTAGTGCCAGCCTGTTCATTTCATAATGTGTTTTTCTAAACCTTTTTTCATTTTGTTATAACTCAGGGTGCGTGAGGCCTTAGTCAGTTGAGCAATAAAATTTCTTGACCTTCCCTGCATATGTCAAAACAGACATAGCTTGTTAATAAAGGCAATCGTAAAAGTTATTGAGCAGCTATGCCATATTAGTTGGAGAAACCTTAATGGTTAACTTAATGTTGTAGTTTGGTTGCTGAACGGTTCAATTCTGTATTCAATTCCTGTGCCGTCATCTTCATCTCAAGGAGCTGCTCAACAGCATTTTACATATGGGGGACCTGAGGCACCACAGCATCAGACTTAGCAAGGGACAGAAGAGCCCAGCTCCGGGAGAAAAATTCAGAAAGCAAAGGCAGAGAAAAGAGCCACATGGATGAGGAGAGCTGGAGCCGCTCACAGCACACTGTGGGCCACCAAAGAGACGCTGTAACTGACATTTTTGATAGGGCTTGCTGGTTGGGATGCTGATATACGCAAACTTCAAAGTCCTGCCTATTGTGTGTCCTTGCCCAAGGTATTTTGCTGAAGAGGGAGGAGTTTTAGCCCTTGTTTAAATGCTCTGCCAAACTGATTTCATAAAGAAAAGAGCCCCAGAGCCACCTCATGACTGTGAGAACATATCTGAGGTGTCAGAACTATGCAGCATTTCTACTGTAAGGAAAAGGAAGGTCCAAAACAATTATGAAACATAATAAACCCATAATATTTTGGTAAGTTCTGCCTAAAATACTGCAGTGTCCTCCCTGTCAGGCTGATTGGAGCCTGTGCTCCCAGTCCCGAATAAAGGACATATTTTAGCAAACATTTGGCCCAAATCAGAAACCTCCCTGAGAACAAGGTTGCAGGCCAAGAGTCAGGAGGAAGTTGTGGGCTGGCTAAAGCCCTATCATACTAATAATGTAAAGTGTGTTTTTCTTTAGTTTGAGTTTAACTTCAGAGTTACAGCAGTTTACTGTTCTGCGGTACAATATTTCTCCCCTTAGTCTCACAGTCGGATTAATTCCTGAGCTGCAATGCAATGAAACTTTTGATTTAAGAGATTTGCTGAGGAAATCTAGATTGAAACTCAAGGTTTAGCCAGTACATAAATCAAAGGTGGGATCACTTCAAAGATTCCTTCATCTATTTGGTACAGACCTGGCTCATTTAAAACCTCCTTTCTCATAATTGTACCCCTATTAAGATTTGAACTTTTTTATAAAATGAGGAATGAGGTCTTGCAGAAAGTGCTATAATCACTTCTTCTGAAAATAAAACTGTACCGAGAAACAGTAAACACAGGAGAGGACAGGTCATCTCCTGGCTATGGATGGCTACTGATTTTATGGGCTTCTGTCTTGGAACTAAGGCTCTGCAGTAAATTTGCTTCCTGGCTCTGCCATGGATTTCCTGTGTGAGACCAATTCAGTTAATCTCTTAGGGCAAAAGTCACCCGACTACACTTTAGAAATTTAGCTGAAGTGCCTAGATTAGGAGCCCACTTACTCTACATTGTCCTTCTCACTTAAGATCTGAATGTAACAACCCCTTTTTTCATTTTCTATGGAGGGATCTCCTAGCAGACTAACTTTAAATAACTAAAAATCTGGAAGAGTTAAAATATGGAGTTTAAGTGTTTACCTTTTCCATTTTAAAAAACAGGAATGATCTTGTTTCTTTCTTCCCACCCTCTGCCTACATTTGCAATTTAGGCTTTAACCCTTTCAGAAATATCTATCAATCGTTACTGTATTTCATGAACCATCAGTATCCCCTTCTCATAGAGCTCACCACATCTACACATATTACATTGCAAGCTCCTTGGAGCAGGGCTTTCCAATTGCCATAATGAAGGGGAATGTAAAAGAAGAGCAGCAGATATGATAACTATCTTGTGGTCATGCCTGAAGCCTTGCTCATATTTAGTCAGAGAAACTACAGGGTGCCAATGGCCGCAGACCTTAAATAACATTCATGTGTTTCCTCAGCCTAGCAGGAGCCTTCCACATCCATGTAGGCAGTAGCTAGAGTTTCTGTGGCCAGCAGCAGGGACTGTGCTGATGCTCAGCTGCATGTGGCTTCTCCAGTGTGGCTTCCTCAGCATCCTCAGAAAGCCCCTTCTGGCAGCTGCAGCATCTGGCCAAGGTGAAAAAGGGAGCAAGAACAGGCAACAGCAAAGGACAGGGCTGAAGAAGAGAGAGGAAAAACAAAGGGAAAAGTAAAACTAGAGTTACTAGGAATAAACATTTGCAGTAGATTTCACCTGGAGATCTAAGCTATGCAATAGTCCAATGTGAAGAACTGGAGTTAAAGTCCAGGCAAACTGATACATTCTAGGTCAGATTTTAGAAAGCTAAAAACAATGACACTAATTTATATTTGAAAAAATAACTTTGTGTCATTGGACAGAACCTGAAATAGCAGAATAGCTTTAGGCCAGCAGCTAGCATCTTTCAGCCGGGAACTGAAACAATGTGGATTTGCCATTTAGGGACTGGACCTAATTTCAGCAGGAATTCTACTTGAATTCCACTTGCAAATCTAGAGAATTTTGACTTAATATTAATTACAATAAATATTTGGCAAATTCATGGGCATTTAAATAGAATCACCAGAAAACCCTGCAGAATCTTAAGCCTTACTTCTAAGGGTATTAAAAAAAACAGAAAATGATGATATTCCACATGTAGACAATATGTGCACAAAGTGATCTTTAAACAGATGGGTTTTAATGAAATTTGACCATATACGTTGAGATGAAAAATCCTAGAAATGCAAGAATCATTTTTAAAATTGATTTGATATATAGAAGCAATACACGCACCGCTGTCTTTTCATACCTTACTTTAAAAATTAACAAACCCATGCACAGAGAGCAAATACTGTGAGATCTACAGTTCTGATGCAGCCCCTCTATTAATTCCTAGCTGGATTCAATATTATAGGACTGTTTTTGGGCTATGATTTCTTGCGAGGTCACTGTCTGAGAAACTGCTGTGATTTGCTCTCTCCTAAAGATTTTGTCCATTTTCATCCTGACCGGCCTACCTGCCCAATGGCAAACAACCTTTTCACCACAGGGTAGTGAGCAAAGCTTCTAGATCCTCTTACAGGCTCTCTATAGCTGATTCCTATAAACTGGAAGATGAGAACAGCCTTAGCCCCTTCACAGATGACGGATGCAGATTAGCAGATCTAAACAATTAGTTAGGGTGAGGGAATGAGCCCTTAGACAATTAGAGCAGTTAAGCATCCTGCTGACAGCTGTGGTGACAGCAGACAGTAAAACTACACTTGATGAAATGAGAAAACTCTCTGCCTTTTTGATTTACAGGCGAGTTTAGTTGCAAGCTTTAAGGTGTTTAACTACAGTGGTCACAAAGCAGGCAGTAATATCCTTCTATCTGTGACGAGCAATGGGGGAACGGCAGCCACGAGCTGACATAATTCCTCTCTGCTTTTGTTTGTCAGCTGCAGTGATTTGAATAAATGATGCAAAATTTCCAGGCAGAAAGAGGCAAACTGAGTTCTTAAGCATTTACTGGTGCTGGAAAAAGGCAGATTTAATGCTGAAAGGTATGTGAGGATCAGAGCTGTTTTGTGTTCCCTCCCTCTCATATTTTTACATTAAAACCTGCCACTTATAAGCTTTTGTTTCAAGTCACGAAGCAGCTGTTTGGTGAATGTGTTTTTTGTATCCCTTAAGAACAAATGATCCCTTGTTTTTAACCCTTTGATTTGGGGAGTTTGTATATCCAGGTGTGCACTACTCCCTTCCCGGTCCCATTGTGCTGCTATTACCCAGGAGAGAGATTTCAAATATTTGTGGTCAGTTCAATGGAATTTGCTTTAAATGCCAACAAAAATTAATTTGTACAGATTCTAGTGGGTTTTATGTATGGAGTTTGTTTAAGAGTTGTTTTCTGGAGCCAGGGGAGGGAAGGGATGTTTTAAATGACCATGCCAAGCTGAGAGGCAGATGTGAGCTTCCTTTGATCCAGGAGAGGATGTATTGTCAAATGTTTCAGAGTCCTGAGACAATGCTTGTCCATGAGATCAAGGAGAAAAATGTATGTTGCTATACACTTTTTCTCACTTAGATGTTAGAATTACCGGATATTAAATGCTAAGCTTAAAGGCACTGCCTTGTTTCACAGCACATATGGACAGGGAACTATGAAACAAGCAATTACTATCAAGTGTTAAGGTGTGATATCAGCTCAAAGCACGAGAATCGACCTGAATGCTTGTGTCAAGTGGGCAGGGAAATGGATGTCATGCCTCCCAGTACAATTAAACCCCTAAATATTGTCCTCGTGGGTTAGGACGATATGGTGTCACTCCTTTCACCAAAGTGACGGGCATCCACGGGTGGATGAGCAGCCACAATAGGAGTGATCATTACGGCTATGCAATACTCCCTTGGTTTCATGTTTTATTGTAAACGTGAAACTCAGCTGCTGCTTGAAAAGGTTCACTAAGATGCCCAAAGCCAGGCTCCCTTTTATGCATGCTGGGCCTGATTGATGGTTTCAAAGAGAAACTTGGTCCAGCCCCAAGCCTTTCATTGTGCTTCGCTTTGGCTGCCTTTACCTGGGACACTACAAAAGAAAGTGCAGTGGCTGCAGATCTATGCTAGATGCAAAGCAGAGCTTCACCTGAATTAACCCTCACTTCAGCGCAATTTCTGTATTTGTTTTATCTTTAGAAGTCTAATGTCTTTCTTGTGTATGGATGAAAGCCCACTTCCACCAACATGGATAAGAAGCACGAGGAAGTTATGATTGAAAAGGTCCTGCTCTATTAAATTAATTGTTAGTAAAACAGTTTTACTAGATACACCTCAGGAAACACCTCTGATTTTGTCAGAACTTTATCCACCAGAACAGACTGCAATAACTGTAGTCAAGTTAAAGTCTGAATTAGGTGAGAGATTTCTTTGTGTAAGTTTCTTAGTATTCAGCTCAGAAATCTAACCTTAATTTGTTTTCTGTTTTTTAAAAAAAAGTTTTTGTCTTAGGCAAGCCTCCTTGACAATACACTGATGTATTTAGACATGCAAAAGCATGTTTACAGCATGCAGGCATGTTTTGATTTTTGCTTGAAAGATTTACATAATTTTAGTTACATCGTTTTATACCAAAATAATGTGGGCGTAGGAAAAAATTTTACTTTTACATAGCTAAGGACTATAAGTGAGATTCAAGCAACAAAGCAATACTCTTATGAAATGCAGTAGATAATCAGCATTTGGATTAACTATTCCCTCACATGATGTTGGTGTTATTTTAGTAAGGAGCAACATTTAAGCAGCATATGTTATTCATATGCATGTATTAGGCCTGCAAAATGCTTCAGTTTAAAGCCTCCGTGTGACCGCCAACCTGTGAAAGTTGTGACCTTGCTCTAGCAAGAATAATGGAGTCGTGAGCTCCTTCCTCCTCCTGTCTCTGAGGCTGGGATGTGTAAAGATAGTTCCCTGGCACTTATTAGTAGCACTTTTCAAAGTGCTCTCTGGTATGATTTTGGCTGACATGTAAGTGCTTCCACTCGATGAGAGTTTCTCAATGTTTAAAAACAGCTACTGCCTATAAGAAATTATCCGGTCTGCAAATCAAGAATTGAGCCAAATCCCCTGTTTCGCACAGTTACTAATAGTCAGATAGAGAGACAACTCGCCTCTTTTATATCTCGAAAGTGAGGATCACTTGCAGATTTGGATTTCCATTGGTGACTTTTTCCGTTCAGCCTAGGAAACAAGTGTACAACAGATGTTCCCAGGGCAAATTAGTACTCTTACTATAGAATAAAATGTAAGTATGTAGACCCTATAGACTACCTAGATGCATTACAATAATAATTAATCATTAATTTTTGCTGTTTGTAGAAGTTCAGAATACTTACAAAAATATCTCTACAGCATATTTTAAAGGACAAAACAGAGGGGCTTTGACTTCCTCATCAGGAAAGACAGAGATAAAATTTAGGTCTTAGTCAGGGATGTAACACCCTGTTCTCTTCTACATATGGAAGCTCTGATAATTTCCAAAGACAAATAACTATAAATTCTGTCCCAGACAACAGATGACTACATGTGTGACACATCGGGATTTTAAAATATCCAAGACTGCATTTCAAATGACAACTCTTTTAGTGTACAGGCAATCGGCTGGGGATATTGCATACAGAGAAGCCAGCTAGCATCATCTCATCTACTTTTTAGTTGTTGGTCTGGGGTGTTGTTTTGTTTTGTTTTGTTTTTTAATGATAAACCCTTGAACCATCAAGTTTCAGATAGTCCCATAATCATGTGCCTGGCTCTGACAGATGAGTAAGAAATTTGTAAGGAATTGGCATGGATCCTTAGGAAAATACAGATCACATGGCACTTTGGAGAGAGAGGCAGAATGCAAATCATTGCAGGACAGCTTGAGCCAGAGCCCACACATTTGCGACATTTTTTTCCTCGCTGTTCTCCCTTTCAGGAGCATCATTTGCGTCAGCACCTTGAAGCCCACCAGCGGCTGGTGGGGTTGGCAGAAGGAGCTGGGCCCTGTATGAAGTGTGATAAGGTGCCCTGGGCACTTGGGCCAGCAAGAGCCCTGCTGGGTTAATGTTCACAGCCTCTGTGGCTCTTCCTCGTGCCTCCTCGCTGATGTCCGCTCTCTTGAATGTGCCTCTCCTCCCCTCTGAATTCCTCAGCTGATCCTCAAGCCTGAGCTCTACTTTTCATCAGGCGGCTCCCAAGAGCCTCCTGCCTCCCTGGAGGCACCCAGGGTTAGGGGACATCCTTGCACTGCCACCCCGCATCCAGCCCTTCCCCATGCTGCCCCCCGGGTACAGGCCCCGTGCCACAGAGGTGCTCCCCTGCCCAAAACTCAGCCCAAGCTTAATGGCTTGCTTGTTCCCCATATGTCATCATCATAACTCTGGAGTCCGCTGTTGTGGAAAGCTCTTCGTTTTATTGTCCTTTTTAATTATGAAACCCTTTCCTCAGTAATTCACTGTGACTCAGTAACTGGCTCCACATGGCTGCGACGTGACCGTCCTGATTGAATTAGCGCAGGCTGAGCCGCACGCATGCGAGATGGAGTGCGGCTGGAGCTCCCATCGGCTGCCACGGCCGAGGTGGGACCGCGGCTCCATGTCCTCCGAGAACCCCACCAACGTTCCAGGAGGAGAAGCTCCCCTGCTCCGGCCACCCACGTGCCGCCCTTCCCGGCGGCGTCATGTCCGTTGGGCCACACTAGCTGCCCCTGACACGAAGGTGCAGGATCCCACCAGAAATGCCCGCCCTGGGATCAAGGGTGGGCTGGAAGACATGGCATTTCTGCCAGGGAGCCGCGTCCTTGTTCACAGCTTCAAAGAAGGAAAGCGGGTGATGCGCCTAGCGGGAGTTCCTGAGCTGTGGGTGGCTTCCTTAATTTCGGAAAGCCTCTGATACAAGTGTGTCATGAAACGTCACGTTTGGTTAATTCCTTTTTTTTGGTTGCTTGGATGTGATTACTGTCACGTGGAATGGAAACCGACTGATGCGCCATAAGCAAGGCATCGGGAGGATGGTTTAAATCAGCTCGTACTGAATGCGGGCAGGGAGAAGTGTTCAGAGTCTGAGCAAATTTGGGTTGCTTAACCTTTTCATTAACGGGTAGAAAGGAGGAGGCAAAGTTAAACAGGGCATTAAGTGATACACAGGCAGCAGCACCTGCACTTATTTCTTTGCCCCTCAAAGATCTAGTGAGACTCCAAAGAATTACAGCAGAGTTTATTAGAAGAATATAGGAAAATTGGAATCAAAGAATTAAATGTGTATATAAGCTAGTTAAGAAATGCTTAACATAGGTCCTGACAGGCTAACCTCATGCTGTTAGATGAAGCGAAAATGTACCTGACAGTGTGACACAATGTGAAAATCACTCCAAAAAGCTTATACAAGATGGAAAGGCAAACAGGAGGCAAAGACATTGCCCATAAGGAGTGAAAACTGGAAGAGGGGAAACTGAAAATCAGGAGCGAACGGGAGTGACATGCACCAAAGATCTAAAATCCCACAAATAGGTCCATTAAAAATAGCTACCCTTTCTCTGCACATCTGAGATCTAAAGCAATGTGGTACGCATATTTATGATGACGTTAAAAACTGAAGAGAAATTTGCATTTTTGTTTTTGTTAAATTCCCTGAAATGTTTTCTTAAAGGATAAAGCACAAAAATAAATAGAATGGCAATAAATTTATCATAAAGATATGATATGCAACAACACCAGAGTAGCATACTGCATAAAACAGGTCTTTGCCATTCAAAAAGCTATAAATTTGTTTGTTGCTTGGGACCGAACTGGAATATTTTGGAAAAAAAAAACATATACAGGCAAATAGCAAGAAGAAAGAAGGCAGGGTGTGGTGGGGAGGGAGACAGGGAGCTGCTCATGCAATTTTTACAAAGATCTCAGTCAACATTCACCCAAACCACAGCAGAAAATGAAGGCATTGTATCAAAGATATTTCCAAATGATTTAAGTAGATCTTCTCGGGCTTTTTGATGCTGCAGATATGTTGAAATTGTCTCTCAGTCTGTCTCACCTTTCTTTAACAGAAAATTGCCAGCATTTCGATAGGTGAGGTGTAGTGCTCATTATTTTTACAACCGAGTTCCTTGCCGCCTGGGCAATGGGAAAGCACCAGCACAGCAGCATTTGGGAGAGCAGGATATTTATTTCTGGCCATGGTTGCAAAGCTGAAATGCCTGGTGAACACATGCCTTAGGCTGCCACCACATGGCGAGACCGCTGCATGATGCAAGGAGCTGGTTTATCTGCAACCCCTCTGGCTCCCATGTATTTTTCGGGAATATAACTTCTCTTCAAATCTAACTTGAGAAGAAACACGTGAGCCATTGCATTGGTTTTATTTGCTACAAACTCACCTCTCCTGAAACTTCCCCATGGCTTTATTTTTTTGTTCAATTCTTTGCATGATAAGATTTTGTTATGTTGAGCTAGTGAAAGGAACCAGGGCAGAAACAACTTCAATACAACGTTTTTGCAGATTCACTTGGCTTCCCTGCCCCAGTGTTATGATTTTCATCTGCTGGTCTAAGTTCCAGCTGACATTTCTTAGCCTGCATGAATAAATTAGAGGAATCTTCAATGTTAACGTGATTTTTTCCTTTATAAATGTTGATACTGTGCAAACCAAAAGGAGACAGTCTTTAAAAGAACATTTTCAAGGTGCTAACATTTCCATTTTTAATGTGGATTTGCTATCAAAATATTTGCGTGATATAAAGCCTATTATTGCCTCTCTACAATGGCTGCAATGTTAAACATATTTACATATGAAGTGAATAATTTTTTCCCCTTCGTTGAAATTGCGGGGACAATTTTTAGGGATGCAGGGCAGCCAAATTCCAATCTGTAAACAATAGCCGAGTGCCCGGACTAAAACATGTGAGACATTTGGAAAGTTTCACGAATTTCACTGGCCTTTTAGTACTTGGTAACAGCAATCAAGAACCAGTTTTGCCTGCAAGCTTAAAGTAAGTCCTTGCCCCAGCTCGACTCTCTGCATCTCCCTGCGTTTCTTAACTGTGCTCCCTCCTCTCAGCACCGTCAGTCCTGGCTCCGCGGGGAGAAAGAAGTGCAGTAAAATCTTCCTCTGCCTTCAAGGGAGACACAGACCAATTCTAACGGGGGGTCTTTTTTTTTTTTTTTTTGAAAAGTCACAGGATGAAGAACTTAATTTAGGGCTGAACTCTGCTTTTTTGAAGCAGTATAGATGCAAATAACTGCCTAACTGGAAAATAACTCAAACAAAAACTCGAATTTCTGGAAATCAGTACTTGACTCAAAGTTACACCTGAACTCCATTAATCCACAACAGCAGTCCTCAATTCATTTATGCCAGAATAACTGTGGAGTAAATTCATTTTATTTGTTTTCTTTGAAATATATATCAAATTTATGAAAATCATGTCCTGCACTCCTTTGCATTTCATATTTTAAGGACATACAACACATACGTTTCTGAGGAAGACAGAGAAAATGATTCATTTTATCCACCATTTAAAATACTTTACATTAGACCGAGACTGTTCACTACTGCAACATAATTGTTTTTTAGCAACATTTTTCATTGATAATACTAGCTTCAGAAACAATAAAGCATCTGACCAAAATGTCCCAAATTGAAGGAATATTTCTGTTCCCTTTTGTCCCTTTCCTTTACTCAAGTATGTTGCAAAATAATGGCAGCACTGACAGAGATAAGGAGTTTTCTAAACTGTCTCTCTAGCCCTTGTGCCCATACCCATAAACAGGCATTTAAATAGGTTTCACAGCACCTTTTCACCTTTTTTTTTTCCCTTGATAGACTATGAAGTCGCACACCGAATTTTAAAGCGTTGTGTGTGTAAATATGTATTGAGGGAGTTTTAAAAGCCGAGTTCTGACCTGATGTCCTGTTACAGTCGGTAATGTCAGTGAGTACATTGAAACACTTAAAGCTCAACATTTTTCAGCTGTTCCTAAGCGCTGAGCTTATCACACACGTAAAAAACGGCAGGCAACTTTGACTGAAAAAATACGGGAAAGAGGATGCTCAACTTGAGGTGTTTCTAAACATTAAAAAGCTGTGGTTTTTATTTTATTCTTTTTGCCTGATCTGCACTAGGCACTGATCTGAACTGTTTGCCATTAAACTTCACAGTGTTGCAAAGGACCAAAACGAAAGTAAAAAATAAATAAATAGATAGAGAGAGAGTAACCCTGCCATACCTCAGCTTCAATATAATATTTTCAAAGCAAAATAACAAACAAGGAAATTAAGGTATAAAATGAGGTACAGGAAACTTTTTGTCTCATTTCAATCCAGAATAAAATTTTAATAAGGAATTAAAATAATGAAAATTCCCATAGCCCCTTGCCGCCAAATCTCACAGAGTTCAGGTCAAGGTGCAACTCTTTGCCTTATGATTCCACAAAGAGATGGAAGGGAAAAATAAAACGCCTCTTCCTAAAAGTAAGTGAAGAGGCATGGCTGCTCAAACACTTGGGCTTGTTTTCCTTCATATAAAAATGTAATGTTTCCTTTCATCTTCTCATTTACTGAAAACGCAGAGTGGAAGTAACTGGAGCTCTAAGGGTAAAAAGAGCCACAGCCACTTCTAATATGCAGTGTTTCAACAGAATCTTTGAACAATGTTTTAAATTAAATCCACAGCAGAAAAAAAGCTATATCATCTTAGCTATTAAAGATGATACTCTGCTTCCCGTTTCGGAAGCAGGAGAGGTTACAGCTCAGCCGATCCATGACACAGATGGGGAGAGATGGCTTTAGGAAACCACTTCACCCCTGTCCAAATCCAGACATCCCGAAATCGCTGAGTTCCAGGATATGGCACGGGAGCACTCACCAGCTTGGCTGTGGTAAGTGCTCGGCCTGCCTTAGGCACCAGGAAATATGGATTAACCCCTTCCACATCTGCAATTTCATGGCAGCAGAAGGACAACCTGGTGGAACAGTAGCCTGCATCTTGGCCAGGCTCATCGGGGAGGTGGAAGCAGGAGAGGGACATGGTCTCAGAGGGACAGGCAGCGTCCCAAAAGCTGGAAGAGACACATGGCTTCCCTCTGCGTGGTGACACCAGCCCTGGCAGTCATTGGGACACTCTGCACGATTTGCTTTTCTGCAAAAAAACAGACAATCCAGCTTTATTCCAAAACAACTGAAAGATGATCGGATATTTTAACGGTTCCTGAGCATTGCACAAACTATTCCTGCATAAATTCATCATACTGCTGTTGGTTCTCAAAGCGTGAATAGGGGGATTCCAGAAACTGGAAATAAATGGGTAATATTGATATGTCATGTGATTCAGGCAGGAATCTGTTTCTGTGTTACTAATTTTTCATATTGCATATGATTTCTCTTGGGATTGGGAATTTACCTTCCGCCTGGGACACGCTATCTCTGTGCAGAGGAGCAGTCCAAGCCAAGTAATTCTTAAAACTTCCCAAAAAACTGATTAAGAGGGAGTTAAGCAGTTTATAGGTCTTACGGGACCTTGCTACACATGGCTGAATTTTAAGCTCATGGTTGCCTCAAGATGGAAAGTTCAGCCTTCTTTTAGATCTTTTGAAATAATTCTCTTCTCCCCATCGTCTTTAACAACATGCACTGGAATAATGAAGTGAAAAAGGCCATTCCACTGTAGCATTTTTCGTACCTCTTTCTGCATATTGCAGGTTACATATCTAGCACTTGGCACACAGGAGTACTATTTATTTTGCTTTTTTTTTTTTTTTAGCACTATGTGGTTTTTTAATTGTTTGTCTCATTGGGGAGGAAAGCATAGAAGGTTGTCTCGATTAAGCCAAATTACAATTCAAGTCCAATTCGAGCAGTTCACCACCCTCCCTTTCCTCGCTGCCATATTCTCTCCATTAAACTTTATTTTAAAAACACACTTTGTGAGTATCAGACTCTACAAGTATCCAAGGTAAGAGCTAGGCAAAGCTGTGTCCAGCTCATATTGACAAATCAATCTAAGCTTGACTGCTGATTTGCTTAAAAGTAAAATAAGCCTTAGAGGTTTTTTTTGTTTTGTTTTTAATATTGTGTTTCAAATGCTTCAATGTACCGTTTGCCCTTCCAGTCTCCCCACTATTACATAATACGACTCTTGTTGTGATAGTATCTGATGGCAGATACAGTGAAATGGCATAAAAAGAAATTAATTGGGGAAAGACCTTTCTGAAAACACTTAGTAAAATCATGCAAAACATCTGAAGTTGTTCACGTAAGTGAAAAGAAAAAAAAAAGCAGGGAAACTACAGACGCTTTTTAAAATAAATCTGAGATTTTCACACACACACACACAAATGGAGGCTTTACTAAACAGAACTCTCCTATACAAAAAAATAGTCTAAAACTCTGAACAACTTAGGGTTTATGATTTCTTGTTTCCTGCCCAAGGCTTTACAAAAGCAGCTTGTGCTGTTTATACGGTAAACAGTATTTGCACATAACAGAAGTATTTATGTGTCCTTTTTTTATTTTTATTTTTCCACTTAGATGAGAAGCTGCATATCCTACACGTTGAGTGTCAGGTTTGATGGAGTGTGAGCTGCGAACGGCTGCGCGAAATAATTTCATGCTTGTTCCTACGACTCCTTCATGTTCCACCAGCGCTAATTTATGAAACCACATCACTCACGTGATCAAGCAAGGAAAACACTCTGATTTTAAAGGGCAAATAAATTTTGCTGTTAAATGACAATTTCTGCCACAGGGTCTTCGAGGAGGATTTGAGCTCAGCTCTTTGTGCTTCTAGCCGGTCTAAGATATCAAAGTTGGCCCCGCTGTCCATACGGAGCCCCGGCTTCGCTGCTCTCAGGCCCCCCCACACGCTCGCACCAGCGCCACGGCTCTTGAAGACTTGCACAGATGCCTTGAGGCATCTTTCAGCAACAGTATCAGATTTGCTTATAGTGCCGAAGTAAATGTTTTCATGGTCTGTCACCTTGATTTTATTAAAGGTGTTGGGCTAGGCTATTAGCCAGCATTGGAAAAGTCCCCTATAGAGGCTTTATATTAGGTTTGGTATTTAGGACAGCCAAGCGTTTTCAGGCCATAATAAACTCGCTGTGCATGGTACAGAGTGGAGCACTTTTACAATTAGCCTGAAACAGAGTGATGCTCTGCAGGTACCTCTGGCTCTAGACTTTTACAGTTTGTGTCTGTGTGACTTAGATTTCCCCTTTTTCTCATCATCACGCCTTTTTTACAGAGATTTGGCTTTGCTTTCCCAGAATTTCAGTTTCTCCTGCTGAAGAAGGCACTCAGAGCTGGAAAATCCTCCCTCCAAGTAGTTGTATTCCTGGCTTAAACGTGTGGTATCATCAAAGCCGTATTTTCAGAAACAGACAGATTAATTGTTGCTTTAAAGAGAACAGTTTGGGCTTATTCTATAGCTTCAGTACAAAGTTGGGCTTTGTTTATGCTTTGTTTTAGTCACAGAAATATAAATAAGAATAACGGGAGATCAAAGATTTCCTTAGAGCTGCAGGGAATGGAGTGTATGTGCAGGTGCCTTGCTCTGCTCTGGAATTTGGAGACTTTACTGAAAGAAAGCTGGAGGGGCATTTTCCAAAGGGCATAGCACACATCTTCCAGAAAAACATCAATTTTTACCAAGGCACGTTCTGAGGTCCTGAGCTAAATGCAGTATCTCACTAAAACAGAGATTTTTTTTGTGTACCAATGCAAAGAGCTCAGTTGTCGGTTGTTTATACAGCGAAGGCAAGGCAAGCGCATGCAACAGGACCCACATGCAAAGCGAAGGAATTGTGTGTGGTCCGAGTGGACGTTTTTTGTCATCCTGTTTGGGAACCAGTTCAGGATCTGTTTCTGTTGGCAGTTTCCTCCTGTTGTGAATATATTAGTGCATTTCTCAAGGCCTCGGTACAGCTGAGGGGTTGGTAACTTAAGCCTGGACCATGACAGACAATCATCTTCCATCAGTTTAGAGATGGGTGATGGGATGAAAAAAGAAAGATTACATCTCTGAAAACAAAGGAACTAATGCAGGCCAAGACCAGGCTATAATCTCTGCTTTACCATAAATGTACAAAAATGCCTTATCTCCGATTTTATACAGTTCTCTGAGAGCAGCCGTGGCTCTTGAGCGCACCAGCCAGTTCCAAGCAGCGGCTCAGAAAACTGACGAGATTAAAAGAAGTAGTTTGGGGAATGAAAGAATTCACCTCATAAAATTCTGCATAGGAGAAAATAACGGGCCATCCCTGCTTAACAAGTTATTTTAAAAGTTTCATCATATTGATGAAATTCCTCATATTGAAAAGAGATTTATGCAGCGTGTGAGACTTCAAAACGCCAGGCCAGCAGGAACATGCAGCATCGCATTCGGACACCCCACTTGACGCCAGTGTCAGTGGATTATGAAGGTTTAAGATTTATGTTAATTCTTCAGCGAGCAAAAGTCAAGTGCCAGTTCTTTAATGCAAAACGCATTGCGATGTAAATGTGCCACAAATCTCTCTCCCAGTTCACATCTGCAAATATTAATTCATACCGTGGAGGCGACTCACACGGAATTTCCACCGATGAGGAGGGTGCTGCCTCTCTCTTGCCTCTCAGCAATTTGTTTAGCACCCCCCGGTTTGGGGGAATCGTTTCCTGCCAAACTCGGGACCAACGTCCCACCGGCGCTCAGCGGCGCCCACCTCCAGCAGCACCTTCCCCTTCTCTCGGTCCATGTCATGCTTGAACTTCTCCTCCTCCAGCCTTTTTTTTTTGCTTTTTTTTTTCCCCTTTCCTCTTCTCCAGATTTCCAGATTCGGGACTGAAAATGAAGCGTAAATCTTACTGCCTAATAACCACGGCAGTTACTTCAATAAAACGTTACTTAAAAGTCAATGGACTGCACATGTTAAAGACATTAGAGCTGTTAACAGACCATTGTAAAGTAAGCAGAATCTTTAATAACCCGCACGTCACGCGCAGCCCAGCGATTTTCAGCGCGTGGAGCGGCCTGCGAGCCCCAGGCCGGGCAGCCGAGGGCCCTCGTCCCTTCGTCTCCTCCCTCCTCCCATCCGTTTGGCAAAGGATGAAGCCGGAAAAGATAGAAGCCCATTGTAATTTCAACATATATATGTATATATATTTGAATTTGCTTAAGTGGAAACATTTCTACGTAAGCTGGAGGAGGCTTTGTGCGGCAGTGCGCGGTGATGTGCATGTGCGAGCACGAAGCATGCGGCCAAATTTACACAGGGCAGAAGATTCGCCGCCCCTGGCTCCCCGCGCACCCACACGCCTGCCCTTGGCAGCGCAGAAGGGATGCGCTGCCCTCAGAAACGCTCGGCAGAGCCTTCTCCGGCCCTCGCCAGGTGCGCGGTGACATTATCAAAACACAGAAGCTGAGTGTGCCTATGCGGTCACCTCCTGCAGCGTTGAACATAGAGAAATGTTTTCCTCCACCTTCCAAAGGAGCAGCCCTGTTGCCACAGTCACTGCTCGCAGCAGAGAGAAAGGAGAGACTCACAGAGGAAAAGTCTTGTTGGGGCACCTGACCACATCCCCAACAGTACAGAGGCTCTCCAGCAATTTCCTTTGCCCTCTCCAATTCAAGTTCTCTCCAAGCAGGATTTCCACCTTTTTTTTTTTTTTTTTTTCCTGATGCTACTTCACATATTCATAGACTTCTTAGTTGGGAAATGGTGTTTGTTTTCCTCCTTGAGTCTTTCCTGTCATGTTTTGACCCCTTGTCCAAGCTGTAGCCTTGCAGTGCCACCCTAATTATCAGCCTTTGGTGCCTTCCAAACCACCCCGTCTGACCCCATCATTCGGGTGCAGACCCTGGTGATGAGTTACTCGCTCATCTCTGTCTTAGCACCGTGACTCCCACAGCTCTTCTCTGATGCCTTGCAACTCGCAGTGCCTTTGCTCAGGAAGCGCCCTAGCAAACCTGGGTGCCCTTCCAAGGAGAGCAGGAGATCCTCCCATACAAAGAAGATGAGGTCAGATTTGCATGAGCTAAGTTTACTGCCTTACCATGCTGGAAGTGCATTTTAATTAGCTCATTCTCAAGTCTTTTTCCAGCTGATGGGGATCCAAGGCGAGCTGTGCCCTCCCCACTGCCGTTGGGCCTTCTCCAGCCCTTCTAGCACGAGTGCCCTGGGTCTTGGGACCAACCATGTGCCTGTGCAACCCTCTTACCCGCACCCTGGCTGCGCCCAGCCCTGCGCAGTATTAACACTTTCCAGGTTTCTCCCTTTCCAGATGATGTTGTTTTAAAGCAAGGAACTGTAAATATTTTTGAATTCTTTCATGAATATTTTGAAAGCTGTCTTTCCCATCCCAGGCAATTCTGAACTAATTTTGAAGTAAGGTTTTATAAAACCCTACATCAAATGCTCGTGTATTTATTATTTGTTATTTATTTTGCCAAATGTCTCAAATGCATCCATAGGCGACAGGCCAGTGCTCAGATGTATAAGCCAAATACCATAAAGCTGTCTCCATGCAATTTAGGGAACTCTTTGATTATGCACGTTTTGGCTATATTTTTTACTAAATCATGATCTGGGTAGTTAAATTGCTCTAAAAGGTTCAGTATTTGTTGGTTTTAAGTACCTCAAGAGTTGATTCGGTAATTTTTCATGCTCAGTTCTCCGGGCTCTGTGATCTGTAAATGATGGTTACTGACTATTTTTCTCTTCCTCCTCTCCTCTTTTCTGAGGACTATTTTTTTTCCATTATTTTAACTAAAAAAAAAAAAAAAAAACGCTGATCTGAACATGGAATAATTGGGAGCTTTAACCATTTTTGATCTTCTAGGAAGAAAAGACTTTATGTCTATCTGTGTTTGCATTTGCACATATGAAGCATGTGTATTTATGCACAGCGTGCTCTAGTTCTCACTGAGGCCTCTGGATCTTATCACAAAACCAGTAAAAATAATCAGTTACGATAGTTCATCGATGCCATGTCTGACTTACACTGCTCCCATTTCTGTTTCTTCCATATTCTGACTATCATATTTCTTGAACTTTCTTTAGTCTTCTTTGTGAGTTTAGAGTTTATAAGGGAATATGGGAGAAAGTTATTTTGACTTAACTAACAGTCTAACTTTCATGTAGATGAAATAAAGTGTAGCAATCAGGCATGGAAAACATTTAGAATTAAAATCACCTTCATTTCTTCAGTTGAATCACTTCCTGATGTGCAAGAACACCTTATTTTCCACAGCCCAAATGTTTCTAACAGCATGACATATGTGTTTACGGCAAGGATGGGTAAGCAGCAGTGCGTCCCTCAGTAGTACCTTCTCCATCGGATGCAAAGATGAAAGAGACCACCATTTACCAGCATTTTGTGAAGTCCTGTCTCCTGGCCCCTGCAGTGGGCATGCACCTGAGACACCCTGCAGAAAGCATCTTCTCTCCAGGTACCATAATCAGCTCAGGCTCAGACTGGCACCGTATGAGTATGTCTGAACAACTCTTTCCAGTATTATCTCGGCCTAATGTGCTATCCCAGCTCTCCTTCGTTCCTGATAGGAGGAAATTAATTGCACTGTTTTACACGTGCTCTTGTGCGTGATTTTAAACAGAGGTGTTGTTAAAAAATGTCGTTGTACTATTTTCTTAACTGTATGTGCAATATTCCACGCAAATGTCAGAAATATTACATGAGAATTTCATGGTACCTATTATGAAATTTATCCTACGTATGTAAAACTTACTGCATCCTACTAGCTTACATCCCTCCAAAATAGCTACAACCCGCAGAACAGACTGAATGCCAGCTGCTTCCTTGGGTATTCAGCATTACTCACTAATAAAGGGATTAAGTTTAATAGATTGCAAGAGAGGTAATTACTGGCTGAGGTCTTCTCTGGTTTGGCAGCGTCTTGGGGGTGTGCTGTTGTGGCAGGAATACATCCTGGCTAACAGGAGAGAGCTGTGACATCTGGGTCTGCAGTGACCTCTCAGGGGACCTACTGCTGCAGTTCTTGAGACTACTTGAGCCCATCGTATGCTCTTAGCTCCAATGCCCCTGTGGGGTCATATTCCTGCCATCTACTGAGAGAGCTCTGAGGAAGTTTCAGCTCCTTTGGTTCCCCATTTACTGGAATTGATAGGCCAAGCCACAGATACCTTACGAAGGTCCTGGCCATATTCCGGGAGGAACTTAGCTCCAGTTCTACTTTTTTTTTCATATAGTTTCTACTTAGAAACCACCATTAAATCAAGTTGTGAGATTTATCGGTTCTTTAACTGTGAAGAAATTTGGCATCATCTAACCTCCTTTTGTACTGTTACTGGAAAGGAGTAAGCAACTCCAAGGGCACTCTACAAGCACGTCCCTAAAAAAAGTAGGAAGACTCATTTGCAGGGTAGCTATCAATGACACAGAAGGAGATTAGGTGGCTAATTCTAAATAGATGTCTACATTTTAGGGAAAAAAAATAAAAGAAAAAACAGCTATTTATCACACAGGGGCTGATGGCCACTCAGGGAAGGCTGTCTGTCTTTAGCAGTCAACCTTTGCCTGGGCTCCCTGTTGGAGGATCCCTGGTGATTTTGGCCTGCTTAGCTCCAGCATCTCGTAAACATAACGTGCCTGGTGCCTGGTGCCTGGTGCCAGCCATCTGAATAGCCTTCCCCCACACCCGAGGATCTGACTGCTCCTGCTGGCTGAAATCACCACAGCCCTAACAGATAAGGATGGATGGGAACAGGATTTCTATAAAGCACCCATTTGTATGAGCTTATTACTGCCGTTTTGAGAAGTCCCGTAACTTTCCCAAGATAATTTTTGATTGTCTGAAAACTGACTGGTCAGTGCTCTGCAATTTCTGCAGCCTGTTGGTTCTCTCGAGTCCCCTGTGGCCTCTGATTTGGTCTATAGTTTTTAAATTTCTCTGTTGCATGTAGTAAAGTTAAAAGACTTAATAAATCTTCTGACAGCTCCTAAAAACACCAACTTAGGCTCTGAACGTTGAGGTATTTCATTTACTCATAAGTTTTCTGGCTCCTTTTCGATGCTTTCTTCTGCACCCTTGTTAAACTAAGTTCTTTTAAAATGGCTCAGCTAGAGAAATTCTTGCTTCTTCAGGCTCATACACAGTTTCACATTGGTCAGGCTAATTGGCAAGAGTTTTAACACATTCCTTATTTATAACTGCTAACAGTTTGTTAGGACAAATACCTAAAGCCTTTTTAAAAATCACTGATCTTTTAAACGTTTTTTATAACAAATAATATCCTGCGAACAGAAAAGCATATTCCATGCTTATGAGATGTTGCCCACAATATTTTCTTTTCTCAAAGAGTTTTTATCATACCTTGGTGTTGTTTCAAAGAGACATATTTCTCACAACCAAGGCAGAACATAAAATACATTTGATGATGGGTCCTGTCCATCTGCCTGTTCATCAGTAACTTCTTTACGTGGTAGGGGGGAAAAGACAGGGCCTGACTACTTGACTCCTCTCACATTGGTGAGACAAGGGACATGCTGTCCATACCATAGTGCTGGGGCTGACCCAAGGATTTTGCCCTATGAGCACTGGGGCACTGGAAGGAGCTGAGGGCGTGCAAGCTGTTCTTTGGGATTGGGGAAGAATGGGAAGCATTGCCAAGGAAGGAACATGGACATGCAGGGAAGAGTTAACAGCATGATGAGGGAGGCCTTTGGAGACGCCACCAGAGAGAGGAAAAGGAACATGAGGTTGCTGTCCTTACTGTGGGGATGGTAGGCACAAACACACAGGAAACTAAGCTTTGTTATTTTGGCTCTCGCCAAATTACTTTTTAATGTAATCCAGAAACAAACAAAATAATGAGGTTAGCGAAAGCAAAATCAATGAAAACACGGGTGACTATGGTCTTGGAATCACCAACTACATCAGAGCATCACGACTTTCTCTAGAGCTTTTTTTTTTTTTTAATAAAAAAAATAAAAGCTTTCCAAACCAAAGTCATGTCTTTTGAAAGCCTAATCAGTTCAATCTTGAAGCTGCCTGGGGGGCAAAGCTCACATCTGAATACAAGGCTCATACTTTTCTCAAATTAGTGAGTATTTGGATTCAGTCAAGCCTGAGATTGAGCTCATCTCTAGAAAATACATCAAACAACTTGTAGAAAACATAGCTCCAACACCTCATAATTTTAAATGCTCTATTGTTGGCGGCTATTAGTTTTATTCTTAGACCATATCACCATAGCACATGGACAGAGAATACCTAGCTATTGGAGGTAACTAAAGCATGAACATAAATTCCAGTTATGTTTCACATATTTATATGAGTTTGAAACTCTTATTTATTACATTTATGTGGGAAGAGGAGGCAATTTAGACCCAGTGGGTGGGATTTATCCTATCTCATACTGAAGACCAGGAAGAACTTCTTTACTGTGAGGGTGACAGAACACTGGAATGGGCTGTCCGGAGAGGTTGTGGAGCCTCCTTCTTCGGAGATCTTCAGGGCCCTCCTGGATGCCACCCTGTGCCACGTGCTCTAGGTGTCCCTGCTGGAGCAGGGGGGTTGGACTAGATGATTTCCAGAGGTCCCTTCCACTCTCAACCATTCTGTGATTAATAAAAGTCTCCTTGAATAACCAGTAAGGAAGGAAACAGGCAGATCTAGAGATGAAACAGTCTTAGGCACTTGAGATGAAGCACTCTTTGGAGCTACCTCTTCTTTCAGTAGACAACAAAGTGAGTCTAAATGAATACATTCAACTTGAACAACAAAGCTTCAGATGTTTGAATTTTGAAATGATGAATTCCACATTTTTCCTAATGATTTTAGGAAATAATGAAAAAAAATGCTTGCAATGAAGATGTGAGTGAAGGAAAAGATCAGAAAGGCTTCAAATATATTTTTAACCTGGCACAACAGTTCACAGATCTCTGGATAGTACATGCAGCCATTTTGTCATGCCTCTTTACAGTCACAGCAGTATGAAAAACTGCACCATCTAGACAAGCTGAAAGGCAAACACAGTAAAACCATGTGCATTCTCTGGGAATTATTGTTTTTCTTTTTCCCTTGCCTCTTCCTTCTTTTTTCTTTTCTTTTCTTTTCTTTTCTTTTCTTTTCTTTTCTTTTCTTTTCTTTTCTTTTCTTTTCTTTTCTTTTTTTTCTTTTTCTTTTTTCTTTTGCATTCTTTTCCCTTGTTTTTTAGTAGAACTGAAAGGAGCACCAAATGCACATTCCTCTTAGCATTTCAATGAATTCTATGGGGGATGAATAGCAAGCGTGTACATAACCACACACATATGTATGTATAAATTTACAAGCTACAATATCCAGACATCATGAGACTCTGCTAATAATTTTCTCAACCTTGCCCAGACTGTAGCTACATTTATGATCTGGAGATTTATTGATTTTAGTTATTTTATCCCTCCCATAATAGGAAACTACCCTCTGGACCATTGACCTATTCTTGTTATAAATATACTTTAGTTTGCTCTCATCATAACACTATCCCAGGCATCTAAGGTGTTGCTATGAGGTGGTGGTGTTATAAGGAAGGCAACCATAACAGAGTTTTAAAGTAAACCATTTAACTCTTCAAAATGAGTTTTCTTCTGCACCCATTAGCTGTGTGCAGAGATTTTGTTCTGCCAGGTGCATTAGGACCCTGATCCATCGCTAAAGCTCCAAAATGTTGTGGTGGAAAAACAATACATTAAAACAAGAGAAGTTGTAATTTCTAGGAACTGAACTATGATGCAAACTATGCCTCATAGCCTGAACTATGTACATATGTATGGTGCCGCTCAGTGGCTTGTGTTTGAGAGGCTTTGCTAAGGCTACATATCCCTAGGACCTCCAGTTTCTCATGACTTCCCATAAACAGAAAATTTGGAGCTCATCCTTCTCTGTGGCCAGCAAAATCCTCTATCTGAACCCCTGGGAAGAGGATAGTGCTCATACTGCTCATGAGTGATGAGCATGATTGATGAGATGTTTCATTTCACATCTCCTTTCAGGATATGACACTCTAGAAGGCACCCCCAAATATGGTGAAGCCAGATGATCAGATATATCAGTATAGCCATGGAGATATTTGTTCTTTCCATCTCTGAATAACACCAATAATATTTGTGCTTTATAGGTAGAGAAAGCATAATATGGCCACAGTTTATTCTGTATCCTGCATGGAACTGAGTCAAATGATGACTCTTAAAGACTTTCCTGCTCTCAGTCTTGTGAGTGACACATTGGTGGCTGTGGTGGTGGGTAGTCACACAAATTGAGAGTCCTGCAGTCATTTAGGCAGCTTCAGCCATGTCTATGTAAAAAAGCTGAAGCAATTCTGGCACATGTGCCTGGGTAATTATATATAGCCAGTAATTTTCAGACTAGCCTATATAAGGAATGTAACCTGGGGAGTCTGTTACTTGATGGATTGGCTAGTAAGCTGAATGAAGTCCCATTTGTTTAAAGTGGGAAATTTAGCCTTTCAGTCCATTGCATTTTAGTAACTGAAGCTAGAGGCTGTGAGTAAGAAGAGAGTCAGTGTGACTAGGTCGGTCAGTCATGCGATCTTGGAGTCCAGCCTGGTGCTTCTGCTACAGGTGTAGCCTCTCGGGCACCAGCGCTCATGAGTTAGAGGCTATCCAAGACAGGGTAATGAGATACACAGTTATATTGTTGTTCTATGAATCCCCTCCCCTCCGAAGGCAGAGCGAGGGATCCAACATTTATTATAAATATCGTATTTGCAGTCACATTGTAATGCAACTATTTCTTCACTGCAACAGCACTGCAGGTCAGCAACACATTGTGACAGCAAACAACAAAGCCAGGAATTTCTACCAAACAAGTCTGATAAAATTAGCAAGCTTCTTTTGTTGGAGAAATGACAGGGGAGTTCCATTTCCACACAGTACCGTCTTATCCAAAGGCGCACAACTCACTGACATAAAGAACTCTGTATTCTTTCTCTTCTTCCTCTGTCTCAGTATGGAGTCCCTGAGAACAGAGATATGATCAGACTCGATCCGATTACGTCACTGTAATGGATTATCACTTGTTGGCTCTCTCTGAATGGTAATTTGTCACACATCACAAGCTCATCATGGTTGAGCCTGCACCTCTGTCTTGTGTGACTGAGAAGTCAAATCTAGAAATCAAACTTCTGAACCATTGAACTCCAGAGCAGCACTACATCTAGAAAAAAATGAGAGGTTGGGGCATTCCCAATTTTTTCACACACACACACACTCAGTGAAATAAGTAAGAAAATGCTCTCATCAGTCACAGTTTGAACATGTTTCTAGAGATGAGTATGAGAACCAGAGATAAAATATCCGGGTGAGCTGTTGTCATGTTTTAGAACTACATTGACCCAGACTCTAATCTTAGCTCTGATTGCAAAAGAACAGTTGAGATGTGATTTTGATTTCCACGATATCTAGCAGCAGAATTTGGAAGTATAAAGAATCAAATCCTTTGTTTTTTTCCCAGACTCTGTTCAGTGGTGTTGATATATTTTCATGGGTAAGTTTCAATCTTCCCTGCATCATGCTGAGCACAAAGCATGAAAACTGCACTTATCCACCACCTACAAGACTCCAGCCCTGACAAAGCACTGGGTTGCTGCTTCCAAAACTGCCTATGAAAAAGCTGTGTAACCATTTAATTTATTTTAGGAGGTGTTAGAATAGCAAAGGTAAAACAAATATTATCACTGGCAGCTGCAGAGAATAGGGCATTATCATCACTCATGGATGGTAATATTCTCTATTTACTCAATATATTTGTGGTTTAAAAGTCTTATGAACAGGACTAGGTTGAATTACCTGGTATAACAATATTTTTAGAAATGGGGAAAAAAAGCTTTGTTTCAACAGAAGTGGACATCAAAGAATCTAATGGAAGATTAGAGCAGATTTTGTCATCCTCTTAAGTGTGAAAAGTCAGAGTATAATAGTTATGTGTACGTGGAATTAGTAATCATGCTTCCTCCTTGAAAGGTTAGATATAACAATATTTTGGAATTATTTTAGCCTGAAAATAGGAAGATTTAGTCCAAAATGGGATTTAAGAGAACAGATCACTTCATTAGTTCCTGACTTAAAAATTTGTCTGTACTTGGTGTTATTATTGTTCCTTCCAAATTGAGACCTTTGGAATTTCTGCAATGTTATTAGAACATATCTGAATCTTGAAAGATTGACATTTCAGAATTATTTCATCTTCCTTTGGGTCTTGTTTGTACTACTTAGGGAAATAATTTTTGATTGAACCAATTACATTATGCTGAATGGTTAAATATATTAAGAGCAGTAACTGAAATCTGACATTCCATTGTTTGCAATACTCCAAAAATACATGAACTCGTTTTACTCAAAAAGCGCAAAGAGGGTTTGAGAACACACTTTAAAGAAATACCATCAGTTTACATTTGCCCAGAATAAGTTTATACCAAACATAATCCCGAAAATATTTTTTTCCGTGGGAGGCAAAGGCCTTTAGTTTTTTCTCTTTTTTTTTTTTCCTAAGATAAGTAAGAAAAGGGAAAAGAGTAACTGAAACGAGTTTAAACACTAATATGAAAAGTCTGGTGTCCTCTGATGGGTACCTGAGGGATGGAGATGCTGAGAATAAGGTCATATTAAGTTCAATGTAAGAGCATTAAGAGTGGTGTCTCAGTACACTGACAGCAGCCAGCAGGGAGCAAGTTGAGTGTGGTCTTGGCTGGAGGCCAGGCCATGGTGCCCTATGTCCCCACTGTCCTCTCTGCTTCTCCAGCCATGCTCTCCCTGTTTGCCCAGGTCCATACAGAATCAAGGAGGAGCCTTCCCGCCCTTTCCCACCCCTTATTTTAATGGTCTCTTGCAAATCCTCTCCAAATTTAACCTTCTGGATGCAAGAGTGCAATACTTCATTGCTTTAACATAGGGCTGACAGCCGCCCGCATTCCTCAAGGTCCTCCTAACAGAAGAGGAGGCATTGGGAAAAAAAAATGCTATTTTTTTCTCTCTCTCACTAAGTATTCTGGTCACAGCAGAGTTGTTCTTGTGGATACAGAAATGCCAGAATTCACCATGTCCTTGCGAATTTCCTCTGGGCTTCAAGCTTGAAGCTCTTAAGCATTCAAATATCTGCTTGCTTTCTTTAAAAAAACAAGCATCTCGCTTTTGGAAGCCTATACAAGAGCTTCATGGTCACTACTCCTTTCCAGTTCCTTTCAGTTTCTTCATTTAATTATTTTCAGGATTTGATGATAGGGTTATTTATTTTTTTTAAGTTAGAGTCAATAAGATTATTTTATATTTAAAAGTATTTCTACAGCTCCAGCATAGTTGGACCAAAGCATATTATTCACTCTAGAATCTCCTGGATTTAGCAATTAATTTGGGCCTCAGTGCCAAAAAGCTTTGAAAGAGCATGCAGTTTCCTCAGAGATGGGAGAGGTCCCAAGTTACTGGATTTTCTTGTGAGATTTTTGCCATCCTGGGCCCAACTGATAGCACCTGAAAATGGTTACCATTTAGCTAACGAGTCCCAGGAACACTGAGGAAAGCTGTGCAGCTCGGATTTGGTTTGGCACACATCTCTGCTATCACAGGGCATCTATTAAAGCTTGACACTCACTGTAGTAATGGATCACCAGTGGCTTTTGATTCTGATTTGACCTATAACTCTAAGATGCACAGTCCCTAAGTTATTTAATGAAAACCGCTGAAAGGTAAAAAAACAGAAAATAAATCTTTAGCACATTTCTACTCCATTTTGTGCGCTTCTCAAGCCATGCTGTAGTTTTCACATGTGCTTTTGCTAAAGCAGCAGTTTTCATGCTGCTTTCCCTGCCCTGGACCATGTTTCGCTATGCTCCAGTGCAGCAGAATCTAAAATAGCTGAATAAACAAGTTGTAATTCAAAACTAGGTCACTAGGGGGTATAAAACCCGAGACGCAGGAACCGTAAGATAGGCAAATGGCGATTAGTGCAGTGTAATAATCTATGCAAGGGCTCCGTTTCATTAAAGATGTGTTAGGGAACACATACATGGCCATCTGTTTCTATTTTGCCAGCCCACTTGATTGGACATCACAAACATTCCCATGTGTTCTTAAGCATTGTTGAGCAGAACATCTGGCAACAACGAACACCGCTGTTAAAAAAAACATGATAACAACAGAGGCATTACAGCAAATATGTGTACAATAATTTCATTGTTGAAACTTCTACCAAGAGAGCCAAGTTGTCCAATAAAGTGCACATTGACAATCCTTCTTTCCTAAAATTTTGCTTTACTGGGTATGCCAAAACTTTGGCAGGAGGACACTTCAGTGGAATGGCAATTCTTTTTTTTTTTTTTTTCTTTTTGTCCTGGCTTTTGACATGGTTCAGAAGGCAATCAAAAAATTTACAAGGGAATGAAAAGTATTAAAGCAAAACTGAACTTTTGACTAATTTTCCTGTATTAAATAAAAAAAGAACATATTCATGCCATATGTTGTCAGAACATAGAACCACTACATTTTAGAAATAGAACTGAAAAATCAAAGCATCTAAATCTTTATCTTGGCAAAATAAAGAATAAGTGTTGAAGGAACCTAATGATCTTTTGGAAGTGAGAAATGTTGCTCTCATTGAAAATGTGTGGAATTACTCCAGATTTACATTGATGTAACTCCAAGCAGAATTTTTCCCAAGTTTTAGTCAGCAAGTAAATAGCTGAGTCTACTTACAGCTGCTGTTTCCCATAGACTTAAACTTTCTTGAATAGGCCACTCTTTTTTCCCATTTACATTTTGAATGCTATCTTTTAAAGAGTCATGAGGCACCTCATGCAGAAAAAAAAAATGCACACAGGAAAAGTAATATCTCCTCAAACCGCCTCACTTTCTGCACAATGAGGTCTGTGCAATTTTTGTGTCCTACTTTCTTATTCTTCGCAATCTAAGCTCTACCAGATTTGCTGAGTGACTTTAAGAAGACAGAAGATGAACAAGAGATATCTCTGTCCTTAGAAAGTGAACTGCACTTATCATTATTAAGCAAACATAGCTGATGCTTTTGCAGCTTGTCAGTTTATGTGCAGAGACCAAACTAAAGCAGATCGACCTCCCTTCCTACATTGTAGTGCATATCAAAAAGCTTAAAAGTAAGATGTGTGTGTCCATGCTTGGTGTGTCCAAGCCTAAGGCAGAGAAGCGAAGTATAGTGCCAATAAAGGTCTATTCTCCATAAGACTGCCATAGGATCTTTCTATTGATTATTTAGAAGTGTAAATCCTAAGGTTGCAGAGGTAAGGAGAATCCTGTTGGGATCTCCTTAGAGATCTTAACTCTATGTTAGTGAATAGTAGGAAGTGGGAGGCAGCTCAGCTACACCGGAATATAATTTATCTGGAACTTCTCTTAGACGGAACTCAAGGGAAGAAAAAAAAATCTGCTTATACCTGGTAAAAGGTAATATTGATCAAAAGGAAATATAAGATTTCTACCCAGACTCCCTAAGTGATATGCCATTGTGGTTACACAGTGAAGATATTACAACTGCACGCCAGCCCAGAACAGCCCAGAAGATGAGCAGAGTTTCTTCCTTGCATTGCTGATGTCCAAATAACTTCACCCCCAGAATGCTGTAGGCTTTTGGGTTCCTTGTAACGTAGACCTTGCATTCATGTCAGGGCTCTGCAGCACATGAGAGATGCAATCCAGTCAGGGATCCTTTATGATGTTGCATAGGGCAGAAGCAGCCTGAGTGCAGTTCATCAAGACCTTCCCACAATATACTACCAGGAATGGAAGTAAATCAAAACTCTGGGACTAGGCAACCCTTACTAAAGTCCTGGAGATGGGTCTGCTAAGGCACAGGTCCTAGCTTGTACCAGCTCACAGCCTCCCAAGAAATTCACAGGCACAGTACAGAAATTACTGTGATATTGAGACAACAGGCAGATGTGACTTCTTCTGGAGACAGTAAGAGTAGTATGAACAATATGGTCTTCTCTGTGCCAATTTCTACAGCACCAGAGAACGGACCATTTAATTTGCTAGTATCAATGTTGTTTGGGACTATGCTACTTGCTGGCAATCAACTGTGAATAGGGCTTCAGGGGCCTAGAAGGCAAAAGTACCAAGATTTTTTTGCCTATTAAGTCAGCACTACAAGGTGGGGAACGTAGGTCATTCTTATTCACCGTAGGGGACTGTTTATCAATCATATACATTCGTTGTTGTAGGGTCCTCTCCTCCCCTAGTAAAATCTTTTCGTTTCATATCAGAACCAGTGCATGTAAATGGAGAAGTAACACTCGCATGAGTGCTGATAAAAGTCATTCCATGTTCTAAACAATTCTCATTGACATGGCTGACTATTTTTTAGATACATCAAAACTCTTTGATGGATCCTTGCCAGATCTCCAGGCAAGCTGGTTCACATTTGTCTATCCAAAGGGAGAAACCTTGGAATGAACTATCCTCCCCTCTGTATTTTATACCAGGTACTCAGTGACACTGGCGTGAAAGCAGTGTAGGAGTAAAACTGATGGAGCTATCGCCCCACTCCAAACTACTTCAACTGTTTGAACCTGGCCCCTGCTACTACTGTGCAGCCCCTGGCAGAAACATTAGGCAGAACTGTTTTTACTGGCAAAGATGAGATAAGGTTGCAAAGAAACACTGCTTATGCACAAAGAATGAAGATGAATAGTTGAGCTAAAAATGACCTCCGTGAATGTGTCCATGTTTCTACCTAGATGGCTGGCCCTGTAACTAAAACTGCTTCAGGTGCTCTCACAGCCAAAGCAGCCCCTCTCTTGCTGCTGGTGCTAGAGGCACACATCCTCGGGATTAACACTCCCTGTTTGCTGAGAGCCACGTGCACATGTGCACCCAGTTGTTTACAGGTTGGATTCATTGCTGGAGCACCCAGGAGTGCTTGTTTCAAGAACTTGAATTTGCTATTGGAGTAAATGGCTTGATGGGATATTTATTCCAAGATAAAACTCATGTTAACTTGAAGTGTGGAGCTCTTTTGACCTGTTGTTCTTACTATGGTGTCCCTCCAACTCCCCAGGAAAGGAACAAACAGAGGTACAACCATGCCCTCCTACTCCTTTGGCTTTGCCGCGTGGCCTATGCTCCCACATCATTACTAGCATTGAGTTCCCACATCTTTTTTAGTGCTGAGCTTTGGATCAAGGCCCCTACTCTTCCTGCAGCTGTAACAACAGCAGCAATTTAGTGGTAAATTCTGTCAGAAGGATTATGAAATTCATTGACAAATGTTCCCGTATAGTGTGTCAGTTTCGAAGCATAACTGGATGGGAAAATAGTCTTATTCCAAAAAAGAGTTTAAAGAAAATGTTCAGTATGTGACAAAACTATTTGCTCCCTTTTGTTGCTCAAGGAATCAGCTTCAGTTATTTTCACATTTCTTTTGCCACTCTTTGTTGGACCAGATTTGGTGATGGCTGATGGATATATTTTTATGACATTGCCAAGAGTCCATAGGTGTGAGGTAGGAGTTCTGGCACTGCCATCTAATAAAAGGGAAATAAGTGCATTCAATAAGTGAATACAGAAGGCCTAATAAGAGGCAGAGAAATGCAATGAGCGTGTTTTCTTTTTTCCCCCTAAATAACTCTCATTTGCCATGGCCCATGGGATGGCAAACAGCGCTCCAAACAGCATCATGTGATTGCATCCTTTCTCCTCTCTTTAGTGATTAAGACTGTGGTATTTGGCTGTATTTTTGACCAGGAATAGAAATCATTCTTTAATACATGGAATCTGTCAGTACTACCCACTAAAGCGAAAAGAAGAGAGGCAGAGTATTTCTTTGTATGTGGGAAGCACAGTAGTTTTCCCATGTGCTCTCAGTGCAGAAGGACCTTCAGCAACTCTCAGGTTCCTTAGCACATTCAAGAAACAATTCATTTTTGTCTATCCATTTCTAGTACCAGGGCTTTGGGTCTTAACTGTGGTTCCACTGACTTCAAAAAGAGCAGAAATAATCCACTGCTGAGTTCTTTTGCAAACTTCACTCTTAATTCTTATGAAATAAGTAAAACCGCAGCCTAGAGGAGGCAAGGGGTCACATGAAGAGGTATTAATATAGGACCTCTAGACTCCTAGTTTTTCATTTAGAAATGACTCGGATGCAGCAGTGACTCATAGGCATTATGGCAGTGAAATCTGGTACCATGTACACATTAGAGATGCCAATTAATTCTCTGCCAGGGTAAACTGGGACTAGCAAAGATTTCTTATTTGGGAAAGAGATCAAGGACTCAGGAGTAGGTCATATTTCATGGAATGGAAATATGCACTTCTGGGAGGAGCAGGCTTCCTTTTTCTTGCTTTAACCGGCCAAAAAACAAAGCCAAAAAAGAAGCAGGAGTGGCCAAAAGTCTATGACTTTTGAAGGATGTGTGGCTCACAAGCATCACAGGAGTTGTTTCCTAAACTAAGATTACTCCATATGACCAACAAGAACATGTTGGTGGACAACTGAGGTACAGACAAAGGGCTCATCAGAGGCTACAGAGGCCAGTGGTCACCAGGTGTCCTCAGATCCTGGTTGCTTCCTCGGCTCCAGCATCCTTCATAGCGGAGCCATCAGACACCCGAGGAGCTGCAGCCATCTTGCATTGCTCTTCCTCCCCCAGTTTTATTGAGGTATGTGGTATGTTTGTTGGGCTTTTCAATTAAGTGAATAGTTTTATATGCTTAGAGAGAGGTCAGGAAAGATTGATGACTCCCATTTGTTATAAATACACTTGCATTTTGGAAGCAGCGAACACAGTAACACTCATGTTGTTTCCCATTTGCTATACCAAGGACTATAGCTCCTCATCTACTCACTTTACACTGATACAGATGTCTCGTTGGGATAAGGCTTGTGATAATACAAGGTTTTCATATAAGGAGAGAAGTATTCATGACAGAAGAGTAGACTCTGCCCCTGAAGTTCTATATTCCTCATGTTACAGAAGAGGGTTCTAATACTAGGATACCTGAACAGGTCTCCAAACACAGGGTTGACAGACAAACTCATGGAAGTGCTTGGAAGAAAGCACTCCCTCCTCACCTTTCTACTCTGCTCCCTAATCTCTCATAGATACTAGATAATTTGATTGTAACCTACTGTCTCCTGTCTCAAACAAGCTTGGTCCATGTGAATAAAGCCTGGAATAAATGTTTGGGTCATTATGGAATGACAGATCAAGTGTACCATCTTACTCCTTGATATATTGCCATAGATCTTGCATCTATAACGATCCAAGGATGCTTTTCACAAACCAGGAAATTTCTCTCAGTAAACTACAAAGTGAATGACATGGTGATTTGAAAAGAAAACCATCACATTCTTCCTCCTTCAGAAAGACTTTCTTCTAATGCTGTGTTAAAGAGTTATCTTGCCTTTGTGAATTGTTACTGAAATCAGTGGGGCTTTGGGTGGAACAAAGAATGCTAGCTGATCCCAGAAAGAGAGGGAAGAGAATTTGATCTGGTCCTCTGTGTACCCGCTATACAGGGGGGCATTACTTGCAATGACTCAATGAAACTCAGCTGCTTCAGTGTCCTCTGCTGCTTCAGTGTCCTCACCTGTGCTGCAGGTGTGGGGAGTTTTACTGTTTACTGGTGGTGGTGTTTCCACGCAGGAGTTACACAAGGCATGACCTGACATCCCATTGTAAGTCACCTACTCATGAGTCCTTTGGACTGAGCTCCTATTACTGTATCTCTCCTGCTTCACTTGTGAAGCCCCCAAAAGAGATGTTAGAAGCCCTCTGTCACCAGCTCCAGGATGAGTATTTCCAGCCCATTCCAGGCAGGCCTGGAGCTTCTGTTGACTAAGGCACCTATCCCCATATACAATGGGTGCTTTCTATGAGTGCTAAGTCGTCTTTTGATAACTGCATCACTGCTTTGCATACTGCAAACGCTTAAGAAAATATATTAATCTCAGATCTCATTATAGTTTGTATGCTTCACTGAAACCTTACCCTGTATTACTTAACATCTGTGATTGAAGGTGTCAAAGTGTTAATCAGCTGGCATGATCAAGATTAAACAAGTAGATTATTTTGATATTCCTTAGTAATATATTAAAAGTGAAATATGATCTGCTGGCCCTTGAGGCTCAGTCTCCGCACATGCCATTATACAAGGAGTTCCCTGTAAAAGTGATCTGGAGAGCTGAAAAAAGGGAGTTCTTCCCAGATGTGGGCTTAGTAGTGGTCCGTGATACATGACATGAACGAGTTAAACTAAGGAAACTAGTAAGGGCCAACATCTCGGTTTTAAGTTTCAGATGAGGTTTTTGCTTATGCCCACCTCAGGAAATGAATATTGCATTCATAAATTGTTTTTCTTATCCGGGAGATGAACCTTAACATTTTCATTCAGCCCCAGAGTATTAGATTTCTTTAACACTTTGCCACATTAGAATATGTTTTCCATCCGAATATGATGATGCAATATCTGAAGAAAAAGTTGGCTGAGTGGCATTCCATAACAAGCAATAAAAGTTTATGATGCACAGAGTATGATAATTGGCACAATATGAATTGAATGCTTCCTTATGGATAATATTTGATAAGATATAGCATGTGTAGCTATCATAACATTTCAATCAACCCACGATTGCTACTTTAAACTGTTTTTATTTTATTGTCTCCATAATGGATTTTACAGTGCCAAAAATTGCTCTGACTTCACTAGAAAGATGAAAAATCAGTGTGTTGTTTTCCCTGGTGCATTTATTTCCCACTGAAATCCTTCTCTCTTGTTTTCTTTCTTCTCATTTTTTTCAATCCACCTCTTCTGCCGTGAGCTGTTGACATATGATTTGTTGAAAGTCGAAGCTAGTGGACATCGGTGTTTTATTTTTCCCCTCCCCATCATGGCATTATTTTTGCATAGGGGTTTTTACAAGGTTAATTAAACTATAATGGGGAAATCATTCACGGACAATGTCCTTTCCCAGTTTCCAGATTTTATAAACCTCACACCTGTTTTTCTTAGATTTTTGTGCTACATCAGCCTATAAATCCTCCTGTATTTCCCAGTATAGTTTCTTATGAAATAAAACTTTTTCCCTCCATTTGCTCAACTGTTTTCAATACTTGCAGTCAAGCCTGAAGTTGTCAATCAAGGAACAGCTTATCAGTCTGAGCTTTTCCTTTTCAAGCTTATACTCAGTGACTTTTGAGACCTGTCAACACCCAGTTGATTTTAGCCTTAACAATAAAGTCACACTCTATCTCCCACCTAGTAGCTTTAGATTAAATTCTGATGTCATATACGTCATATTTACATAGTTAAAACTCATAACAAAGCAACCCACAGGCAATAGGATGTAATAACCATGCAACAGAGCCATTTCCTGTCCCCTTTTTTCTCTCACACTATGTTTCGTGTAGTTTATTGGATGTGAATGTTTTGAAAATGAAAATCGTCTGGGAGAAAACTGCTAGCCAGGCGTGAGGTTTAGAAGAATTCAACTAAAAGAATATATAGAGTTGTAAATGCTTGGCCACCTCTGGTATTGTAAAATAGAAACTCTTTCAATATTCCTTTCATTTCCACAAGAAGAATAGATGGGAGGCCACAATTATGTGCTCCAACAGTCGATTTTTAATATCTTTAATTCTGCTCATATTAAAGGAAAACAATTAACTTGGAGTCAGAAAGCCTTAAACACCAAAAGTTTTACAGTTTTCATTTTAAAGCACAAAGGACCTACTTCAAATACAATACAACAGGAACTTTAACCATGGGCTGTGTTTAAAAGACAAATCCACCATGGTACTTTAAACAATCAATTAAGGCAAGTTTAACAATTTTTTTTCAGCCTCACAAAATAGCTCCATTAAAAGTAACAAAATAAAAACCGTTGTATACTTCTCTCTCTCTCCCACACACTCACAGACGCACACATACACAGTACTCTTAACCCACAGTCATATCAAGACACTGTTTTCTTCTAAAAGTGGGTGACAGTAACCTTTAACTGATGAACTTTGTGTAGAACAATGCAGCACCTTTTGCAAACCGATTTTTCAAACTAAGCGCAACTCGGATCCTTCCATTGATTGGGATATTGCAGAGACTCTGAGTGAAAGCTAAAATATTGCTTCAGATTACTTATTCCTTGGAGGGGGAGTTTTTCACGGGTATTGATTTTCTACAATTGAACCTAATGCCCAAAGAAGAAAATATAAAGACTGGGGGGAAAGGCATCAGTTTCTACTAGAAGACCAAAGCAAAACCTTCTGGTAAGCAGATCCAGCGACAGATCCCTTCTGCCCTAGCCGTGCCCTTCTCCAGGATGTTCCAGCGTGGAAATAAATGGTCCTTTAATGCTGAAGGGGGGCACTCCAGGGGATCCTCAAGTTGCTCAAAGCTTACAAGGAGGCTGGGCTTAAATGCACATGTCTGTTCACATCGAGCAGGGCTTGCATCACGGGTTGTGAGCAGTGGGCTAGCCCAGATGTATGGCTGGCGTCCAGTTTCTGCAAATCTCACTGCTTCTGTTTTCTTTACCTCTGTGGCTGTTACTATTGTTCCACCAGCCTCCTTTGCTATGACGGCTGGGGCAGGGTAGGTTAAACCTCCCTGGCCTTGGGCAGACAGCTCTCTCTGAACTTGGAAGAACAGTTTTATCTGTGCTGAGTTCTCCAGGTTTTGATCCTTAAACAATGGTTACAAAATGAGCCATGTGTCAAAACGCTGGGTTTCTCATTCATCTCTACAGTGTTGTATTCCTCGACAATTAGCAGCCTGAATTCCTCGGGACAAACAGCCTGTTACACAACAGTCCCATAGAAAAGGACCTTTAGGTGCCACTGATGGAGGCATCTCATGTGAGCGGCCAGTGTCGCATGTGAGCAGAAGATGGAAAAGTTTCCATCAGGAACTTCTTTCAAGTTCAAATGCTAGATGTTAAGCTGTGATTATAGACTCAGTGTTATTCAAGTGCTTTCTGCACATCTTCCTTCTGTGGGAGGGAAATGTCTGAAGAGAAGGTGGATGCCGAGGTGCATAAACACTAGGAACCTTCATGAGATATCCTTGGGCGTGCTTGGAAGGCTTCTGCTGAAGTGCTGAGTCAGGTGTTGGCTGCTGAGCTTAAAAATGACGTGACAGACAACAAGAACAAGCAGAAATTTAGAAAACAAGGAGAGATAGGAAGTTTGATACTGTTTAGCCTAGGAAAAAAAAATAAAACCAAGATGAGAAATGCTGATAATAAGCTTTGAATGTCTTGAATGATAGCTGCCAAACGGGAAGGACCATTCTTGCTCATCTCAGCTCCCTGTAGATGTGACAAGTGAGTAACATGCTTAAACTGGAGCAGGGAAGAATGAAGTTAGGCATTAGGGAAACCCTTTGATGATAAGGATACTTCAGCCCTGGAAAAGCCTCTGAGGGAGGTTCTAGAGGATATTCTAGTACCGGAAGCCTTCTTAAGAAGAAATGCAACCATCAGAAATGATTCAGACACCTTAAATACCTTAAGGTGTTTAATACACACTGACAAGATCCGCCCACAGCCGACTCTCCTCAAAGCTACACAATCCCAGCCCTTTCAGCCTTCCTTTGTATGAGAGATACTCCTGTCCTTTAGTTACCTTTGTTGCCATTTGCTGGACTTGCTCCATGTCTCTATTGTCCTGGGGAGCCAAGCCCTGGGCCCAGCCCTCCAAATGTGGCCCCATTGGTGCTGAGTAAAAGGGAAGCATCACCTCCCTCCACTTGCTGGCCGCTCTGTCTAATGCAGCCCAGGATGCTGCACTGCTGCCTCATGTTTAAACTGTTGTCCTCTAGGAGTACAGGTCCTGTTTTGCCAAGATGCCCTCCATTGGGCTGTGCCAGTGCCTGTGGCAATTCCTCTCCAGGGGCAGGACTTTGCACTGCCTTATTTTGAACTTCATGAGAATCCTGCTGGGCCATTGCTCCAGCCTGTCAAGGCCCCTCTGAATGACCGCACAACCCTCTGGGTTATCAGCTGTTCCTGCCAGTTCTGTATCATGTGCAACCTTGTTAAGGTCACACCTCATCTGCCCCATCCTTCAGGTCATTAATGGTATTGGACCCAGCATCTCTTCCTGATTTCATATCGATAGAACTGTCCCTCCTTCTAAGAAATCCCACTCAATCCCATGGCCTCTCTTAAGGCAAAGTTAATCATCAGCAGGCAAAGGCACTCATTGGAAACAGCTACCTATATTCCCCCAACTCTTGTCGGTATTTCCTGATAGCAACTTAAAACTGCAAGGGAGGCAGAGAACAAATGACCAACTCCAGTAGCAAAGAAACAAAGTCCCTTAAGGGCAAGCTGCTGGTCAGTAGCTTGGCAGTGATCTCAGGCCTCCTTTGCCCATGGACTCATGTATGCAATGAACCACGTTATGTCTGTCAGTCAATCAGCTTTTAGTGCCAGGGTTTGACTATCTCTGCAGAAGGAAAAAATATATGGGTATAGTTAACATGTGTAACTCTAATGCATAACACATGTAGACATGTATGTAGCCAGAAGGTGTTCATTGTGCTTGCAGGAGCGATGATTGCCTCAGCTTGCACCACATTTTTTGTGTCACTGCTGCATTTCTACCACCAATTTCTTCTTCAGCCATACAGCATGGTGCTTTTTTCTTCCAGCAGAGTGAAACAACCTGTCTCATGCTAGCCTCATACCCACTGTGGAGCTTCCCTATACTGCAGGAGACTTCAGGATGTAACGCAGCCAGTCTGACATTCAGGACTGCTGAGCTCTGGCTGAGCTCTTTCACCATGCACTGATGTCAGCAAGTACAGCAGATGTTCAGCAACTTTGGAAATCAAGCTAAGACTCTTTGTTGGGACTGGTCTCATTGCAAAATGTTTATCTCATATAAAGCCCAAATGCAGACTCTGTGCTCCTCCACTGGACATGCCAGGTACAGTATGAAACTGTACAGTGAGACTCCTACTTCACTTACAGCAGGGAGGTTAATATACATCAATGAAGCTTTCATTGGACATGCATAATGAAAGACTTGATTGAGTGGACATAGATTGCTTAGGCCAACAGAAGGCAAATTTTCAAAGGAGGTGTGGCAGACTGTTTTTCCTTCCCAACTTAGAGATTAAGTGTGCTAGTAGAAACATATTGATGTGCTGCCCGTTAGACTTCTCTAGGCTTCTCAAGGTGCTGCTAGCAGCTGCTGAGCAGCATCTGCCTCTGAGCTCCTACTGGGTTCATTTAGAGAGTGCAGCAGCCAGGAGCTGGTGCCCTTCTAGGATGCTGTTTTTATGATACTGTGGTTCCTGTGTTCAGGCAACCAGCCCTACTGAAGGTCCATCACAATGTGATGTATGTGAGAAACAGCTGCTGCCTTTCTCATTTTTCATTCTTTGCATAAGGCAATGGCCAACAAAAGAGCTGAGGAAGAACCCATGTTAGTATCTGCATGTTTTGGTCCTATTTGGTCTCTTCTCAGATTTGCACACAGAACAATGCTGGGAGATGAAGCTTCTGCCACCCTTCCTACTAACGCTGGCCCAGATCTGCATGGGTTTGTCTCCAGCAAAATTATCAGCAAAACTTAATCACAGCTTTTCAAAAGAAAGCCTTCTTTTCTTCTTCACTTTCCTCATCTCTTTATGTAACAGGGCACTTCCTGTTTACTGAGATTTTAATTTGTCTAGCAAAAGGAGAGGCTTCCTTCTGATTTTGCCACTCATTTGTACAGTACTTGGGACAACATTGCCCTGAACAACTACTGTTCTGTAAATAATTGTACTACTGACAAGAAGAATAACAAATCCTTAAGGCTTTATATCTCAGAGAAATACCATGAATTGGGAGGCATAAAGAAAAAAGGAAGCTAGAGGTGACTTGCTTAGTAAATATATCCATACTTTCTTCTGCAAGTTAGTGTGTTGCATGATACATTAGCATTTCTGATGTCTCGGTGAATGAACATCAGGGGTGACTGAAAAGAAGGTGTCTCACACGAGAAGTTTATGATGATACAAAAACAGAAGCGAGGGTTCAGTGTGAGTATCTCTCAACCAGACAGCCCAGTAGGGAGGAAATAGTGGAGAAAAAGAGGAGTAAAAGGAGAGGAGTTACTGAATGAGCTGGAGAGATAGAACAGGCTGACATTTGGGATAAACACTTTGAGCTTGTCCCACTTGTCAATATTAGATGGGCAAGCAGTAAAATAACCAAACAGAATGGCCCCAGATCCTGCAAACTGTTACACAAGTCAACTCTGTGTGCCACTCTAATGAATATTCATGAAAATCAACATGAAACAATGGAAAAGTTGGGTCATTAAAATATGACCTGCCAACTGCTTCTACCATTGTTTTCACCGCACCCCATAAAACAAAGAACATTTGGAGCCCAGGCCTCTGCTTCCTTTTCAGCTTATCCCAAGCTTGTTATTTGTTGTTGCAATTTTGTCATGATGCACAAAAACAGTGGCTGACTCCACCGCTATCCACCAGCAGGCTCTGCAAGTTAAGCTGACACTGCCAAACTGAAATAAACCCTCTTTTCAAACTCCCTATTTCATTTTCATTCTGGAGCTAATGGCATTCTTCTGTACTTGGTTACACAGGAAAAATGCTGGTTTTCCAGTGGGAGTTGGCCTCATGGGGCTGAGGTGGACACCCATGTAATGGAATGGCAAACTAGGTAGGCCAAAGTTATTTCAAAAATCACTATTCCAACTTCACCTCTCTGCAGAAGCCAGTCAGATCTAAGAACCTTGCTCAAAATCACTGGTGTTATCATTACAGATCTACAATTAATGCACATGGATATCTGAGCTTAATATGCTTTTTCTTTATACTTTGGCTAGGAGATACCTGTGGTCAGTGAGGTAATGATTGGCAAATGCAGATTTTCCAGTGATCTGTAAGGATGCTTTCTCTTGATCTCAATTCAGCACTCCTGCTGGTATGTTTTCTTACCCTTTTTTAACTTACTTGGACTGATTCCCACACATCAAGCCTTAGTTATTCTTCCAGCCTACACGTAGCAAATACTGTCCCCTTTCAGCAAAAGCCTGCTTATAATTTACTTTCTAGTCTTCAACATTTTTTATTTGTTTCCTTTTTTCCTTCTTCCTTTCCCCCCTCCATAAATTAGCTTTCCATCATTAACTGACAGGTCCTGACTTTTCATTCATCCTTTCCTTCCAACTTTTGGTTGTCTGGTTCAGAAGCTCCTCTTGTCTTTGCTGTGCCCTGAAACACTTCAGCACTGACACCCTTGAGTGCCAAGGGAAGAATCCCTGGCAGCACCGATCTCACCACACCAGCTATTCTGCTGTCTCTCGTCCTCCCTCTCCTCCTTTTCAGAGCGAAGGATAGAAAAACAAAGTAAAAAATCATTTCCTTTCTCTTGCTGGGGGTTTATGCATTGATCCCATTTTAGTCCTGGAACTTCTGATACTTCTTTAATCTTATCCATAACTCCTCTTTATGCCATTTCAAAAGTAAAATAAAATATCCAACATATAATGCATCTTTCCCTTGCTTCCTGCTTTCACCAGCTTCCTTACTCTCAGTTCTGAACTGACAGCGCTCCTTTTTAATTTCAGAATCTCCTTTTTCTTCAGTCTCCTCTTGACTTCACATTTTTGGACTGCGGTCTCTCATCTTTGTCTATATGATGCATCTTATAGACACTGTCCACCCTCCTGCAGATAGATTGTTACCCAAGGTATGAATGATAGTCAGACATCTGAGATAAATGAATTCCTGGGCATGAAATGAGAAAACTGATCAAGTGAGAAAACTGAGCATCTGAGAAAAATAATAGCACACACTTTTAAACATAAATGAAAGATAATGCTTTGTTTTTTACATAGCTCTTTTTTCCAAAAACAGCTGCTAAAGACAGCTGCAAATACAGTGAGGTTTTTTTGTTTTTTTTGTTTGTTTGTTTGTTTCACTGGTTCAAGTTGTAGATACATGTGGTAACTTTAAAAAGCTAATTTTGGCTTAAGATATATTCAGCTATCCCCTATTGTTACGCCAAACAATAAACTCAAGCCGGGAGCTCACGCGCAGCTCCAAACACAGGTGAAGTTTAATGCAAGTCAGGATTGGTGCCCCGCAGCCCCAGCACCTCCCGCCCCCATCTCGAGCTCCCTTTGGCATCCCCAGCACAGAGGCTTTAAACAAAACCAGCAGGGTCGGAGCTAGTCCTGTGTATTTGAAGTACCTGTGCATATTGCCTTGTCCAAGCTCATTGTCTTTCCTAATTGCCATCATATGTTACTACGTGCAATGTTACTGAAAGATGGCTTTATTTCCGTTTCACCATTTGCTTATGTTGCATCAGAGCATATAGCGATATAGGGAGTCTTTCACAATTATACAGAAGTCAGGATCAAAGTTGCCAAAAACAAGCACAATCAGTAGTCTGGACTCATTTTCATTAATAAGAATATTTTACTCATGTGTTTTGTGATGGAAAGTAGCTAAAACCAACTCTCTGCCTCTACTAATATTAGATACACATTCTCTCATTATATCCCTGTCTTTCACAAGACGTTGGTTAAAACAAAAGGAGACTATATACACTTTAAAATACCACTTATTTTCTTTTCTTGAAGATGGCAATAATAGCTTAATGTGTCAAAACAATTAATATAGTACTTGATTATAAGCTGATTAACATGAAATATAATCTGTGTACATAATTGGTCTTAAATTGTTCCACACTTTACTGCCAGTACCTCTTTGTTATTTTCAGGGGGTTATTTTGTTTTTTACACTCCCTAAACCCAAAACTGACATAAGGAAAAATTCACAATTCGGTGTACTCAGGGGCATTTGAGAACACCACTTCACTCGAGGCATTCTTATGTGGAGGCTGAAATTGAGGAATTCTGAAAGGCATGGATGGCTGGATTTCAATGCCCGGACAACTCAAAAAATGAAATATGGTGTTGCAAACTTCCCAACACCATTCCCCATTCCTTATAAATCAGGATTTTTCCATTTGACTCACGTGATCATCATGGCACCCTATTTGCTCCAGCAATTAAGGACATTCATCAAATTACAAATCTTTTCATTGATAAGGAAAAACTGTCTCCAGGCTGAGTAAATACTTAAAATACTTATCTGCTTAAAAAAACCACCATAATAGCAAGAATATTCTATGTATAAAATCACTGAGTGCCATAAGTTTACACAGCACCATCCAGGAAAAAAAAATGTCTGAAATCAACGGCCTTGACCTTACCTGATATAAATTAGAGTAGAAGAGTTCATTCAGCTGAGTGACTGAGGATGGGGAATTCAATCTAAATTTCATCACGCCTGTGAGCATATGCATTGCTAATTGTCATTAGGGTGCTCCCTTGCGTAAGGACTTTCACATGGCAAATGTTTTGCGGGGACTGGATCAAGGGGGTCCAACATATATGCTCATGCGGATCTCCATCTGCTTTCCTTGATCATCATCTTCTAGACTTCAGTTGGACTGTTTTCTTTCTGCATCACAGGAAGTGAAACACATTCAGGGAATCCATTAGAAACCTCAAACCTTGGTCAAACCTGCTAAATATTTAATGAATTTGGAAAAAATGTGAGACAAATTTAGACTGACCTTGGGCTGATTTATTGTGTTTGGCAAAATATGGTTGTTTCATATGATTATGACTCTCAAACCAGACAAAACTAAGTGGTTTCATTTGAATGAAACTAGAGCTTAATTCAAAGCTTGAGAGATATTACTGGAACAAAACTTGTTGGGGTTTTCATCATTTTTTAAAGGAACAAAAGCTGTTTTAGTTTGGTTCTTTTTTCATCTTGATCCAAACTCCATAAAATATATCTGGGCTTGTAGTCTGCCAGGACAGATATGGATGAAAATTTATGTTGATTTCTGAAACAAGGTTTTCTCTGATCATTCCTACCTACAGTCACCAGAATATAAAAGTCCTCATGGATTTCTCAAGGTGGATTTCTTCACAGCAAGAAGATTTTTTCCAGACCAGAGAACTTTTTTTTTTTTTTTTTTTTTTTTTTTTTTTTGGCCTAGAAAATACTGAGAATCTTAACCGGAAAGAAGAGAGAAAAACTCTCATGGATTTATTGGAGAGGTTAAAGCAAATTACTATTCCAAATGTTAAATTATAGGGAATAGGAAAGTGAAAGCAACAATAAAATATCAGCAGAAAAGCTGTAGAAAGGAGAGGCTGATTTTGATATTCTGGAATTCCTGTCTATTGCAAAATTTATAGCACTTCCTTGTACATAAGCATAATCATCATTATTACTTGAAACCTCAACTGGAGTGGGCTTTATTTCAGCCAGAAGAGCTTTACGGCATGTAAGCGGTAAACAGTTTTTCTCATTGCTTCATTGATATTTTTATGCATGCTTAATTATTACTTAATGAAATAATTCATTTGAAAATTAAATATATTCTTATCCTGAGACTAATGCACATATATAGCCAACTATAGAGATATGTATCTATAAAAATGGATATTAAATAATAAATTGAAAGGACTTGGGCAGGTTGTACATTGTTGGTCATTTTGCTCATATGGTTAGAAAATGTTGTTTCCCCACAGGTTTGAATTATAAACTTCACCAAAGCAAGTACACTTTTTCCTTGAACTGCAGATGTTTTCCTTGACAAAAGGGTGCATTTAACTTAATTTCTAACTCAGTTGTTAATGAAAGAGAGGCAGCAGCAATTTCACTGTGATTTGTCTTAAAATGGAATTAGAATATATACAATACTTTTATCACTGGAGACTGAAGGAGAGCACCATGCTAGTCCTTGGCCATGGAAAGCAGTGTATAACATAGTTATGGCTACAGTTAAACAGACACCCATGTAACTCAAAGTAGAATTAGTAGCAGTCTGGCTTGATTTTGTCACTCAAGGAAATGCAAAGGAGACATTCAAGCCTGAGGAGAATAGAGAATGGGTGTGCAGAATACATTAGCACACGATACTATTGAAGGCGAGGAAGAAAGAGTTAGAACTAACTGGTGTTTATTTAGATAATGTGGAAATTTCATTGCAGGAAATGCAATGGCTCGTGCTCGGGAAAGAGCTGGTAAGAAACTTGAAATGGAGTTTAATCCATGGCTTATTTGTTCCTGTCATTCCTGTGCTTAGCTCCCATGTGTCCCAGGGGAGACACAGGTGACGCTCATCACTGGGGTAGGTGGGCAGTGAGGGCAATGCTGGCTGGCTAGCAGCTCTCTGTGCCCATGAACTAAGGACTACAGGGCAGGAGCAGGACCACGTGAAAGACAGTGGCAAGAAAAATCAACATTTCCAAAGGGCACATGAAACAACAGAGCACCTGGAGGCCCATCTGCTCTGCTCCAAGGATGGTTGCCAGCTAACACCAACCCCCCCACACACCTTCATTTGGAGGAGGAAAAGGGGTATTTTTAATTAAGATGCTGAAGTATCGTCATTTCATCCACAAAACGCAATTCTTTGATTTAGTACACAACACCAAACACACACAGACCGCAGGAAATCTCTGGGCTAATTCTTCTTGCCCTTTCACCTCTCACACATTCTAGCATTTTGCTTTCTTCCTTCTGTCCCTCTGCTTTAATCATTAGCGAAAGTCTTGTGCAACAGCTCCAGCACGTAAAGGCAGCTGTCATCAGAGCATATTTAAACTCTGACTGTTAGTTTCCACTAAATCAGCTATATGCCCACAGGCCTCATTAAGAGCAGAGAAGGCCAGCGGTGCAGGTCCCAACAAGCTCTAGGGGGGAATCACCTTTTCCTACATGAAATTGTGGTCCAAATGGTACTCTGACCAGGTTTAGCCTTTTCTGAATTTTTAGATACCTTTGACATGGAAATGTGATAGGTGCAGAAAATATGTGCACAGAGGATATATCTAAGGACAGTGTTTTTTATCTTGTAGGTGTTTTGAGTGCCAAAATATACTATCACTAGGAGGGAAAATTAAGTGCAGCTTTTGACAGTGGTTTCATATGGTAAGCATAGAGCGCACTGCAGTACAAGACCTGGAGAAGGTTTGATTTCACTTAGGAAATTAGCTTTTCTTTCATAAGATACTTTACTGGCCAGGGAAATTCTTCACGTCAGATCAGGCCAGCCTCATCAGCAAAGAAGCTTGAAAAGTCACGCAGTTTGCCCCTGAAAGTGGCCAGGATGTTCATAATAAAGAAAAGATCCAGCCCTTCCTTGTAACAAAAGATGTACACACTTGGGCTATCTCCGAAGGAAAAGATGATAAGAAATTTAGAGATGCTGTTGAAACTGCTCAGTCTAAAAACAAATGGATACCAAGTAACTAGGAAAGCTGAAGAGAGATGAGGGCACTTCAATTTCTATTGTTTAAGAAGATTTGAGTTTTTGGCTGTGCTCCTAAATATGTTTCATTGTTATTGCCTGCATTGTACATAAACTATCAGCTGGCATGTTAAATCAGCCATTAGTTAGGACTAGAGCTCAATACATCAATGGAATAAAGTCAAACTGGGTTATTGGTCCTGATATTTTAAATGTACAGTTAAATACAGGTATTTGGACAATCTCCGAAGCTGGTGTGAAGCTGCATACTAGAATTAGATAAAATACAAAAACAAAGAGACAATCACAAATCTCACCTACATGCTACCTCCTGTTCAAGAAGAGAATAATCAGATTATTAGAAATTTTCAATTCATAAAAGTGACAGTGAAAAAGTGATATTAGGGAGAAATCTACTGTATCATGTCTAACATGGAGAAAGTGAGTAGGAAGATATTACTTACATTGTAGGGGTAAGTCTTTAGACCTACCACAAGATTGTCTATGAAGCCTGTGAAATTTTCAGATTACCAAAATACATAAAAGGAAGAAATTTTTTCACACAATGTGCTATTCAGTTTTGGAACTCATCACTAAAGGGATGATGAGGAAGCCAAAAAGAATCAGGCAGAAATTTGGAAGATAGGTCCTTCTCAGGACATTAATCATGGTGGATGTCACCACATGGCATCACTAAACCACTGATTTTTGGAGGCTGGGAAGATGCACAAAGTTATGCATGCTCTACCTTAATACTCCGCCACTGCAAGTCTGCTACTAACCACTGTTAGCAACAAGGTACTGGGTTTCAGTGATCTTCCAGCAATGACAACACATGCTTACACTCTCCATAGGCTTTAACCTTAATAGGATATCTTGCCAGATAGTCAATTCAGGTGTAGAGGTTATATACTGAAACACTATAAAATCAATCAAATTAATAAGCAATGATAACTCATGCTCCCATTGTAGGATTGCCAAATTAGCACCCAGTATTGTGAATTGTATTTTTACTCTCCAGCATATTTTACTTATTAGCTGGTGGAAGGGTGGCGAGTCCACAGAGGGAGTTACTCTGCACTTCAGAAAATAAGGTATGATCCCCTTAGGGCAGAAAAACATTCAAGTTACCCTGACTCTACATTCTATAAATGGATAGATTTAATGAAATAAGTTTGCATATTTGAACAAAGCTGCATGACTAGCATCAATATAAGCGTAAATAAAGTTATATTGGCACCTTTGTTCTCAAATTCCATTTAGCGGGAAAGCTTCAAAGTGTACTTTGCACATACATATCTTCAAGTAAAAAAAGTCTGTGTCTAGGATTGGCTTAGAGGGACAGTGCCAGAGAGTTACCTCCATTTAGAGACCCTGAATTTTTGCTGGGGTCTTCTGATCTCCATCCTTCTCTGGAGGAGTGGCTAGAGAGCACATGAGCACCTTGGACTAGCCTTCAAACTAGCACACTCTTCCATATGTCTGCTGAAATGAGTCTCACTGTTTTCCACCGTCTTACACCTCTCTAAATGGCCACATTTTAAAATACACACATAGACAGTGTACACGAGAACATTTGTTTTTTTGCGATGTAATGCTTTTTCTTGCTTTGTTATGGTTTCTTACGCCAGATGTAGGAATGCTGAGACATATGGAGAAAGTAAAACAGCTACGTCAAGAACAAGCTACGAGTCATGGCTGCAGGTTCCTCAGAGGCAGGTGAATCAAACTGAAGACAGTTACAATGCTTTCACTTTCCCTATCTCTTTCCATGGTCCAAAGAGCATAAACCTGGGCCATACTTGCTCCGTTCCCCAAAAATCCCATGATGACACTCAAAAATTAAAGCTAGTGCTGTAATTGCTGCAAGAGGATGCAACTGAGAAATTCCTAAGCGTCCTTTGCAGTCCAGTTTATGTCTTTTCATTGAAAAGCTAGTGAGGTTAAGACAAACTGTCTCTTGTGAGCAGTCTAGCTTGAGAGAAGTTGCATTAAGACAAACATCACAGGGCAAATTTTAAGACATTTCCATACTAAGCGAAAACAAAACCTGGATGTAGGACAGGAGGATCTACTCATTCCTAGTTCACAATCCCGCAGTCTCCTCTAGTTTACCCCAGCCTTACGAGGTGTTATTAGCTCCTTATCCTTGTCCTTCTGGGAGCACAGCAGTGTAGACACACTCAAACTAGCTTTGATTTCACCCGCCAGCTAGAGACGTGTGGCATGAGGAAAAATGCCCATGGCCCTTACGTCTGCTCTGCTCAGCATCTGCCATCCGCAACAGAAAGCAACGGCTGCTGCTGAGCCAAGTGGCCAGCTTAGTCCTGGTCCTTCTCCTCCTCCTCTTCCTCCTTGCTGAGGCCCAGGTATCTAGCCAGCCTCTCTTCATAGCCCGGGCTGCTGGCCTGCTCCCAGCACCTCGACCACCTTCTTTAAAACTAGTTTAAGTGTGCCTGCAGCATGCTGCACTTGCAGCTGCACAGCCTGTCCCAGCGACACCGCGGGAAGTCTTGGCTCTAGAGATAGCCAAGTGCTTGAGAGGTTTGCACAGAAAAGTCTGCTTTCCAAAAGCATTGGCTCTACCCTTCAAGCAGGCATTACGGCCACTTACAGGAGCATACAGCACACTTTGTTTCTGGGCTCAATGGTCTGTTTGTGTGTTTACCAACTGGAGGGGGTTGTAGCATGCAACTTTGCCAAGGCAAAAAGGTGTTCCAAGAAGAGCAGCAGCAGCTGTAAGCAGGCCCTGGGAATTAAATAATGGCATCTTATAAAACTTCACAAATTGAGCCAATAAGTGTGCAATAAGTCAGTTTTGAAATTACTGTCTTATATCAAGTTTCTCTAATAAAAGTCAAATTTGTGCTCAGGAAAGCCTAAAGCCCATATGTAGGAAAATTTTATAACTCTAATGGGAGCCATGATAGAGCAGCATGTTAGTAAATACATGTGTAAGCAGCACAGTACAAAGGGAAAAGTAGCAATATGTTAATTATCTCCCTCCTGTATTATTTTTGGTTGTCACTGTGGATGCAACTGCAGTGAAACATATGCATGTTCCTGACAGCTGTTCTGCTCCATGAGGAATAGAACGGCAGGAGGACTGGCAATGTGAAAGAGAGAAAACAGAGGCTTTTCTTCCATAAAAATTCATTATGTGTCCATCCAAAAATAGAATAACCGTTTTAGATTCTCAGTGACTGATTTGGAGACAACATTTTTAAAGGAGATGGATTGGAAAAGAGAGGTATCTAATGCTAAAGAACTAGTCTATAGGGAAAGGCTCCTTGTTAGCAGCCATAGGTTCTCACTTACCTTGGAAATGCTGCAAATGATCGTGCCAACACTGACAGCGAGGTAGTCTCTCACATCCAGAAAGCCTCTATGGCCTTTGGCAGCCTCACGAAGCAAGCACGGAGACAGGATCCAGTTCTCCACCAGACGAAAGGTGAAGACTATTGCTGCTCTGCAGGTGTGAGACTTGGACACTGCGCAGAAGACGGATCCCATCCCTGGAGAAGTGCCAGGAGGGAGCACCCGCCATGTATCAGCCTGCAGAGCACCGGTGGAGTAACAGCACATTATGTGAGCAAACTTTCCATTGCCTCCCCCCGCCAAAAAAAAAAAGGAAGGCAGACAACCTCTTTTTTGCTTGCATTCATCCTTTGCTGCAGTACAAAGCTACACCGTTATACCCCATCCAAATGAGGTAACCAGTGCTGTATTGGCTGAGGTGTTAAAGGCTAAGCTGTAGTGAGCCAGGCACAACATTCAAATGGACAACATGCAGAAACAAACATAGGCAGCTTCAACTGGTGAACCGAGTGTGGAAGTAAAAAACAAAGGCTGGCAAAAAACGATTTTCTAGGACATTAGTCATCTCATTTGAAGTTTTAGTGCAAAAAGGCATCTAGCAGAGCACTGAGATAAAGGAAGACATTGTCTTTTTTTCCACTGAAAGAGGAAAGGTGGACTTGCAAAAGACTGAGCAGCTTCAGCAGCTGGTTTCATATGCAGAATAATCCAGTGAATTATGAAATAAAAAAAACCACACATGCAATCTCTACAGTTGTCCCTGTATGCTCCAAACCTCACTAATATACCACACCACAGAGTTGTTTTTCTCACCTAAATTATATTAACCACAATGGAGCAAATTCGGTCTCCAAAAAGGTGTGATAAGGTGTGATAATGTGTTTTTTAACTAGAGAATAAAAGAAACACCTAAGGGCTTGAGTTCACAGGGTAAGACAGTAAATGTGACGTGCTGGGGATGTTATTTAAAAAGGGTGAAAGAGTACCTAATTCCTAGAGAAAATTCAGGGCTATGAATCGCAATGAGTCCAGGGTTAATAATATAAAGTCTCAGAGTAGGATAAGTTTTTAAGATATGCCTCTCCACCATTTCTTCCAGTTTAGTTTATCTATCTGGCCCAGTCCAATTTAACTGGATTTTGCCATTCTCATTCTTAGGCATTTGATTCATGCACTTCCTATGCACCAGTCAGTATGTGTATTAGACAATGTCTAAAACTTAGGCATTACAATGACGACTTTTTGATGCCGTAGGCCAGATTCCCTGTGTCCTTTTTTTTTTTTTTTATCATGTTGAATAATTACACAAAGACACTTCAAAGATTTTCCTTTGCCTTTGAGAAACAAATCTAGCTTCTATAACCATTCCTTATCACCAGTTCTCCTTGAGACCCACTGTTCCTCAGATTCTAGCATGCTGCACTGTGAGCAATAGGCAAATTATATCCTCTTCCTGTGATATGGTGACTAAGACTGTATAAACAAGTGTTCCAGACAGCGATGTGCAAATGAGCCAGATCATCCCAGTGTTCAAATACAATGGGAAAGCAGAGTACCCAGGGTCACAGTGAGGGTGTGAGCAAAAGTAGTTCCCCAAATGTGCAGGGTCTCTGATCTCCCACTGGATTTGGAGGCCAGAGAAGTTGCTTTGCCTGTTGTATTTCATGTGATTTTGATCATCCCAAGAGTACCAAACTCTCTTGCATTAACATGGCATCCATCATGGTATCTGCTGTTGTCTTGGCCACGTGGTTACAGTGTTTTTTACACAGTTTTGTGTAAAAATCTTGTGTACACGTTTTGTTTCTATATTGCTTTTTGTGGGTTGTCACAGCTTGTTGAAGAGACCACAGAAGCACACATGGCACTTGGAGAACATCAGTCAGGTAGGCCTGGTCCTGACTTCTCGAAGCAATTTATTCCATGGGCATGAGCTGTACTTGCCTCTGCCAGGGCCTTTAAGGTAAAGCCAGACAGTTACCTATGTTTTTTCTTCCCAGAACTGTTTGGCCAACCATTAGGTAACTTGAGCTCAGCTCATGGCATGCTTTGAAGACAAGAAGCAAGATCTTGAACTTGATTCATAATTTAGCGGAAATCCAATTATCCTGCACATCTTTAAGATGCAAGAGCTGCCTAAGCTCCTAAAGGTCCAGACTCTGGCAGCCTAATTCCACCTAAATCCTGGTGCTTAGGACTTCCTGCGGGTTCCTGTAGCCCTTCAGGCCCAGGCAACACCAAAATAACAAAAAAGGGTTTTCAGAGGGAAGTAGGGCTAACTGAACCTAGGCCTATGCGTTTTCACTCCTGGAGGTTTTTTGCACGTGTTTGATTCTGCAGGAGAACAAAGGCAGAAAAGTGTCTACCGTGAGAGCAAGTGACACAACAGCCTGCTGCAAACAAACCAGCTTGAACGAATATGCCCAATTTCTCAATAGAGATTGCGGCCCAAGCAATCTGGATTCAGCTGTTGGCCATCAATTATGGCTGCAACAAGGGGGCAAAATGCTGTAGCCTCAGCTGGGTGCAATGGGACAAGTACCCAGAGATGTTTTTGTCAGATGCTGTGATGAGAGGGGATAGAGGCGGGCTCCTGAATTTCCTTATTTGAAAAAGCAGTTCTTGCCTGCATCCTCACAGCGATTTCTCTCTTACATTGCAGATTTTCACTTTCCTCTTAATTTTTTACGTGTATGGGTGTCTGTATATGACAAAATAGAACAAAGTTCTGGAGCAATTAGCAAAGTATGGCTTTGTATAGTAAGTCAGACAAACTCGTAAAGCTGGAATAGAATTCAAGTTGCATTCTGCTAGCACAATGAATATACAGTGTTTTCAAAAATAACTATATTTTTCTGTGAAAGTATTGCAGTTTAGCTTTTGCAGCTGTTTTGCTTCTGAGATGGTGAGGGTCCACAAATGTAGATCCAAAAGGTTTGGCCGTTGGTTTTTTTTTTCCTAGAATGCCACAACATGCTCTGCTCTGCTCCTAAATTGGAAAATATCAGCTGTCTCCATATTTCACGATATTCTGGGGAATACAAAAATACTCTTTTATGGAGTAGGACAGAGGGGTATTGGAACAGTACATGCAGGAAGTCACAGTGCAACTACTGGGAATATGGAGAGATGAAAAAAAAAATCACATTTCTACTTACAGTCCTATCTGGGAAGCAATTTCCCAATAATATAAGAAGATATATGGATAGTCTGACCTATTTTTTTGTAGAGACTCACTGCAGCTGAGTATTTCCTGTACTGACCTGGATCCAATATCATAGAACCTAATAAATCAGTTAATATTTCAGGTAACTAAAATATTAAAAGATGCCTTAAAGATTTAAAATTTTTCCACACATCATACTCCAGCTTAAAAAACAAAGGTAATGTGAAACATGTAAAAATTCTCCTCCATTATTAATTTTTCATTCTTTTTTTTTTCTTGAAAGCTATCCAGCTAAGAGAGGGGAAGCCATGACCCTAAAAAGCGTTTTTCTCCTCGCAAGAGTGTTCAGAGACAATGTGTGTGGCACATTTAAGTGATAAATAATCTCTAGTTCTTCCCTCCAGTCTCTCAGGAATAAAGACAGAATCCCTTGTTGTGGTAAGGAGTATTCCCCAGAATACAGATTTGATCTATTCGGTGCATCTAATGATGTTTAGTTATTCAACATTTCATTTAGCTCTGATCTGCCTCCAAATACGAGATTTTCTTCTGTGATTTGACACAAGAGTCCTAATCTTCATTTCTGTCACATTGGCTTTATGGCAATCGCTTACTTCTCCTGACATATGGGGACTCCATACAACCATCCCAGCAATAATTATAACTGGAAGACACCCAGATCTTTTCACTTTGTTGGGCTCTGCTGACCATGATGTAATTTCACAGGCAGTAGGTCCTTGCCCAGGAGAATCTTTCCATTAAAAATGCAACAAAATTGAAGCCTTTCTAGCATTTTCCTTAAACAAAAGGGATCCAGTTTCATAAAATGAAAGCTTTTCTGTTAATCAGAAATTGGATTAATCTTTCCCAGGCACAAAACTTTTTGGAAGTTCAGGGAACTAAAATAGTTAATTCAACAAGTGATCTTAGAAAGAGCAGAAAAGGGTTGGCTGAAGCACTTTTCCTGTGGTCAGGGCTTTAGTTAATTTTGCACACAACAAATAGGAAGACACGTTAATATGGAGAAGGTCATAAATTCATTCCAGTCCATTTGTAAGCCAGGAATCCTGGGATGTGTATAGCTCTTTTGTAAAATGGCCAGTTTCATGTAGAGCATGCAAATACTCAGGATTGCAACTGTCAGGAGGCAAAATTCACCAACAGCTGAATGGAATTAATTTTTAAAAACAACTGAGGTAGTGTCTCCTCTATTACATAAGCAGTAAACTAAATTTTACCAAAGAAAATGGATGTGGCTTCCAGCACCATAATAATATTTTGCCATTAATCGATAGGTATGAATTCAAACCGAAAGGGCATAAAACTCAAGATTTTGCATTTTTCAAGAATGTCCAATGCAGGCTTCTATGCTTTTCAAATTATCCTACCTCTCCCAGCCCTCTTAGTTGCATATATATACTAAAGGTCCTTGAGGTACCCATAACTAATAGCCTAGTTATTCATTTAAGCTATTTTTCATATTTGCAAATCTTCTGTGGACAGATTGGGATTTGACTTATTTCTTTCACTTCATGTAATTTCACATCTGGCATAATGTGCTTCAAGTCTAAGATTTGAGGTCGTCACTGATAAAGCAATGCACAAAGACCTAACTTGCATTTACATGCTTCAGTTTAACTATGTAATGCCATTAGGTTTACACATATTTTAGAAGTTAAGTATGCAGTTAAGTTTCTTGCTGGATGAGAGACTTAGCACAGAAAGAATATAAAAATGTTCCCCACATTCCTTTTTTTTTTTTTTGATTTCAAATGAGAGGATTCTTTTTTCTTTAATTATGTGGAGGGACCTGATAATGTCAAAATAGTTCATGAATATATCTTGTTTTCACCAAAATGCTTATGTTAAAAATGTTGGGAAAAACAAAAGACCCAAACGTTCATATCAACATTTTAAAATGAACATTTTAAATTTTCCTAGTTGGAAGGATGTTTCATTCAGGAAATATCCTTCTTTATTTTTTTTTAGAATCTGTAAAAATGTGCTCAGACGTATGGGGGTCATCTCCTCTCTCTTTGTATGGGCCTGGTCCCTGCTAATGCTCAGATTAAAACTCACTGGCAGGAGCGCCACCCTGTCCCGGCGGATCCCCTGCCACTAAGGCCCCTGTGCAGGGGGACGCGGCAGGGATGAACTAGTCCAAATTGGGGGCCATATCAATACGCCCAACCGAAAGCCAGGGCCGGGCGCGAGCCACTTCATGGGCTGCTGGGGAGCGTCTCAGCCATCCAGCATTAACTCGCTGCTGCACGTGAGTCGGAGCCCAGAGGCTCCCCAGGGTGGAATCACCATTTCTCGGTCTGCTCTGGATTTGGCTGAGAGGAGCAGCTGTGATCCCACATTCGTTACTTGGCAGGCAGTTTGATCCTGCAATCTCTTGAGCGCGCATAGCAGTCCTTTAACACCGTCCGCGAGGCAGACCTGGATGCATGCGAGCAGTGCTCAGATTCAGTGGGAATTCTTCAGCAATGGAGACGTTAGGGCTTCATGAACCTCGTCCGGCTGAGGTATGTGGGAATTTTGCCATTGAATTCCACTAGTTGTGAGGAGGGAAGCGCAGATGATCACTGGGTGGACTCTAAAACAACCTGGAGGCAAAAAAGAAGCTTTTTCATGTCTTTGCTGTTCTGCTGCAGAGAAGTTTCCCCCATGCAAAATCTGGATTTGTGTTCAATAATGCTACAACTATGGTCTCTCTGCTTCTTTACAGTTCTTGAAGAAGGTAAACTGATTTTTCAAGTACCAAATGCCACTAGGTAAGAATGTCCTAGCATGATTTTGATGATGCTGAAACAGTCACAGGCCTGCAGGGTCTGCTGAAGGTTATGTGAAAGATTTCGGAGCAACCGTATATTTGTTTTCAATTATCCACTACAAAAGTGACTCATTGGGTAAAAACTGAAATAATTCAAGTTAAAGGCGTCGCGTGTTTGCAAAGGCTTAAGATGCCTTTTTCTCTTAGCTCTGCACAATACACATCCTCCTACTTAATCCTACAGATCCAGGGAACCAAAAGCCACTTCACAAGATCTGTCTAGTTTTTGGATAATGCAATATCCAGAGGAATTAGGTCTGAGGAAACACTCTGATTTGCCATTGCTTGAAGGCCGGAGAAGTTAATAGGGGTACTAGTGAAGATAATCAAAGGATTTTCAGAGGTAAACAGGGGCTGAAATGTTCCTAACTTAATGGATATTTGACGTTACACCCTGTTATTTTTTTAAAAAATGGTCTGCTCTCCTAAAGACTGCCATCAGCAATGGATATAAGAGACCTGAGACTCCTCATGATCTACCAGGCCATTCTGATTTTTACCAAACTATGGCATATCCTTGTACTTGCAGCTACTTCTCCTTACCGGCTGCTACATGTCAGTGCTGAGCTACCCTGGTTTGGGTGCCCGTGGCTATTGCCGTATACAGAGCAGGGTCAAGCAGAAGGAGATGTCACTGCCCAAAGAGCTTTCAGATGGCAGGTCCTGTCTATAAAGGCAGATGCGTCTTTTCACACACACCTTAGCCTCCCTGAAAGTCAGGGGGCTCCACAAGAAGGAGAGGGAATTACCTGCGCAGAGCGAAAACGGTGTAGCCAGACCCTCGCTAAGAGCCTCGGGTTGACAGAAGAGGAAGCGGGAATGGGCCTTGCTCAGCACTAGTCGGGAAGGTGGTTTGGAATTTTCAGAGCATACTTTCCCTTGACCTATAAATGCCTCTTGGAAAAGAAGACAGAGAAACCTTTTAGAGTATATGTGTGTTAAGGAAGCATTTGAAAGAGAAGAATATGAAGGCAGAGCAGGCCAGTCACTCTGGACAAAAGAGACGGTATTTATCAAAGTTGTTTTAACAGCAGAAAAAATACATCAGCAATGTTGGTCGGGTAATTTCTTCCTGCTGAGGATGGCAAAAATATTAATTGACCAACTCACTTGACAAAAAGCTCTGGCTATTATTTAGTCAGCTGTAGTTGCAGCCTAATTTATGTGTGTTTCCCTCCTCATTGTTATGAGAGCATCCCTCGGGAGGGAACAGTGTGAGATAGTACAAAAATGCTTTCATTTTGCTTTGTTTTATTGCCTACACCCAAAAGCTTGGTAATTGCGCTAGATTTTTGCAACATCACAAGAGGAGGACATGCTGAGTGAGAATTTTAACAGGAAAGATTATTTAAGAAGCAAAAACGTTGTTTTCCTCAGCTCTCAATCTCTTGAACACCTGCAAATAATTAAACAGAAAACCTCACCCAGAAAGAAGCATTTACAGGCCAGCAGGCACATTAGCTTCTTTTAATGAGATGGCAAAGTATCTGGAGTGTAAAATGAATCTTCCAGGTAGTCAAGGCGGGATTAATTGAAAGAGCCAAGCCAACCTGGCAGGCTCTAGGATCCCCTTGCAAAGGACTGGTGCAACTTCCTCTTTGCATGTGTACACAGGGCACTTCTTATTTAGTTTTGAAAATGCCTGGAAAAATAACTTTCACAGTATGAAACGAAAAATGCAGTGAAGCCGGCAGGTGTGTGGGGACACTGCACATTTCTCCCTTGATGCTTTTGGGCTTTCCGGCCTTGTTTCTCTTCCTCTCTGTCCTCACGCACAGGGCAACCCTTTGCCTTCCTTGGCCCCAGGAACCAACCGACAGTGCCTGAAGCAGAGGGCTCTGCGCCGTAGCCCAAACACAACTTCTTCTAATCCCTCGCTGCCTTCTGCACTTATATAATACCGACCTTCTTGAGTTACGAGACACTTTGAAGATCTCACCTTCTCCCATTACTTGTCTCTTACATAAAACGCGCACAGATGTGCGCCTGCTGGCGTGTCGGAGAACCGCGGATAATAAATTTATAAACCAATACTTCCTATCGGGCTCACTGCTCAAAACACCCGTGTGCGTACGCGGGAGGGAGCTGCCTCGCTGCAGGAGCCCCCTCTGCTGACTCCTCCGCGGAGAGCAGGGCTACGGGAGCCCCGAGGCAGGGTGACGGCCATCCCAGCTTCACTGGCACTGGGGCAAGGCACTCAGTTGATGGCAAATAACTTCACATCCACAGCAATGCACAAAGCAAAGGGGCTCCAGCGGACATGGCCTAGTCCTCACGGCTCCCACACGCGCCATCGGCGTGCGGAGCATCGCTCGAAGCAAGCGCAGCTCTTTTCATGTGCATGTTCCAGCAATCACGCCAGAAAGACTCTTTGTGAGCCAAAGTCACGAGGAAACGGTCTAGACAGCGACACCTGAAAATAGGCCACTGAGTGCGATGGAGTTCTCCCCCTCTTCCTAATTCACTTCAGGTATGGGAGGACCGCAGAAGAGGATGTGGGCAAATGTATTTGTGTTGTGAAAGATAGCTCCCTACATATGGGATTGATGTTATGGGCCACTAGTCACCATCTGAGAAGGGTTTTGTCTAAGAGGAATATGCACCAGATGGGTCTTCTTCAACTCTCCTGCAGGCCGTCATAGTGCTGGAGCTTGAAATTCTGGACGTCATGGTGAAAACAGTAGCACAGCAACTTCCTGTAGGGAAATATTGACTGGATCATCACAAGCAAAGAAGCAATTTTGGCATCACTAGCAATGGCTACTCAATGAAGAACCAGTCTGTAGTTCAAAAATACCAATGGTGAGTCCTTGTCCTTCCTATTCTTCCCAAAGCTATTTTAATGAACATTAAATCTATTTACAATTTCACATTTTTTATGTATTTTTAAATATTTTGGATCATATTAAAATTATTTGCTGGCACATGAGTTAACAGTGCTCCAAACATTCTTTAGAAGTTTTCAAATGCTGATTATTTTGGATCCCAAAAATGCAGTAGATGACAGTATAAATGCTTCAGCAAAGTTTTTCATGGTGCTGTGCAAGATCACCTTACTTTGCATTTTGCTTGTGCCTCAGGCCATTTTTTACCAGGGAAGTGATTACAAAACCAAAACTTTAATGGCTCTCCAGGCTTGCCTTTACTGATCTGAGGAAGAGCTCATGTGCTGAAAGCTTGCCTGTTTTTTCAGACTACTGCAATAAAAGATATTGCCTTCCCTTACAAACTTTGCCTCACTGACTGACCGTAATGTTGCAAATGTTCTTTCCAGCAGTACTTCATTTTTTTCAGATTAGAAGGGCAAGTTTTGAAACCTCCCATAGAGGGATGTCATCATTAACTGGAAACCAAATTGACAGTCTCCTGCCTGAAACGTGTAACTTCTTTCTCCGGTCTTTGGCACAGGGAGCCCAGTTTTGCACCAGGTGGAAATGCACATGGCCATTAGAGGCTCTGTGTCCTATCCTTTCTATGGCATGCACAAGGCCAGTATCCCATCGTTCTTCTGCCTAGCCAAGGCTCCAGCTGCCCATTCCTCCAAACACACCAAAGTTGTTGGGTCACTTATTCCTTCCTCACTCTCATCTGGAGAGCGCTGGTACTTGTGAGACCCACACTGCCCCTTCTTGCTTTCCTCATCACTGGGGAGGTCGCTGGCTAATCAGCAACAGGAGACATTAGTGGCATTACATGTCCAGGTGGCCAGACCTGTGAAGCTGCTTTGACTCGGGTCATGCAGAGGAAAGCACCATCACAGACGCCTTCACATGTACAGCTCAGTTCCACATCCAAGTTAATACCAAGTGTCTTTACAGTCTGCTGCCATTCCATGGATGCCTCTGAGAGTTGCTGTTACCAAGTTTCATCACGTTCTTCTCCTTCGGATTATCGTATGACAGAATTTATGTTGCCGATCGGCTGTTAACAGGCAAGGAGTAAAGGCGGGGGTGATGTGTAATGTGGTATAAACTGAATTCTTTCCCATTCATTTCCAAGCTCTATTTCAAGCGAGAACCAACACCTTCACAGGGCGCAGACCTGAATCATTGCAAGGACAGATAATAAACCAAGACTTACAGCTATCACAATACCATGCAAAATATACTATAACAGAGAAGAAATTTATTGGTCCCCATTTCTGTGTATCAAGAGATTTCATATCTTTTAAAGGAGGTCAAAACATACAGACAGCCTCCTTCAGCTCAAATTTGCCTTGTAAGAGATCTAGCAGTGTATTTAATTGGAACAATATTCTGATTCAACAGGCTTTTGGACTTTACTTCTAATTCTTTTAGAGTTAGTCCTTTGATACAACAGGTAAGATCTCTCTTTCATGTCTTTGCAAGTCTATTGTGCTCTTGATATATCTGTATTTTCTCCTCTTTTCAACAGGGAACAGGAGTTTTCTCAAAGAGATACAGTCATTCGTGGTATTGAGCGAGCTTGGCTCTGCCACATACCAGCCTTAAGCTGGTGGCTGCAATGCAGCCATGGGTGGACCATGTTCCTATGAAGCCACTGTGAGTGTTCATCACTGCCACTCGTGAAACACAGAGAAAACACCAGCAGCAACCTGAGGGACCTTGGTGCTCCACCAGTTGCACACAGCCTCTTCTATCCCGCTCTTACTTGGCTGCCTTGACTCAGCTGTGGGCCAAGTCTAATCTTAGATAAAATCAGGGAAAGCTTTTTTTTCACTGGAAACCATTTATTTTTCTGGGAGATGCCGGGTGCTTCCACCTCAAACTGGTTTCAGTTTGTCTTGTAGATTCTTCCTACCTCGGAGGCTCATACTCCGTATTTACATGAATTTTGGGATCAGAAACTGTTCACTGTTATGTATTTGCTTGATATTCATACTCATCGTGCCTAACTGGTTATCAGTTATGGATAAAATGCAGTTTTACACTACATATTGAATCTCCATTGCTTGTTGCAAAGAAACATCTAACAAATTTATACTCCCTGGCTCATTCAGTTTGGCATCCACAGAAGATAAGGCATATGCTGTAAGATAGGATAAGCCCTGCACCTAATAATGGCAGCAGAAAAGGATATGTTCTCAAGGTCTTTTGTTTAGGAAGAGGAGCAAAATGTTAAGAAGTGCCAAGAATTTTATTTTGCGTATAAATCCACTCACTTTTTATTTTGGGGGTCATGCACTGCTGAGGTATGTGGTAAGGAAACAGCATCTTGAACTCGCCTTATATTGAAAAATGAAACAGATCTTCAATATTCCACTGAGAAGAGGGTGTGCATCGTTACTTGAGAATAAGCCCTTTGTGTCTCTATTATTTTTACAATGAGCTTTAATGACCTGAAAGCATGTGTGTGCCTTCTTAAATCATCACATACAAAACTACATTCTGACTGTAAAATATATTAAGAAACTTATAGAGGAAGTTATGCCATGTGTGGGATGTTTTTTTTCTTCTCTTCTCTTCTCTTCTCTTCTCTTCTCTTCTCTTCTCTTCTCTTCTCTTCTCTTCTCTTCTCTTCTCTTCTCTTCTCTTCTCTTCTCTTCAAGATAGCATGAGTTTTGCCCACATTGGACAGACAACCTCCAAAAGTAAAAAAAGAAGTGGGAAGAAAAAGGTATTAAAAAAAAAAGAATAAATCCTAGCCCTAGACACCAGTGTTAGAAAAGCCACCCTTACCAGATGGCTAATACAGACAAGGGAAAATAGCCAACTTGATTTCAAATGTGAGAGTGATTTTTAAAATGAATGATAGAAACTACTTCAGATTCATTATTCTAAGCAGGGAAACTCATGTGTTTAGCTTATGGGTCTGGTTTGAATAAAAGTCTGTCTTTCTTGAATAGAAATCATATGTGATTCCAGGCAGTGGCCTGGACCATTTGCTAATACTAATTGTTGCTGGTTGAAAGTAGGGTAGAAGATTGTTAAAGTCTTCCCTGGCAGTAACTTGATCTGTGGAAATGTACTTTACAGGAACTGTGATGAGGTTTTCAGCTGGCAGAAGCTTGTGATAGTAGAGCCACATGACTTTACATCTCCCTTTTAATAATGGAATAAAAGCTCCATGCCACAATTTTGCTAGTTAAGGGATGGCAGGGATTGTATAATTCAAAACAAAGGTATATACTTTTATAAATGTTTCGAAGGATACTTGGTGATAGGACTGTTTTGAAATTATATTATCACGTAAGCAAATCTGGCAAGATAGAAAACCACCAGCTGAGGCCAGATGGGCTGTTGAAGTTCTCCTATGAAGTGAGAAATAAAAAAGTGGTAAATAAAAGTGTGTCAGATTATAATCTGGGTAAACATACCAGTTTACCCTTCCCCATTCTCAAGAAAAACCTTTGGGATCCGGCTCCATACACATGCGTTACCAAGCAGAGATTGTGGAGCAGAAAATAGTTGAGGATTTTAATGTCATCTTTCCCCCTAGTCGGACGCCGTCTCTTCTTCTTCACGTGGGTCATGCTGGAGTTGCAAGAAAAGCTCAAACCTGATTGAAAGGACGTCTGACATTTGGCTAGTGTTCGCACAGATGACATGTCGTTAGTGAGCTATTGCTCGACCAGAACTCCAGCCTCCAACCAGAGCATCACTCACTTATTTTCATTATAAACCCAGTCAGTATCAAAGTGTTTTGTATAGATTTGTCATGCTCGGTTAGATGGAAACTATTCTTTCTGCTAATATTTGCTTTGTTTCACATCTGTTTCATAATGATTCTCATGCTATTGTCAGTAAAATTGTTCTGCCATTTCTATACATGATGTGCTTGATGGCAGATTGTGTTTGACCTTTTTTCATAGAGAGGTATACAGCACAAATAACATGCAAACAGCTTCCCACTGTTTCATTCTGCATTCACCCAAAATGAATGCCGAAAAAGCTGGGAGCCTTAGGAAAGTAACATCCCAATTGTGACGACTTCATATTTTTCTGAAATTACTCTCTTTTTAGAAATAGCATTTTGGAATATGGTGTACTGATGTTACATTCTATTGAAAAGCCCAGCAACTTCCCAGCAAGTGATTTTTCCATTTATGATTTTACTTCTCTACCCATTTGCAGAGTTGCTGCTGGCTGTGAAAATGGTCGGTGTCATGTCCTGTTCTGTGTGGTCCTATGAGAAGTTTTTATTTCTTAGCAATATGTTATTTTCAGGAGAAAGCTGAGCTCTTTGGTGGAGCAGTGTCTGCAGCCAAGGCTTGCATACGTCTTTTTAGGCTTTCCAAGCTCTCACCTGAGCAGCACAAATGCTTCGGATAGAGGCTTCTCCATCCCCACGTATGAAAGCCCTCCAGCAAGGAGACAAGAGGCAACACCTCCACCAAGGGAACAGGCACTACCATCACCTCTGCTAGCTCTAATTCCTCAAGAGCTCCTCACAGGGCTGAGAGAAGGGGAAACAAAGGGGAACAGCCAGAAGGGGAACAGCCATAGCCCCTGCTCACCTGAGGGACACAAGTCCTACAGTGCTTCCCATGAGAGTTTCTGCTCAGTGAAGAGGATGTCACCACCATAGCCTAGCTCCATGCCTTTGCCTCAACCACAGCTAACTGCTTTTCAGACCCTTTGCTGAGCTGGATGCATTAAATAAATGATACTTAGGATTCATATTCTTCACATTAAAACAAAGGCTTTAGTCCTGCTGTTGTCTGGGCTAACTCTTGCTTTTCTGTGCCCTGCTGGGGGATTTTGGGCAATCTCTTGTGACGATGACGACCATCTTATAATGCAAATATAGCTCTAAAAGGGAACTCTTCTAATTTCTTCACAGTTGAGAGACTGAAATAAAGATGGTAGTGTAGGATGTACAAGAAAGTCAATGTGTCCATCAATCTGTCTTTTTCTGAAGAAAATAACACAACACTAGATAAGTCTTTCATGGATAAGCATACAACAGTACCCATGTAAATCCAGTACTTGGATATGTAAGAGTCATATGTGAAGACTACAACCTGATCCTCCTGACTACCGAATTACAAGAAGTTTGTGAAAAAATCAACTCATGACTGCCCCAGTGAAAAAAAAAAAAAAAAAAAAAGGAACAGTTCAACTCTTACCCTCACAGATGTGGTATTAGAGGGCTTTAATCTGTCTTCTGTCTGCCTAACTCTCAAAAGGAGCAGAGATGGTTGTGGGACAGATCTTTGATTCTTTGATTCAGAGAGTAATGACCAACTCATCCCTCTGACACTCTGACACTCATCTTCTTAGGGTAACTCATGCATTTTTCCTTGCCCTCTGCATTTCCTCAGCCTTCTTTCACCAGAGGACATGAGGAAAATGGGCACAAAAGACACAATAAAAACTTTTTCTTTGCCTTACAGCAAAACTCTCGCTGTTGTTGTTACCTTATCCTGCAGTTCTCTTCCACCTCCTGCTACTTGCCACTTTCAGGAGTGCAAAATGGCTCCAGTGGAATGGGGGACAAGACTAGAAGGACCAACAATTCATAGTGATTCCTTAAAATTCAGGGTAATGCATGTTAAAACATGTTAAAAACTACTGGCACTCCCACTCCCACTTGGATCCCTTTATGCCAGCAGGAGTCAGAGAAACAGAAGGTGCCTCCAAAAGCTGTTGGTGCATCCAAAGAACCATTTCCTTACCCAAATGGTGGACCATGTTCCAAAGGACTCCAAGCTCTTAGCAGACTCTGAGCAGTGGAAGGGAGTTTGTGGGAAGCGAGGCTGCAGCATGGGAAGGTTCTTAGGAAAGACTGATGAGACTGTGCTGGGCCTCCAGAATTGCCAAAATTGCGTAAAAAACCACTAAGGCCACTGAAAAAGAGGAGGAACGGGATAGATTGAAGCCACCCAAGACTCGCACTCTCCAGAGTGCCTCTTAAGAGTTTCAGCACGTGTCAACTTTTCACAAGCAGCTTGGTGCAAATGCTGATCAAATGTTGGCCTTTGCCAGGAATATGCTTTAGAGACTACACGGACAAAGCTAGGAGAGACTCTCACAGAAAGCTCACAGAGAAGGAACTAGTGAATCCTTTCTCCAACTGTAATTCATATATGTTTTAAACACTATTAACACAGACAAAAACAAATTCTCAGATAGTTTCTGTAATAGCAAAAGTGGATTATAGCAGGCTAGGATTCAATGTTCAGTTTTCTTTTATGCACTATAACATACCTGCAGCCACCTTTTGGCTGGCTGTCACCGATTGTGATTCCCTGCTGAAGCCTTGATCTCTGACATTCCCAACTAAGCAACGAGACCAAGTCCTTAAACTTATCTCCTCAACGTGTCGTCTCTGAGAGCTTTTTCCAGAGATGTGTCAGCCCTCCACTTACCACTTATCTTGGTGCCTCCTGCAAATGCCCCTATTCACAGCACTCTCTGCGCAGTCCGGGACTTTCAGAGGGCATCAGTGCAACATATTAAAACCATTCTAATCTGCTGCTTCACACATAACCCCTCAGTCACAGCTCGTACTCATTCTGACCATCAGGTTCATAATCTTTGTAGCACATTACCCAAAAGAAAAAAAATAAATCCATTTCTATTCTATCTTATCCATAACATGTGCAAATATTACCTCATCCATCCTTGAGCTGGCTCCAAAGATTAACCCAAAGCTGACACGATAGATGTCTCATTTAAAAAATAGCCAGTTTCCTGGCAGGTGATTTTATTGTCAGTTTTGTCTTAAAATTCAATGTCGGGTGTGACATTGCTACCAGAATTTCATATTTTAAAATATCATTTCACTTTCAAACGCTGGAGCCAAGCATGATGTCACTTACTCTGGGAGTTTAGCACATATCCGAAGTGGGAGGCAGAAGATTAAAAAGAAAGTCTTACTGGCTAAAACAACAACACAGGATACAGAGAAAAATAGGTTTCCATAGGAAGCCAACATGACACTCCATTTAACCTTCTGATTAGGTAAAGTATTGCACAAGTCTCTAATTGAAGGACCATCGCTTAAGGAGTTTATTAGGCAGGAAGGGGCTCCTGATGCCTAAGGAAAGCACTCTCCATGAGGCTTGAAGCAGTGCTCTTTGAAGTGAATGGAAAGAGTTTTACTGAGCTCAGCGGAGGTACTCTGCATCTGTACTAATGCAATTCTGAGCATAATTTGACCCATGGGGATGAAGGGCATTGGCTAAATGAAAAAAAAATAGCATGAATCCTTTGTTTATTTTACAGAAAAACTCATACTGTATGCAATATTGCTAAGAAATAAAATATCCTTTGCAGTGAAACAGTTTGTTCTTCCTAATCCAGTATTATTGTTATGCATCTGTAAATCATAGGATACACATGGTTGTAAAAGCTGATTTATTAACTAACTAAAAATTAGAGGCATCCACCCGAGCACCACCCAGCATCTGCTGAGACTAACGTCCCTTGAAAATGTCCCGTATGTCAAAGGAAGGTATAGGCTCAGAAAACACTAATCCCAGCTGGTCAAAAGGAGCAAAAGGAAAACAGGTTTTGCTTTATAGACTACAGTATTTTGTTTGTTTTCATTAAACACTCTTAGTGATTTTAAACATCTGTATTTGCTAACTTGTTCAGTTCTTTCAAGCTAAAGAGTAAAAACAATGCCATATGTGCTCGCTGCTGGCATTTCTGTTCCTCGTGCAAACATTTGCCTAAAGAGATGGGTTTATCTCTAACAACTCACTAAACACGAATCACTGGAAATCTGAACTATGCAAGGTAGGTTTTTTTGCCAAGTGAAGAGAGAGGGCAGAGGGGACATGTGAAAATCTCTTAAAACTTCTGAAAATCCCATATAGCAATGCCAGTGCAGTTGAAGCAAAGTTGATTTGGCCACTTTACTGTCCCTGATCATCTGCTTTCTCTTCCTTGGGATTTGCTGCCTGGAGTCCAAACCAACAGGTGGAAACCTAAACTTCATCCCCTTTCACATCCTGCTCCTATATTACCATAGATGCTGCTTTAAAATGCTGAACAGAAAGGAGCAGCCTTATGAAGCACATCTACGTGCTTCAAGTCAAAAACTGGTCAAAAAGAAGAATAAAAAGTGGTTTGGCTCCAATATATTTGTACTTTCACAGAGACAAAATAGAGAGAGCACTCCAGGGCTCCTTAGTCTAGCAGAGGAAGCTCCATCCGGTTAAAGGTTCAAGCCAAACACATTTCAGGGATAAATCAGATGTTTTTCAACAAAAGGATTAGCCACTATTGCTGACTGGAGCTAGTTATGAGGGGAAGTCTTTATGGCTGCCTTCCTAGAAGGCAGGCCACCATCAAACAAGTTACCAGTCCCAGTGCCACAATTCGGGATAAAAGTGACGGCTTTGGACTGACAGCGGATCAGACTGCACAGTCCATTGTCCTTCACCGTTCGTATTGTAGGAATGCAGAGATCTGGGGATCACTTAAGCTCCACAAAAGTGTAGAAAAGTGGCAGTTACGGCAGCTCTCCCACTCCAGGATGCGAGGAAGTCCCCATCCATTCTGCGGGGAGGGAAAGTAGCGTTTCCCTAGGCTTTTCACTTACATGAGATCACAAAACTCAAGTGCTTCTCCGGTGTAAGAGCAGAAGTCTACAGAAAAAAAAAACTCTGGAATACGTTTACAAAAGCAGCAAATACAAATACTTCAGTTTTACAATTTCCAACTAAAACCACCTCAAACCAGACTAATTTTCGGCAATTTGAGCAGCCATTCTCAGAAAACAAGACCCATTCAAGGCATTTCCAATTGAGCTGCTCTCTACATCCATTAACATAATTTCAGGCCGTTCCCTCTGTCAGAGTGTTTTCACTTCAAGTCTTTTTTCCCCTATGATTTATTTTTCCGGGCTAAATCCAGTTTCTAATACAGGCCTCCTTTTGGCCTGGAATTATCCAATCTAACTTTTGGCTCCGCAGTTCCCTACAGAACAGTTAATACAAATAGGCAGCTCTCAAGAAATGATTTTCAGTTTCTTTTTCACAGTCCTCCTCCTTTTTTTTTTTTTTTTTTTTTGCATAATCTGCCCTATTCACAAAAAGGCAGAATTGACATAGAACATTTGTCTGCATTAAGAACTGCAGAAACATATACCTTCTTTTTTCTTCTTCATGCCCCCTCCCTGCATTCGAGACCTGTTTCATCCACACTAAGGTCACCCAGCCTAGGCGCTCGCGCGATGCAGCTCCACGCTCCCCTCTCCGTACCCGCTTGCTGCAATGGGCTGCACCGAAACACATGTGTGCAAACACGGGCATGCACGTTCCAGATACCCACAGCAGCTCTGCCTGTCTCCAGCACTTGACACAGGACATACTGGTCCTATTCAAAAGCCAAGGAGCCGAGGCAGGGAGAGGGGGCGATGGGTGCAGGTACACCTACAGGCACGGTTAATGCAATATATGCATGCATTTAAATGGGAGCTAAAATAGCAGAAGCAAAGGAGTGGCAAGGTTTATTTTTCAAAGGCTGCATAGGGCACAGGACACCTGTTAACTGAGTTGGAGGATGTTCTTGTACAGGAGAATTTGGGATAGCTTCCGCTGTTCATATGCAAGAGGGCGTGTATGTGGGAGACAGGGAGGATCACTCTGGAAATTGAGGAAATCTCCCAGTGCTCTCTGGATGTAGCCTGTATGAGACCAGCAGCAGCTGGATGGGGTGACCAGAAGACAAAGAGGTCAGGAGAGAGCTGTTAAACAAGCTTGGTTCATCCAGAGCTTCCTGGAGGCTAAAATCCAGCAGCGGCAGACGTGCATGCAGTCTTGCAGACATGCAGCAAATAATTCCTGAGCCACTCTTGATTTTGCCACCCCAGTTAGAGACTTCCTTAAATCTCCCTCAGCAAATTTCCAGTGGTCCAGTTCTCCTTGGCATCTCACTGACAAAAAATGTGTGAGACAGCCACTTCTGCCTTTGCATGCTCTCCTACAGGAAGAACCTGCACAGTGAACCTCACAGGTAACGCACAAGTTTCTATGCAATTGGACTACATATATCTCTCTATATATATAGATAGATGGTACCTAATTTTCCTGAGACACCCCTTTCATTCCACTTCATTTTTTTAATGTGCATCTTTTGAGGCTTCTTAGCAATTACTGCCAAGATGCCAAATCTTAGCACAACAGTAAGGATGTGTATACTAGTCTAATTAGACTCAAAGCCTGCTAAAAAGGCAAAGGAATATCTGAGGGGATTATCAAAAGCTTCCAGGCAATGCAATATCTTCAGAAACTGACTTTCCTCTCCCAGGTGTGGACCATGGCTTGTGTACATTTCTGAAATGAGGGACAGGTGTCCGGCAATGCTACTGCAAAGAAAATACACACAGGGGTCTAATTTGTATCACTTCACGTCCCTTTCTGAATTTGCACCTCTTCCATGTTCAACTGCTGGGTGTTTTTTATAGCTTATTACATTTTGAACTCGACACTGCGGAGATCAAATAAGCAGCCAGACACCACTTAGCTGAGCAAAGAGAAAACACCGATATTCACAGCCCATGTGTGTGACAGGCCTCAATGTCCCTGTGCGCGTGTGTGTGCGAGTGTGTGTGTGCATTTGTAAGCACACGTGTAGCGGGAACCAGGCAAACCGCTCAACGCACAAGTTCCCAAACACGTGGCTTAGAGACCCTTCTTGCACCTTTTTTCCCCTCCACCATCCCTTGCACTCTGCATACATGCATACACACACATATGCACATACCTTAGAGCCCGGCTCCTGCTGGGAATGTAATTTTCTCCCGCTCCGTGGCTCTCCTACATTCTGCTGGAAGTGGTCGGAGGGGACCACGGGGTAACGAGCGCTTGGGCCCACCATGTTTCAAACCTCATCACACATTAGGGCCAGAAGCAGCAATAGCTTCTCATTGTAAATTGTGCCTGCTATTGTAATTTATCAGGATCAAACAGTTGCTGGCAGCCCTCTCCCTGAGATCCGGTTGCAGCGTCTCTATCAGCATCAAGCAAAATCAAACATGGCTTGCGAACAGAGGTTTAGCGATAAATAAATCACCCGGGGAGCTTTAGAGAAACAAGTCTTCACACACACCAATGTTATGGTACTTGTCTTTATTTCTCTTCCAGCTTTCGTTTCTCTCCCTCTCTCTCTCTTTTTTTTTTTTTAATTTGATTCGCAGTGCTCTCCTGACATGTGTTTCGCCTTATTCCGCCATTTGGAGTACAGGTGCATGAGTGTGTTTGTGATGGAGTGTTGCTATTCTGGAGCGCCCCGTCCCAAACACAATCCCACACATGTAATCCAAACTGCTGAAGATGAGTCAACCGTCTTCGCCATGCCACGGTAATTAGGCAGATTTTCATTTGGAGTTTCGGAGTCCCCGTTATTGGTTGCAGATGCCGCGCTTAACCAATATCGCTGAATCTCCAAAGGCTTCAGCGCCCCATTATTTTATCCCTCAGCATGAAGGAAATTAACAGCAAGTCCGAACCTATCCAAACTTGAGCAAAATCAAATCAAACCAAATATTATTAGACTGCAAGAAAATAATGGTGCTTAAATTTCTTTACAATACATGTAAAAAATAGTAACTTAATATTTTATTAAGTAAAGGTAGCAGCTCAAGAGAGAACGTTTATCGTAATGAAGGGATTCAGGTACCAGCAGCTTCCAGTCTTACTAATCCAGGCAGCCTACACGGCTGAATTTCTTCTTTCTTTGAAAACATTTCAGTTTCTTATCACGTTAAGAAAAATCCACTTTCCAAAATCCTGAATCAACAAAGAACTTCACTGGGTTTTAAATCCTTAAGCTAGGTATTATTTTCAAGACAAATGCTTGCAAAAGGCAGTTTTCACAGGCCTTGATATACATGGCCTGAACCCCACGGCTGCTAGTGTTTATTTCTTGTACCTTACGAGTTAAGAGGTGATTAGCAGGACAGATAGGGAGGGAAAGGGAAGCCGGGGGAAAGCAGGTGTCGCAGTCCTTGGAGCCTAAGCTTTAAGGCCTATCTTAGCACTTCAACAAGCTGATTTCTTGGTGGCATTTCTGCTACTAGGTGGGTGGCAGAGAGGCAGGCATCAAGTGTCTGGCTGACCCAAATCCCCAGGCAATGACAGGTCATATCCCTACCCAAGGCACTGTGTTGGGGAAGGAGAAAAAAAAAAAGTCTTTTCCCTGACCATGCTTGAGAGTTTCAGAGTACAGAGGGTTTCCTTTCAGTGGTATGTGTTTGGCTGGCTTTTATTTTCTGTACACAGAAACACACATAGGATTTTAATGTGCATTTAGAGGAAAAAGGAAAGAAAGAAGAACAAATGTGGCCTCTATCCCCGTGACAGCTGGGACAACCAGTGAGATGGCTACCTTAACTGGACAGCCGTATAGGGTTGCTGTGCAGAGTTCTTACAGTCCCCTTTTCCCCCACTATATATCGATACCCCACAAGAGGGTTTTTGTTGCTGCCTGCAAACCTCCTTTCTGGGGGTGCCACCGTCCCTGGCCTCCGAGAAGGGGTGTCCCCATGTACCCATCTACTTCCTGGAGGGAAGCACTTCCTACACTGGCAGCCCAGGATGAGCTGGTGGAGCCAACCCAAGCAACCCTTGCAAAACTCCAGTTCTGTCCCCTTAGCTTTTAAGACTGATATGAAGTCTTAGAACCCCCTGTGCAGGAACCTTACAGCACAGTTTAAAAGAAAATAAATATGCGAAGAAGATTAATTTAGGGTGAGATTATAATGAGAAAAAAAGCTTGGGAAAAAAAGGGAGCTGGAATCACTTTTATACCTCAGCTCTCCTGTCCAAATGTACACCTAAAACCACTTTAGCCTGCTGAAAATGTCATAGAAGTACCACTAACAAGCCATTTGTTCACAGAGATACTGTTTATAACAGACATGAAGTCAGGAAAACTGCAGAATACATTATTGCTAAGAAGTTAAATCAAATTTCTGGCACGTAAGTTCATGTTCATTCCAAATTCTCTTCCTAAACTTGCAGGCTAGCATAGAGAAAAGCAAGTGATCCATTAATAAAGCAACCACCTTTCAATCGCAAAGAGCATCCTAGCCAGCAATTAACTGTGTAATGAAATTAATAGCTCATTAGGGTAGTTTCGGCGAGCCCTTTGCCACAAATTGCACTTGGCCAGTGGACCCACTGGATTCCATGGCCAATGAAGACTTGCAAGGCACTAAGTACCCTGAGCTCTGAAATTCAGCCCTTCAAGTGAGATATTTTCTGGAAGCGTTATGAAGGGAATAAAAAGAATTAACATTATCTCACGGTCAATCCAAAAGCACCAGCTTTTCAAGACTTTTTCCCTGCTATGCTGTCGGGGAAGGTCTGCGCGGGGAGGCAGCTCTTTGCCATGATGTGTCTGCAGCTCCGATCCGGCCACAGCCACCGGAACGGAGCAAACTGGTGCCACCATCGCGTGAGGTACTATGCACATCTGCAGCTGCCATCTCATGTAGAAACTAGGAAAATAAATTTCTTGGCCAAGTGGGTGTTCCAGGTTCCCATCATTCTAATAACAGATCATTTTTAAATCAAGTCCAAAAAACCTGAAGACCTCCCAGTTGCATTAAGCACAGCAGTTTCCTCACTCCTCAGTCCATAGGATAAGACGCAGTGTTACTACAAGTTATGTTTTGTGGAGAAATCTACTGCGGTAATCCTACAGCAACCTTATTTTGAAAGGAAAATGTTTTAAATTGCCAATAGATCGCTTCAGGTTTTATGCTGTTTTTGTACCAGCAGATGTAACTGCACTTGCCATGCTGGGCCTGTTCAGATGCTTATCGGCAGAGGAATGATGTTCCCTGAATAAGCTTTTTTAAGATAAACACATATGCATGTGCTGTTTATTGTACTTTAAAAACACACCAAAAAAAAAGTCGAGCACGGAGAAAAATCCTCCAACTGCATTTGGAGACTGACCTAAGATGTGGGAAAGTTGTCCATTGCTTATGTTATTTTTTTCACCCACTTTTGAGTGCTTTGAGGCTACATTTCCCCTGAGCTATGACAGATATTGCCACCCACCTTAGTCCTTCCTGCCGCTGCCCTAACAGAACCTCTTTGTTGTTTTATCTAATCAGATTCAGAGGCCCCGCTAGAGTTGGCTCTTTCAGCCTGTTCAAAGCGGTTACATTTCTTCATTTCCCAGGCTTCAGAAGAACTAAAAATAACCGAGTGAAAATCTGAAATGCAAAGCTAATATTCTTGCCAGTGTTAAGAGGAGATGTCGTCAGGATTAACGAGCGATTTTACAGATCTAAATAATTTGAATAAGTGAGCGCACTTAATTTTTCCTCAGAGTTTTCTGAGTCTAATCTTTGCTAAGCCACTAAGAATTTATTATAAAAATATTTACCTTAATTTTTACTGAACTAAAGATATGCGAAGTATCTTCATGCAAAGGGAAGAATTTATTATAGCTTTCTGTATACAAAAGGAGAATATTCGTGATAGATGAGAATTTCCAGTTCAAACAGCTTTTGGAAGAAGATAACACAAGTTGTCACTCTAGTCCCCATGCATAATAAGTCTTGGGAGTTTTTTCTGATGCCAAGTACTGAAAATTTTCACTGGCAAAGAGGGAGCTGCAATAGTCATAGAGCAGGATTGATAGTCTAGCCTAAAGGTTGGTCGAATGAACCTTGTTTGCATCTATCCTCATAAAATAATTTTCCCAGGATTTGTTGAAAGGGAAAACTTCACAGAGGAAGGATCTTGCTCTGCTGGCCATATTACCCAGTAGAGAAATGTTTCCCAACAGGCTTATAGAGAATCAGCAAACAGCTGAAAAAGTAGTGCTAAAGGTTGGCAAATGCACTGTTTTTTAAGCTCAGAGAGTGAAAGGCGGCAATCGTTAGTGACTGCAAAGGTTTATGCTCCTGCAGGAACTTTTAGCTGGTGGTATCGTTGCTTCCCCTCTGACGGGCAAACGCTGATTCTGTAATTGCAGTCACTTTATGCTCCCCCCGTCCAGGGAACCGCAGTGCCGGCAGCACTGCGCACAACATTAAGGCAATTAAGCATTTTGATAAGCCGAGAAGGAGATTTGTTTTCAAAATGTGTGAAATTGTGCGATACACTTTGTCCACTGACTTACAGAAACATGGGAACCCACAAAATGGCCTATATACAGAAATGCCTAATAGCAAGATGAACGATGAGCACCTAAACTTGTAGCTCAGTTCAAGGGCTGTGCATAATCTTCAGCCTAAGCTTCTAGAATAAGTAAGTCAAAAACACCACATAGAACTGACTTCTTAGCTAGTGGAGAACGTGCCCAAAGGGCCAGGCCTGGCACGAGCGATGCTGAGCTGAGCTCGGCCTGGCTGCAACAACACGGTCTGCCGTAAAACACAGAATCACAGAATGGCTGACGTTGGAAGGGACCTGTACAGATCATCTAGTCCAAGCCCCTGCTCCAGCAGGGGCACCCAGAGCACGTGGCACAGGGTGGCATCCAGGCGGGTTTGGAAGATCTCCAGAGAAGGAGACTCCACAACCTCTCTGGGCGGCCTGTTCCAGGGCTCTGTCACCCTCACAGGAAAGAAGTTCTTCCTCACATGGAGATTAAGCTTCCCATGTTTCAACTTGTACCCATTACCCCTTGTCCTTGGCCAGCACCGAGAAGAGTTTGGCCCCATCCTCCCTACATTCACCCCTCAGGAACTTGTAATGTTGATCAGACCGACCTTGGGCTGTGAGGACTCCGGTTCATCAATGGTGGAGCAAAATGAGATCTGCACTGAAATAAAAACATAAGCATTAAAAATGATCTTTTAAACTGCAATTATAGCCAGGTCAACTGTTTTACAACTAATCCTAATTTAATAATGCTAGACTCCTTTTTTTTTTTCTCTCATGAAAAGAGTTCCATGTAGTTTTTCCATTTTCTACGCAACTCATACTTTTATGCAAGGCTTTTTCTTTTTCTGGTGAATATACTGAACAGTATTTTGCATAGACATGTGAGGAGGCATTATCACAGTAGGCACCAACAGAGAATGCAGTCTGAAGAAACTTCTTAATTCAGCACTGTTTGTTTGCTTTTCATTCAGTATGAAACTGTTAACCTTTAAAAAAACACAACCAAGAATAAGGCTAAATATTTATTATCATAATCTCATATTTCACATATTTGCAAGTTCAGTACTGAAATACTATCTAATGCAACGCCTCAGCCAAAGTGGATGTGGCAGACGTTTTGTTTCTTTTTTATTTGATGTCTTTTTCCCCATTGACATTTATGGATGATATGAATCTGAAATGAGACATGCAAAAACAAAACTATGGATATTTTATCCTTTTTATTTTTACCATTAATAGTTCAAAATTATTATACTAATATGTGAAGCTTTCTATTTTTGCTAACTGGAGAAAACAGTGTCTAAGTGTGTACAGGCCACACATTTAAATAAGAAACCAGTGTCCACAGTGGCAAAATCCGATTTCATAGCAGTCAAGAGAGGCTTCCCCCTTGATGTCAGTTGGCCAGAACTTCACCTTGTAATTAAGGTATCTCTCTAGCAGGGTCTGTTTCAGAATTTGCAGTGATACTTCAGGTTTATTAGCACCCACACACCAATTGCCACATTCCTAGCTCAACTTCATTGCAATCCCTGCTCTCTGCTTTTTTAAATCCACTGAGAAGAGCGCTCGAGAAAACTGCCACAACTGGTTGGCATTAGAAGGAAAGGAAAATCTTTTAAGTGGCTCTTGCGCATGTCATCTGAATGCGCTGGATGACATTTCAGCACTAGGCAATGCCTTCTCTCCACCACACTCATCAGGAGTGGTTTGGGTTTTTTTCCCCCCATATGAGCACTGAGGTTTCCAAGACCATTGATCCCTCTGCACATTCTTCTATACTTTGCACAACCCTCTTTGAACATATTCCTGCAAACAGAAAGGCTTCAATATGCAACAGCATTTTAGCAGCTTGCAGGATGGAGCCCTTGATGTGATTTGATTATATATGAAGCAATTCTCGTGATCAATGAATGATGTCATGGTTATCACTTTGAAGTTAATAGCAAAATTTGCATTGGCTTAAGTCTGATCAAGGCAGGCAGCATCAGACTGACATCTCGTAATTAACTTCCATTTTTCTCTTTAAATGCTCGTGTCTCACTCTGTGCTTTTTCATGAGACGAGACAAAAGAGCAAATGCTGGAAACTGGTATTTTTACCAGCATTAGGCTGTCATGCTTAACAAATTGTTCTACTATATTAGTTTATATGGGCATCCTGTCCTTGATCAGCTCCCACATTTCCCATAGACAGCAGCAGGAGTTACAGGCAAAGACAAAATGAAATAAATGGCCCCCACTTTGCAAATGGAAATATAATACTCCATGTGCAGACAAAAGGCCCGATTCAAAGGGATACAGCAGCACCTCTAGCAAAGTAATTTCTATAGACTTCAATGGAAACTACAGAGAGCCCATATTTCTTTGCTTCTTTTAATTTAAACTGTAATTTACTCTTGTATAAAACAATCTGGGATATATAAAGGCCATATTGAGAGCACAGCATCCATCTCTCAAACTAACAGGAAATGAGAGACAGTAATAGAATTTTAACTAGTTTCTCACTTGCGATGAGTACCCAATACCCACCGAAGAGAAACTTCCTCTCCAATCCCTTCCTCCGGAGTCTGCTCGGCAGAGAACCGGCATGTGTGCGCGCCAACAGCGTCCATTTGTGTTCCTAAGGGCGCTCGCTTTATTTTGCCATTTACTAAACGCCGGCGTAAAAATTCCTAGAGCGACGTGACTCTCACAACAAACACGACCGCCAGCCCTCGCTGGAGCGCACACGCGAGCACAGGCTGCGATTGTTCTGCGGTTGGTGCAGAGACAGTGGCCAGGGAAACAGGGGTCATTAATTTCTCCACATATTTTAAACAGTTCCAGGGATGTGCTAAAATGCATTAAAAGCGCAGCAGCTGGCATCTAACGTGGAAACATTAGGAAAGGGTTAGACCGGGGGGAAGGTCTCTGTGAGAGAGAGAATGGATAGTTTGGTTTTGTCCTTTGCCTTTGCAGGAGTTTTGCATTCGAGCGTGTATTTATGCAGAATTCAGGCAGAATGCACATTTTATTCATCCACACTTCCAACCCTTTCCATCTTGCTGCTGTAAAACGTCTTCTGAACAGATCCTGGAGAAATAAAATCAGCCAGGATTCGTCTAGCAGCTTTTGCCAGAGAAGAAAAACATAGTGCCCAAGTGCGCATTGGCACCATAGGGAAAGACCACGTGCGGTTCACAACCTCCCCTTTAGCCGTGGGCTTCCAGAGAGAAATAACATAAAATAAAATAAAATAAAATAAAATAAAATAAAATAAAATAAAATAAAATAAAATAAAATAAAATAAAACACAATAAAATACAATGAAATAACGGAACAAGCGACCGAGCCCGGCACTGTCCCGGCGCGGCGCCCCCCGGCGGCCGCGCCGCCTCCCCCCGCCCCGGCGCGGCCCGCGCCGCCGCAGCCGCCCAGTAGGTGGCGCCGCCGCGCGCGTGCCTCGGCGGGACCACGTGACGCCGCGGGGCTCTTCCGCCTCCCCCCGGGCGGCTTGTGCCTCGGTAGCAATGGCCGCTGGGTGGGAACATGTGTCACGTGTCACGCGCGGCGGCAGGTGGGGCGGTGTCACGTGACTCCGCTCCTGCCGCCGCCCGTTTGGCGGGCGCTACGGTGGCCGCGCGGGTTTCCTAGGCAACCGCGGGCGAGCAGGCCCGGCCCGGCCCGGAGCACCGGGACTGCGGGCGCCGCCGCCTCCAGGGACCACGCGCTGCCCGCGGTGCCTGGCGGTGCCTTCCGCGCTTCCCCGCCAAAAGGGCCCTTTGCGCGCGTCACGCCTCGCAGGTATGCCTGGAAAGTGCCATGTGTGCCAACAGCAGCTTTATACGGCGCGCTTTGTTCCATAAATAAGGGGGCATGCCTCCGTCTGAGGAGGTAGAGCTTGATATCATGAATTTTTGCGAGACCTGTGATTATGACATGGACACTTAAAAGCGTATAATAAGGAAATCAGCCTGGAATTAACGTTTTCCATTTGTTTAAGTAGTTGGCTGGGTAATAAAACGTTAACCTGTCGGTGCCCACATTCTTTCTTTGATTGTTAAAATATAAAAGGCTATTGGATTATGTGTGTCATGAGAGGTAACATTCTTAATCTTCTTACCATGCTTAAGAGATATTTTCCAAGTGCTTGTGTAAGAAAATCTTATTTAATTCAAAGTTTGGGTCTGGGCAGCTGCTCTAACAGTTTCGTTTTCTTTTTTTGTACTGCCAAAGTGACGGGTGGTCTGTGGATGAGTAAGGAGTGAAAGTAGGAAGCGGCTGTCACAGCTCGCCCCTCAAAATCAATCTGCCAGGTAGGTAACGGGGCTGTGCTTGAGAGGGCTCCGCTTTGGGAGAAGTTTTATTTAATGGTAAAAACATTTCTACAAATATTTAGCCCTTTTATCTTTATGTAACACTTCTCGGCCTGGAGGATTGCAGGGTAGTTTAATGCTGCTGTGCATACGCGTTTTTGAAAGTAGCCATATGTGCCATGATATGCAAAAGCTACACAGCACTGTGGGGTGTATTTTATACCTGATTAACCAATGCTGACTTACGGGTGTGAGGAGAAGGCCAGGGCAGTTGTTTTGTTTTTCTCTTTCAGTGCAGATCAAATCTGAATACAATTCTGTCATCTTAAAGATTTAATGCACTTTTTTTGTTTACTGAGTCCTAAGCACAACAGAGAATATGAGACAAAGCTTTTCGTGCCATATGTTCATAACTTAGGAGAAAAAAACAAAAAGGAATTAAAAGCCTATTAAATGGATGGGAAATGTGACTACAGTGTTCTTGTTTCATTATTGACAGAACTCTTAACTGTTTGTGAGTAAAAGAGCTGTCTTTTTAAGGATAATGAAAAGATGGTATATGTGGGCTCGTATTTTTATCCCCCAAATTTTAAGGCTGAAACTATTGTTTTGGAATTTAGTACTTTTATTCTATTTTATTCTGTTGTTTTCAATAAATAATATAGATTGGGGGGGGCAGGCATTAGGGAAGGGGCTGAAATTTAGCATCTTTTTTTAGTATTGTATGTGGAAACAAGACCTCTAGGCTGCCTCTAGTTTCATAATGCATTTAATTAACTTTTATTTTCATTTTAAATATTAGTGTTTAAATCCAGTTGTTCGGAAAGGAAAATCCGGTTGCATATAATGGCCCATCGACTTTCAGAAGAAGAATTAGATGAGCAGTTTGAACAGTTTCTGAAAGAGGTATGTTTCGGAAGAAAGTCACATTTCTCACCCTTTTCTCCATTAAAATACAGGAAGAAAATTGACTGTAGAGGATATGAAATAAAGATGCAGATTCACACGTTTTCTTTGTGGGTCTTTGCAAGGTCCTAAATTATTTACTAAACTTCAATCTTACTATTTAGCTCTATTGAAATTAAGAGGACAGTTCTGTGGGGTTATATCTTCAGAAAGACCCCTTCTATCTTGGTTTTGTTTTAATTTAATTGTTTACATATTTTCTTAGGAATAGTAGCAGAGATTTCAATTTGCTAATAATTAATAACAAATTTAGTACCTGAAAATAGAAGTAAGGAGAACAAAATATTTTTGTTTATGTAGCTTCAAGTTACATTAAGAATTTTCTGTGAAACAGCTAATTAAAAAAAAAAAAAAACTTAATGGTAATAAAATGAAATCTGCTGTAATGATTTGAAAAAAAATAGTTTGAATGCTTTTACACAGAAACAGCATGCACCATCTGCAATATAGGCATTGAAATTATTTTTTTCCAAAGTCATCTAAATACATGGCTGATAAGTTAGCAAAAATAGCAGGAATACCATAACTTTTTTATTTTTTCTTTGCATATAGACCTACAAGTTTGAAATTTGTTCTCTGGTCTGTCAAAGACACAATGCATAAAGGTTAAGATATAAATACCACCTTTACTGGATGCTGTTATGGTTACATAAGGATATCTTATTTAATTCAAAGTCTCGGTAGTCTTCTATAACATTTTTGTCTGCCATTACAAGTATAGCTAAAGATAGCCAAGAGTATAGGTCAGTCATCACTACATTAAATGTTCTAGGTTATGGAGACTGCTGCAATTTTGTTACTTGTGAAAAATGTGCTCCTACAAGAAAAAAATTGTACTTTCTACTGTGTAGTAGAGAACTGTAGTAACTCGAGGAACATGGAGCTAGTGTAATTTCATTGAGCAATACTAAACTGAAAGAATAGAGTAGCAATGTTGTCTGAAACTTAAGATACAGCGATAATTAGAGGTAGACTTAATTGCGTGTTATTGAATTCACTGGCATTCCTAGTGTAGGTGAACGTGGACACCTAGCTCTGGATTTCTCTCAGAAGTGTTTTCTTACTGGTGTGAAGGCACTTGCTTTGGGGAGGAGAAGAGAGAGGTCTGTTCTTCTGATTTAGTTAGCTTTTGCGCTTGGCAAATGTGATGTGATGACAATGTGATCATCTCAAGTATTTTGTTTTTCATTTGATATGCTCTTCCCCCTCCTCAGTTACTGCCAAACTGAGTTGGAAAAAAATCCAAATTGCTGTGTTAAGCTATCCTAAGCAGCATTTGGCACTTTTCAGAGAATGTGTCTTTAATAACCAATGTGTTAAATTATTTTATCATTGCAAACAAAAACTGCTGTTGCTTGGGAAGAGTGATGGTGTGTTTGAGGTGAAAACATATAAAGTTAAATGAAAGACTAGGTGTTTAGTGGGGATATGAAAGGGAAGAAGTCTTCTGACATAAGCTTTGAACTTTAGAAGCTGTTAAAGGATTCTCTACGCTCCCACCTTTGCTCACTTAGATTTTCTTCTGTGCAGCAACATTTACTACCTACGCAGCACGTCTTTTAATGAACCTGCCTGGTTACACTTAATTTCCCAACACTTGCCAGCACGGTCTGCTGTCATCCATAATCCTGCTGTGTTCTTATCCATGGGGCTGTGATCCTTCCACTCCCCAATCCATTTAATCACACTGCACTTCCCCCAACCCGTAATCTCCCCTTAATTTCCCTTAAGTATCATCTTACATATTATATAGCTCATACAAGTATTTTGAGTATGATATTCCCTGGAGAGGAGCTTTTTTCCGATGTGCAAGTGCTCCAGTTCCTTTGCTAGAAGTGCCATAAAAAAAATCAGCAAATTGTTCTGAAAAAGCTATTATCTATTTCTAAACTGCTAAGTTGATTTTTGGTGACTTTAATTTATCATGTGCCTGAAGAAGTCAGAAGACAGTCTTTTGAAAGGAAAGGCTATACCTTCTTAATTAGAAAATCTGTAGAATAATACTTAAGTTGGTTTATTTTTATTTAAAGATGAATGTGTAGTAAGATACTATTTCACAGTAAGAAATCTAATTAAAAATAGACTTGTTTTCTTCAAAAAGATTTAGCTTTATGCAATGATTTGGACAGCCATTCATGAAAGCCTTTGTTTCAGATCCAGTCCTGCGGTTTCTACGTTCTTAGCTTCCCTTGTGCAGAGGAGATGGCTGATTATGTGCCGTGCCTTAAAACTGACCCTGTTGGTTTTGTTTAATGGGATTGAAAAGTTGATACTTTTTTTTTTTTTTTTTTGGCTATTCCTAAAAGACAAGACCGACTCTTGTCTGGGGGAGAGAAAGGAAGAAGTCCTAGCTACTTACTGGTATTGGAAAAAATCATCCAAAAAAAAAGATGATCTAACTTTTACTGTAGAGATTCCTGACACAGTTGTAGTTTTGTATCAGCATTACTTTCCCAGCAGCTGCAACTTTGCTGTTTGCAGTTGACAGGATGGCTGGATGTAGAAAGTGTCCAGAACTCAAGAGCAACATCTGGGAGTTTCAGTTTCTTTAGTTATGGTGCTCCGAGGCGTAGGAGCATCGTCCAAGCTCTGCTTGCTGGGCAGGGGATGCTCTTAGTCAGAAGAGGCGCAGCGAGTGGTAACAGAGCTTTCATCTGCCAGTGCTGTTTGGTAAATAACAATTTCCTCAATCTATTAAAATGTGAAGCTGTTCTGTTCTACTGAGCCAACTTAGCAGAAAGGAGCTGCAATACATCCTGTGGTCCAGCCCCTTCATAGCTTGCTGAAACTATGTTGTTAAATTGAAAGGCTTAGAGTACTTCCATTTTCTTTCTGAGGCTCTGTGACAGAGGGTTTAGTTTTGTGGTAACTGTAAACTCTGAAGGTGTTTTTGGTCAGAACTATCAGCAAGAATATTTTCTTAAAATTATTCCTTTCTTAAATGGTAAATTTAGGCCGTATTTAGGGATTTTCCTGTTAGACCCGTGTACACTTAAGCTGTAGATTAAAACTAGAGGTGGACTTTTACGTTACTGTATGTTATGTAACTATAATTGGGCAGTGGACTGACTACATTTTTAATAAAACAGACTGACTGTTTTTTAATAAAACATCTTGTAGGACTCTTCACAGTAAGTGTACAGAATTCTTTTGCCTCTAATATTCTGATTCTACTGTTAAATTTTCTTATTTGTGGCTACTATAAAAGTGAAGTTTTTGAAGTTTACCAGTAGGATGCATTTGATTTGTGAGTGCTTCAGAAAGTCTTGCACTTCATGCCTCTTGCTAACATTGATTACTATATTCTTTAAGACACCAGGGCAATTGGTTTCAAGAATTATGGCTAAAAAGCTTCGTCAGAAGGTCAGTTGCTCTCCTTAACCCAGTATTTGCTGAGATCAAACACAGGAAGCAAGTAAAGTAGCACATAAAACTGCACAGCACCAGTTTAAATCTAGTGATGAGACATGGAGTCTCTTGGATGATTGTGGTGGAGGTAGAAAAAAAATGCAGGTTCCCAACAAGGGAAGAGAAGGTCTGGGTAAGTGGGACTTCCTGTGTACCTTGATCTTAACATATATTTCCTAAATGGGTATATTGCCTTATGCAGTGTCCGCTCAGCCAATTTTACTTCTAAGCCTGCTGTAAGTGACACAATTTTATTGAAGGAGAGGAGTAGCAATTAAAAAAAAAAACTCTTGTTGTCGTATGAAACGTCCATGAGTCTTTACTGCGATTCTGCACTGACTTAAATAGATAGGATATTATAGGCTTTTGTATTATTATTTTTTTCCCTCCCGTGGTTGAGTCTGATGGCTTAAATGTGGGTGACTAACAGATACGTATGGAAGCTCCATAAGCAAAGTGAGGGAGGAATGCCTCTGACACATCTGTTAATTCCTGTGAACACAAGATCTAGAGTGACTTTCTCAAATCTCATTTGCTGGAAGCTAGAATGTTGCTTATGAAGGTTTACCTTTAGAATATTCATAATGTTGCCTTCTATCAAGTCAGACCAAGCAAAAATTTCTGCTCTATTGTTAAGCTTTTAAGGGATGTAGTCAGGATTTTGTGAAGTTCTTAACGTTGTGACTAATTGAGAAACTAGAGTGTACATTTAAATTAATATATACTCTACTAATTTGTAACACATGCAAGTTCAAGCAGCAGAGTTACCATATATAGTGTTATATAAATACAGATGTTGTCTCTTGCACAGCTTTGTCATGAATGTACAAAAAAGTTGGATACTGGTGAATAAAGACATCTGAATTCAGAAGTCTAGAAACGAGTGGCTAAAAGATGGTTAATGTCAAAATGTGAAAGCTGTCTTCAAACTCATGCAATTTACTCAGTCTCTTTCAGATGATTCGCTTGGAAGTTCAAAGAAAAAATCCAGCGTTCTTGAAACATTGGGGCAGCCCAGGAAAAAAGAATCAAAGAAAAAAGATTCTGCACCGTGGTGGATATCTGAGGAAGATTCTGACGATGGTGGTAAGTGCTACAGTTCTGCAATTCTTTGGCCACAGGGTGTCAGACTAGTTCTTTCTCTTACTTCATATATGCTTGTTTTCAGGTTAAATCAGTGCCCTGCAAAGTGCTTTAGCGCATTACAAATGTGCAAATTATGAAGTCTAATGTGGTTCTCCTTCTGAAAAGAGATCAAGCTGTAAGCAAGCTTTCTGCTATTTTTTTCTGTAGTCTTCAAACTATTAAATTACATACATTATAAATAATAAAAGGGTATTTAGAAAATGTAAGTGGTAAACTGTAGTGAAATATTAAAGTATTTTGTAAGCAATCTGTTTCATCCATTTTTAAAACACGGGAAAAAATCTTAGAGGAAAAGACAACTTGTATAATCTTATGCTAATCACAAAATTTGATAGATGGGGAAATTACAGAAAATGTTCAATGGCAATTGATTCAAAAATGTATCAGAGCTTATTTGGTTATGTAGTTGTGGAGGAAAATACAATATGGTTTGCAAGCTTCCCACTTCCAGTGTTCTATTTCTTAGTAACCCTGTTGGTAGCTCTCTCTCTATATATATATACAATATATATATTTCAAAGTTCATGTGAGTTTAAGAGTTGATGTGAACATTCCAGGTTGTTCCTTTCCAAACCAGTTCCAACACTTTATTTATTTTTAAGCCTCCAAATAGATAATAAGAATTAGTTTTATTTCACCTACTCCTCTGATCATGTCTGGTGCGTGCAAAGACTTCCCCACTTGTGTGACACATGCAGTGAGCCATATCCTACCCCAACACTGTGCAAATGCAGAGCAGAGAGGCCACTAAGCTTTCCCAGAGGGCTTTCCAGGTGCTTCCTTAGCAGACAAAGAGGATTCCTTGGTGGGAGCATAGCTTGGGATTGCTTGATCCTCTGAGGAAAGGGCTGTATTTGTCACACTGGACACGCGTAAGTGGCAGCAATGACCACTTGCATTAACTTGTCTAGTGATAGATTAAGAATTACATAGCATAGAGGCAACAAGTAGTATGAGGAATGCCATTTTGCTAGCTAAAACGTAGTGGTCACAGAGTTCGCTTAGAGTCAGAGAGCCACTTGCAGAGTCCAACGTGGCCTCTTCTGTGTAAACCGAATTTTCCTCTGTGGTTATTAAAGTGGATAATTTTGTGTGTCTGTAATTGAGAATGATGGATCCCCGCATGTAAGCGAGGGTTGGTATGAATGTTTGCACATTGCAAACCACGCTGTGATTTTAGTTCATGTAGGTACACCTCCCATATTTTAGAAAGACAGGTTAGACAACTGAAGTAATTCAGTGCAGCTATACCCCTGGAACTGTCATTTTTTCCTGTCTCTCTGTAAGTGTCTCCCTGCTTTACATGCCTGTAAGTACTTTGTAAAATATGTTTTTACCACGTCTAATTCTTCAGCATATATATGTTGCACAGTATGTTACTGCAATGTCTTATTAGTGGATGAAGGCAGAATATCATTGCAATATAAGTAGAGTAGGGATCAGTTTAAAAAAAAAACTGCTTTTGTAGCTTTTGATAAGATTAAATATGTTCTGCTGAAAAAAATAAATACTGTTGTGCTGATAACAAATATGGAAATAAACGTAATTTCTAGGAAGTTTAAAAGCAGTGTTCTTGAAAATCCTGTGCAGACCCTTTGTCTGTCTAAGGCTGACCCTTGAGGGCAGTTGCAGACAGTTGTTACTAAGGCCTCAGAAGCTCCCTCTGCAGCAGATCCACAAGGTTGATCTTTTAGTGCCACAAGCTCCCAGCTGACAGAATTATTTTCAAAGTGTTTTGTCATCACGAATCAAGGTCATGTCGCTGTCCAAGGCCCACCTCCACCCACAGTAGATGCACGTGAGCTGATGCATTTGGGTGGCGCTGCACGGAGATACTACTTGAATTGTTGTATTAATATAGTCCATATTCTGGCTAGTTAGTCTGAACAAAGTACTGTACTGGTAAGCTGTTGCCATTTGAAATTCTCATTTTGACCTCCTTAAGCATCTGTTTCGTGCTTTCTTCAATGACATTAGACAGACAAGTGGAAGACTAAATGCATACTATACATTTGTTATCTGATTCTTACTGCCAATGCATCTCACTGCAGAAGATGAGATTTATATAAAGAGACAGTTTTCACTAGTTTTGTAGATTCATGGTAAGAAGCATAGGATATTTCTGTCTATTTGGATGAGAAAAATAAAGCACATGATAAAATAGTTAAACTTGTGTTTCTAGACACATTTGAACTCTTGTTTCTCCGGGTTTACATTAGGATGTTTAAATCATGATTCGAAGTAGTGTCTTCCATATTTGATAGGTTAGAAACTGACCTCCAACTAATATTGTTTCTACTTGCCTTTTTTTTTTTTTTTTTCCAAAAAAAAAGATGGTAAGAATTCTCGTCCTGTTTTTCTTGCTTGTCTGCTCTTGCTGTTTTTTTTTTGTTTGTTTGTTTTTTTTCTCTTCAAGATTTTCAAAGCAGATTTGTTAAACTGGGAAAAAAGAAGAAAATGATGGGAAGCCGTGCTGAAATAGTTGGAAATAATGAACAAGAGATTCCCCATTCAGATTTCCAATCTGGTATTTGGTTAAATATGTTTAGGTCAATTTATTTAATGTCAGTGTGGTGGTATTGCTGTGTTTACTTTTTACTTAGTTAGAAAATCCTTTTTACTTAGTTCATTTAGCCCTAGTGTTCTTATAAAAACAAGCTGCCACTTACTTCATTTGTCACTTACTTCATTTGCCATGTCAGCTTTTGTTCTAACATCGTTGGCTGTAGTGATGCAGGAGGATAGACTGTATTAAATGCCAGCCAATGCCAGTAGAGGGGAAGATTGTTAAAATCTAAAGAAAGCCCTGTACTGTTGTAAGAGGTTTTCTGTATAATAATTTATTTAGTTGTCTCTATTTCAAACTCGAGAAGTATTAATGTTTTTTGATCTATTTGTGTAAGCTCAAAGTCTCCAGTCACACTAAGCGTTCTGGATACTTTATACTGATGTGATTCTGCTCCCTCTGCTCAGCAGTACCTTGCTCTGTGCATCCTGCCTCTGGAATAGAAACAGTGAAGTATTTGTCATAGTGACAGATTCGGTTGTTCTATCTAATCTGCAGGATGATTTTGGTTAATGCAACTTTAGACTCAACCTTGTAGCTGGGGCTTTTTTCTTTTCTTTTTTTTTTTTTTTTCCTAAAGTTATCTGAAGAGAAGACTCAGGGAATAATTCATAATTAATGAAGTGTGATTATTTTATTTAAATGTTAGTAACCTCAGTGATTAACCTAGTAGATACTAGGTTAAATGTGGCTTTGGCTTCAAATCCAAGCAGATCCCACAATATTTTGGAGAGCTGTGACAAAGAAGTATTTGGCTCTTGGTCGGTAGCGCAGCGTTGATGACTCCCTAGCCCATAGACCATTTCCCATGTGTTGGCTTTCTAGGGGTCTGTGCTTTGCTGTTCTCATAAGCTTCGTTCACCCAGGATGATTATAAAGCATCTCGGTCTGGGAGATAGGCTCAGTTTTTGTGCTTATTTCTCAAGTGAGGCTTAACATTTGGAATATGAGCAATAGGAGGAATTTGGAAATTACCTTTTAAATTAATATTTAAAAAATGGTAATCTGGTGTTTGCATTATTTTTAATGAAAGGCAACTTTTTTGGTTTCCCACTGGCAGAATAGAAAGCTCCCAGATGAGCAGTGCCTCAGTGGAGGACTTGGGTGCTGGTCTAGGAATAAAGCCCATGTGTATTGGGTCGGGAAGCATTTCGTACCTCTTCTCTTTCTGTCCTTCAGCTGGCGTCTGCCACATGTTTACAGCTTCCTTAGTCACCTTGTATGTTCCTGAGCTGCAGTAGCCCCTGGTCACGTCTCCCCATCGTCCTGTTTCTAGATAGCAACCGGCCGTGGCAAGATGCTCTGGACACACTTTGCTCCTTCCCGTGTCAAGGCAAATTCATAATTTCTGTAACTAAGAGGTCTCTCTGAATCAGTCAATTTAGAAGACTTGTTATTCCCCTGACTTCAAAGCTTGAACAGTGAGAAGCCTCCTACAGTGCAGCTGTTGCCTACTATATGTACAGCATATTCTGTGAATGCCACCTAGGTCCTGTGAGAGAGACATTTTCAGCAGAGGTAATTGTCATCTGCAATTAAATTCCAATAGTGTGAATAGACTGTGTTTGACTTCAGTGGCAATTAAGCAAGCCCTATTAAGAGTTTAAGAAGCGATAGGCAGTCTTGTAAATAACAGTGATAGAGACACAATAATTTGCATCTTTTGTATCTGTGTTTTTTCTGCCTATTTTTGGAACCGACCTAGATGCTTTCTTTGAAAATTCTTAGTACAGAATTGTAGGAGCAGTTGTATCAGTGTTAGTTTTCTTTGTCCTCAGATAATACTTTGAGCTCCTAGAGCAATGTATTTGAACAGTGTATTTATAGAATAAGTAGTAACTTAGCTTTAAAAATAATTTTCATCTTTGAGAATAATTTTATAATTATTTTAATTTTTAATTATTAATCTACAAAATTGTAGATAATTCAGTTTTCAAGGAATTGGATTGTATTACTTTTTCAGAAGTGGTCATTTGTATTCTCACATCTTATTTTTCTCTTTATTCCCTGTCCACTGTATATAAACACTCAAATATTTTGTGTACACTTAAAAGTAGTTCCCTCCAAACCTTCTTCCAGTGCCTCTCGCAGCAAGGCTTTGTCCAAATTCAAAATGTTGGAGAAATTTCATATGGACAAGAAAGATGCATATTTAAACAAAGAAGAAGGAAGCCTCACTTCTGACAGTCCAGACAATTCTGAGGGTAACAAATTTACTGTGTCTTTCATAGAATTACAAAAAGAAAATTGCTCAGTTAGGAAGGTTTTTAATAGATACTTGTCATCACATCTTAATGTTTGAGTTCTTTTGTATTCACATTCTTAAACTTTCCTCTGCAATTGTGATGTTTGGAAAATCCCTTTCTAAATGAAATCAGGTTCTTATTGTATTTGGTTTGAAGGCTCAGGACCTTAAGGAAGAATGCCATGTATGCTGAGCCTTGCAAAATGCTGCAAGGATTGGCAATATCAAGATAGGGGCAGTGAAATCTTTGGAGTTTAAGGAGACTGCTGCTTCAAGAACTTGTTTTCATAAGTAACAAATACCCCAGTAAAACCTCTCAGGAGTCAGTAGGGCTGATGCCTTTGTCAGTGCTTTTCCTCCTCCTGGTGTGTTTTGCACAGTTTCAATCTGAACATCCCTTGGGCAGAGAGCAAGTGGAGAAGACAAACGTTTGTACTCCCGTCTGAGAGCTATTAAATTATTCTATGCCAGTCTATGGTTAAATGCATGAGAGCTTTTTTTCCAGCAATTCTCCCGAACAGCCCCTCTAAAGAATCCAGGCTTAAAAGTGTGCGTTTCAGGGGCAAGCAGAAGGGACTTGGTGTTGTTTGTTCAACTAGTGCAGTACTGGGCTTGTAATTTTTGTTTCCTAAAGGAAGTTTCTTAAAGGAAGGCGGTGCTCTGCCTGAGGAGAATCCATACACAGAGTTATTTAAGGTGACATTGAACTCTTGCTATGAGGAAGAAATTGCACACTGCAGTTTGGAAGAGCTGAGGTTGTATATTTGTAATTTTGGTTACTCTTTTTTTAAGAGTATTTCATTTGCATTCAGATAAGAAATATTAATTTCTGTGCAAGGTTTCTGTGTGTGACTGTCTTCAAGTCAATTTTCCCAAATGTTATGTTTGCCCCATGGTGAACTTCAGGCTTGTGAGCAAGTATGAAGGATGTAAAGAAAAGGTATGTAACAAAGTAATTTAAAATACTGTATTTAAGGTGGTTCTGAATGTCTCGCAGGAGAAACCAAATAACTGGCTGTGCGTGACCTGTAGATTGTCATGTAAAAGCTGTTTGTGTGGTGCTGGGGTGTCTCAGCGCTCTTGCAGGACCATCAGTCTTGCTCTCGTGTTGCGACCGCCGCGAGGCGCAGTCGGCAACGCAGCGGCTGTTTCCTAGGAATGCTGGGGAGCGGTGGGAGCTTTGCCAGGCTCCCGAGGAGCGGCCAGCCCGCGGGGGAAGCCGAGGAGGATGCGCACGCAGAAGAGGGGCCCTTCCCGAGCGGCGGCGGCGTGTCGGTGTGTGCGGGCAGGGACAGCCTGGAGACACACGGTGAGAGCTGGGAGCAGCCGTGCCGTGGGGCTGGCCGCAGCGAGGCTGGTTCTCCCCACCAGCCTCTTTCATTACAGTCCTACGCTGCACGTCAGGGGTGTTCAGGTCTGTCAGGTGAACTGATGGCTTCAGCTGCGTGCTGCTGGTGTTTAATACCAGCCAGGTATTATGAGCTGTATCTAGCAGTGCTTGTTATGTTGTTACGGCTGTTCTGTGTAGATGCACTATGCAGTTACGATGAGTTTGTTCTGTGTTTTCAAATTTAGATTCAATTGTCGCTTCGGGGCCTAATCAAAGTATACTGGGAGCTGGCCTGGATACCTTGGAGGAGCAAGAAGAGAAAGAAGAGTTCTTTGCCAAGCTTGAGCAAGAAGCATCATCTACTATTGACTACTCAAGATTAAATAAAGAGCTGGATTCCAATGATTCTGTAATACTAGCACCATTTGTACTACGGTAATTTAGAGAGAAGGAAAGTTACAGACTCTTATTAATGGGCATGTGTGAGTTGGGCATTTGAAGATGAGAAAGGGGGTGACTTTAGGAATTGCTTTGACAATTTTAACTGTGGACAGTTGTAAAAACATGAGTTTTTTTATCACTGCTGACACTTGGTTTCTTTTTTATATATGATTTGATATGATAGAAAAATTCAGGCTTTTAATTTTATTGCTGATTGTAAGAAATATCAACATTTTATTGGCTAAAAATATTTATTTGCTGCCAGGAGGGGACAGTAACCTTTTAATTTTACTTCTCAGAAATGAAAAAAACGAAAAAGGAGAAGAGGAATCTGCGCATGAAGAGAAATCTGGTAATACTACTTTCTAAATCATACATTTGAAAATTCTTGCCTATTTTTACCATGTGCATGCTGAGAATTGGAAGAACTTTATTAAACTGAATAACGCAAATGAACGCTGAGAAATAGTGCTCCAGTAAAAGTGCAGGCTCTTCAGAAAATTTCAAACCAGGGCATGGGGGATGCACCACAGTGGGGTGTAATTTGATGGAAAGAGGAAATCCTGCCACAGTGTCATACATTATTCTCTTCTCAAGGTTGCCTTTGGAACTAGTCTGGAAACGTGACTCTTTCTGGGATTCAGCTTCTAACAGTACAGCATCCCTAATTTTTCTGAAATTTTCTGTTCTGAGTAGTATCTAAAGTTGGCTTATCCCAAATCACCTCGACTCTTGAGGATGAAACCATACCTGAATGCTAATGTGACTCCCCCCCCCCATAATGATTTATCTGCATTTATCTACATTTATCTGCAATTCTTCTATCAGACTTGGTCTGTTTTTATGTGAAGGCTGTGGAGCTGCTGTGCAGACAGAAGATTGGGTTTTGGAGGTGGGGGTTGTGTTTTGTGTGGAGGGAATTTTAACTGTTGGCTCTTGTCTGAAAGACAAACAGCAAAAAAGCTGTCCCCCAGAAACTGAAGAAGGCATGAGAACTGAACAAAAATAAGCAAGATGACAGAGTTAAAATACTGAAAAAACACCAAATGTTAAGAGTTATTTCAACACACAGAGTTTTCTTTCCTTTGTGAGCACTCTCAGCAAACTCTTCACTCCAAAGTGAATGCTGAAATAGTGCAAAAGCTGCAGATTCAGTGCCTAAAAACTGCTAGAGTGGTCAAGAGACATGTAGAGCTGCTGCTCATCTGGTGCTGGGGCAACTGCGTTGATTCCTACCAAACTGAGAGTGACTGAACACCAGCCACAAACATAAGGAGGCCTTGAGGGCTTGGAAATACAGCATAAATGTCTGTAAGACAAATTTCGTTTGAATTTGGAGACACTGTGTATGACTTTTATTGTGTTTTTTTTTTTTTTTTGTACCTCACAATCTCGAAACATTTTTTTGTTGTCATGTTTGTGAAAGGAGTAGTAGCAACAGTAGCTGTTTTTAGTGGAAGGACTGGAGTACAGGATGCTATAGCTTTTGCCTTTGACTGCTTTATCTTCTTTTAATGTTCACTTTATTTGATGCTTTATTTTTCTTGTCAGGCAGCTACAGTGAAGATTTTGAAGAGGAGACAGATGTTAATCTTGCCTTTAAAACTGAAGAAAATCAGGTAAATCAGAACATGAAATCAGGAGTAGATTTAAATGTAAATAGGTACAACTTTTCTGGGACTACATTGTTCTATTAAGTGCCTATACTTTTCAGTGATCTTATATTTGAAAGGTCTAAGTTCTTCACAGAGCTGCCTGTTTACTCGTTCTTTGCATAAAGAACTGGAGAGGGCAGCCCAGAAAAAGGATCTCCCATTGGAGCCTGGGGATGGGGGTGATTGGTCTCTCACTTTGGGGCTGGTGAGGTGCTCTCTATACCAGCAAGTGGTACAGGCTGCTGGGAGCAGATCTGTGGGAGAAGCAGTTGGTCAGGAGACCCTGTGTTTGTTCTGAGGGTGCTTTGGGGCAGGTAGCACAGGCCAGCTTGGGCTGGGGTGCAGGGGTGGGCGCCTCTGGGTGACTGGAGGTGCCAGCGTAGAGAGTGTCGAGGACCTGTTGGCATTGCAGGCAGATTTTGAGAAGCACAAGTTCTTAGAGCACCAGAAGCTGCATTGATTCTTAGGTTTTGGACCAACATTTGAAGTTTGAGGGTTTTTTTGAAGTTTTTTTTCAAGGAAGTTTGAAAATTAATACTACTTTTTTCTTCTTTAGGAAGCAAATACTGGCATGCTGGCTAAAGGTAAGTATGGACATCAACTAGTAGGAGAACACTAATTGTACCTTATTGAAACATTCTTATCTAATCTTATTACCTTTTTTTAGCTGATTTCAGTGTGTTCTACTGAAAGTCCATTGGACTGAAGTGATTAAAAATATATCAGTATGTCAGCACTTTACAGTAATCATCAATGTAGTGTTTTGTTTTGTTACATCCAGTCAGTACTCAGATGTTGATGCTTGCAGATGGACTTACTGCCATTAATGCCACCGGAATAATGTATCTATTTTTATTTTCATGATTAGAGAATTAAGATAAGGTTTGATAAACTCCTACTTCCACTGTAGATAAAGTATAAATGAGAGAATTTTAACGTCTTTCTTCTTGCATTTAATAGTATTACTTGACTCACAAGATTCAACTACAGAAGTTCAGAAGGCTGCTGAAACATCAGATGCAGCTGAAACATCAGATGTGGGTGAACAGTGTCTGCCTCAAGAAGTTACTGGAATTGCAATGAATGAAACAGGTAAAGTTGTCATTTTTTTAATGATGGCTCTGGAGTATTAGCAACATGGAAAAAAGGTTGTCTTAGATTGTCAGTGAACATAAAGCATTTACTTTTTAGTAACAAATCTTGAGAAGGAAATATTCTGGGGAGAACTGGTACTTCTGTGGGTTGCTAGAAATTTACTGTAAAGTTGCTTTTGCCATCGCAGCCTGTTGGTGACTTCAGTGTGGTTTCCCTGTGTTATTGACCATATCTAGAACTTTGCTTTGAACACAGTTATAAAATAAATGGTTGTATGAAGATCAGTTTGAGAATGTTCCCTGTTTACATCCAGAACGTGACTCTGACGGCATCTGTTAAAGTAGTAGACTCATATGCTCTTAGTTTATTAATGAGAATGTACTTGTAAACAAATGCATGCCAACTGGAGATGAGGCTATTTAAGGTACAGTAGCACGTGCTGCTTAGTAAGACAGCTGCTTAATTTTGTGGCAGTAATCAGGATTTTGTTATTGTTGTTCTCAGAACTGAAAATGCTGTTCTTACCTGATAATAGACAAAGCTAGAAACTGCTATGTGGGCTCTGGCGGGTCACTTTCCAGAAGAGAAAATTCTGTAGTGTCCCTTGTGAGCCTGCATTTGGTTTTTTTTCTTTTGTTCTCTTTTTACCTTGCAGGCCCTTCCTATGGGCAAGCCAGCAGCGACGTGGAGGCGTTGCACGACGCGTACCGTCACGTGCAGCAGTCCTGGGGAGACGCCGAGGAGCACAAAGCGCACGGCGCTCCAGGGGCAGCGGCACCGTGCGTGGTGCCAGGTGCTTCACAGAGCAATGACATCTGCTCCAGACATGTATCAACTACTGAGTCAGGTGAATGTCACAGAGCAAGACAAAGCTGTGATTTCCAAGCTGTTTTCCCATTTTCTTCTGTCTAGGTTAAAAAGAGCTGTAATACTTCTGGTTATGTTGCTAAGGAGCTGCAGGACAGAATCAGGAGCGTGCTGTGATCTGGCTTTCTCACTTCAAACATACAGCTTTTATAAGCTGGGGGTGTGTAATGATGATATGGGTATCAAACAAAAAATCCTTGAAATTAAAATGAGCTAATCATTCATACTCTGTACACTGATGACACCCTCTGTATTAAATGAAAAATTTTTAAATGGTATCTAAACATGTAAAGTGAGAGCCTGTTTCAGCAATAACAGCCTCAGGGTGGTTAGAAGGAAGACATTTATCATATAAAGATGTAGAATGAGAAAGATGAAAATGAGTGATCTTGGTTATTCTATTTATTAAATATTTTTAATACTAGCCTTTTGCAAGTGCATTTTATAAGGTTTTTAACTTATTCTGCATTTACTAGATTTACCAACTGTTGAAGAATTGATGAAACCTATTAAAGGAGATTCCTATGATGCCAGAGGTTTCAATTTGGAGCCTGGAAGGTACTTATCTCAGAATATGTATTTTAAGGATTGTAATAACTTAAGTCCTGCTTTGCTGTTGTGTCCAGAGCATGGCATGCAGGTCGTGGAGCTGTTGGGAACAGGTTATGCTCTGCAGATGAGCTTTGGGAGTTGAACGTGTGATTGCACCCAGCAGAAGTTCCCATTCGTTGTTTCACTAGCGTTAATTCTGTGCTTGGTTTTGTTCAGTACCACAAAAGCAGTTGCTCCTGCTTTATGGGAGTGAATCTTTAGCCTAGTCTTTTTTGCTTTTTAACTGGATCAGGTGGAGTATTATTCTTAAAAGTAGCTAGAATCTCATTCAGCTTCAAGCAGTCTCTACCGATCATACCTAAGGGGAAAATCGCCCTATTTTTCTGAAGCAACAGAAGTGCAAAACACAAGAGTTTTGTTTTATGTGACTTTATTCCTTTCTGTCATAGCCCTGTGGAACTGACAGGCAGCCCAGCAAAGGAGCTCATCGGCCACGAGCCATTCAAGGTGCATGAGAGTAACACAGTTTGGGAGACAAACTTGCTCGAAAAGTTCAGCAGAGAGAGAGCCTCTCTCCTCGGAGAGCTGTGAATGGGGGTGACCTTTGTGGGAGACGGAGAAGGAAGCCGAGATGGATGAAACACAGCCTGGCTCAGTGAAGGAAAAGATGGCACACGACTCTCTGCTTTCACAGCTGGTCAGCAAAAATAACCAGGTCATATCAAACAGCTCTTAAATATTGATTTTTGAATCACCTGTAACTTGAAGATTACTGTCGTACGCTTAGGAGTCAAGAAGCAGCTTGTATTTTCTTGAAACGCTCAAGTTACCTTTGCTGCTGTTAGTGCAATTTGGGGCTTTCCAGCCCAGTGCATTGGAGTCTGCTGCAGCCCTGTGCGCCCAGCTCCAGCATCCCCATCCCAGGGGCCTTCCCTCGTGTGAATGTGCAGAGGTGCAGGCTGGAGAGCCCCCCCATGCCAAGGATAGACCCCGATGGAATTGGCAAGGATAGAGAGGATAGGCTGCAGCGATCAAGGGAAGGGCCCAGACTCCCCAGGGCATCTGAACAAGTGGTTCGTGTTGGTTTATATTAGGCACACTTTCCAAAATACTCTCATTTTTTTTTCTGCTCTTATTGTTGTGTTATCCTAGTAACTGGCTCTGTGTTCTGTTGTAGAAGCGAAGGTTACCCTTTCCAAGCAAAGGCCACACCAAAAACTGAAGTCTGGTTTCTAAAAAGTATGCTCTGTTACAGGCACTGCAGTCTCCGTCCTCGAAGGGCAAAGGACTGGGATCAGTGACAACTAAACAAACGTACAAGAGCATCAGAAGTACAACACCCCTACATAAAAAGAAGCCATTGCACAGTCCTCGTGGATTGGTTAGGAGTTCGGGATATGGGAAGTCAGCTTCACTTTCCAAACAGCCTTCCCCGTCTAGCGAAAAGAAAACACTGAAAGAAACTTTCAAGAAGTCCAGCCTGAAAGCCAAAAGCCCAGCAGATAAAGCAGGACCTAAAGGTAATTCTCTCTTCAAATGGACTCGTGGGGAAAAACAAAATCACCATCTCATTGTTTCTATTTCAGTATCCTTATATGAGAAAACTAAACTATAAACAGTTAACATATACGTTAGTTGCTCTCTAGGGTGAACTTCCCTGTTTGGGTTTTTCCTTGTTGTTTCTTTTTTGTTTTTTAAAAACCTGTTCAGGTTGCTGCTTGCTGCCCCAAGGAGGCATAGCTGCCCCAAGCAGGTGTTCCATCTCTTCGTATGCCATCTCCATTCCAAAGTCCCCTTCATAAATTGCTGTGTCTGATCTTCAGCAGGGCTTGGAATATGTGTATCTGTGTATACTTAGATAGCTGGCCAGACAACTGACTAATCTTGTTTCATGAAGGATTTATTATCCAGCTATTCACAGTCCTGGTCTGTTTTCTAGTTGCATTCTCAAGGGATCACAGGGATGGGTCAGGAGAATATATTTTAAAGAACATTATAATGAGTAAAGTGTTGAATGTAATTTTGTTCTATTTTTCTTCATGTCTGAATGAGGAAGGCTTATTTGCTACTAGGATTATCAGGTCTGCGCCCAAGGAGGGGGTTAACCAAGTTACACCTGACGACTCGGCTGTTGGTGATGGTGTGCAGCAGGTCGTGGACTCTCACAGCCAGTATCAGCATGTGAGTAAGTTAGTGTTGCTGCTAGTTGTAGTCCCTATAGCTTGATTTGCAAGCCTGTTTTGTCATATTCTTTTAATAATTATGTAATAATCACAAGATTGGCAAATGCTGAAATATTGAATACAAAATCTAGTGAAATACTGATTTTTGCTTTTACATGTGCCAGTATAAATGTACTGCTTTCAGTTGCTTGGCTAGTTCTCTTATGTTTAACTTCTTAAAACTTATTATCTCGCTGGAGGGGGATATAATTTTAAATGAAACTGGTAAGTATAAGTATTCTGTCAAGAATATTAACTAGTAGTTCTGTTTGGTTTTGTGCTTCTGTTGCATTGAACGTTTAAAAAAAAAAAAAACTTGTGAGTTTTCTCAGCTGACTGAATTTGTAGTCACGGCTTTTCTTTCTGCCTTAGTATAAATAGAAAACCATTTATTTAATGAATCCCTTGATCATTGCTCTTTTCAGTGGGCAAAATGCATAGTAGATTAACCCTGGTAGCTGTTTAGTGGCTGTTGGCTCCCAGAGTGCTTTATTTCCTGTGTGCTTGGGGGTTTTATTCCCCCATACGTGTTTAGGAAATGGGAAAGTAGATCATTAGAGAAAATCGTGAAAATGTTGAGGGTGGTTTTGTTTGGTGTTGGTTTGGTAGTGTATTTTTTTCCCCCTCAAGCACATTACGAAGAGTCAGACAAGCCGGTCAAACAAAAGCCCCCGGTAAGCTCGGTGTGACGCTGCCCTGCTTTCCTCTTCAGCAGGACTGGCCCTTTCCTGCTGCCGGAGGCTGCGAGCGAGAGCTGCGCCTGCTGCGCCGAGCTGAGGCTGCCGAGGAGGAGCTGCGCGCGGCGCGCGGGGGCCATGGAGCAGCTCGGCCGCCGCGCGGCGCGCGCCGAGCAGGACGCGCAGGCCGCGCTGCTGCGGCTGCAAGCGCAGCACGACAGGGAGCTCTCCCAGCTGGGGCAAGAGAATTACCTCCTCCAGAGCAAGGTGCTCGATCCCATCTCCTCTCCTGCTGCTGTAGAACAGGGGCAGCGCGAACATTCAGTCATGTTGTTTTCAGTTCACTGCAAATGAGGAGAAAATGCATTTTTATACATCTGTTGCTGGCTTGTGTGTGTGTGCTGACTAGTGGAGTTATTCCTCATAAGATGTGATTTTTTTTTTTTTTTTTTTTTCCTACAGAAATCCTGTTAAAATCTTGTTATCCCAGGTTCTCTTGTTTAGCTGTTTTGGCAGTTCTGCAGCAAGCTTTTTGCAAAGATTTAACATTTTATATTAATAAATCTTTTTAATTAAAAAAAAATACCAGATTAAGTGATACAGCTTGTTACTGAGAAATTCTCTACATAGAGTTTGTTATTTTGCTGCATTTTTCTATGTTGCATTTTGGCTATATAGCAAAATAGTATTCACAGGATTATTCCCCTCTACCTCTCTGCCTAAATACTTTAGGAAAAAAAGGAAGTCTAGTTCCATTGTTAATTTTTCCCAGCTTGCCTATATCGTTCCTATTTATCATGAAAGCAGAATAAAGAGCCAATATTATTATTGGCTCACGCCTTAATGTACATTGATTTATTTATAATATACTCTGAGTTTAAAGTAAAATCTTGGGGAGAATTCTGTGTTGGTAACAAAACTTTCCTGTTAATTGTGTATGTATTTCTTAAAGTTAAGAAGCATGGAAGAGCTAGCTAAAGGAAACAGATGGATCCATGGTACAGCAACAGTTCCTGTCACTGAAGAAAAACTGACACAAATTAAAAAAGAAATTGAAGATCAAGAGGTCATTATTCAAGGCTATCAACAGGTATGCTGCCCGGCATGGAGTGCTGTGTGCTAGTTGTGTGTTTCAGAACCCAACTTTGACAGTGGTTACTACTTTTCTGTTTGAAACAGTTATCTTGGTATCTACGGGGTGGAAGAAGTTTTCTGTATGAAGGGCACAAAATATATTGCACATTAAAAATATTTATTTCCCCAACTGCACATGATTGTCCTAAACTGTAAAAATAAGGTGACCTCTCACCTCATGGAAACATGAAGATACTTTTTTTTTTTCTAAAATGTAGTAGAAAAATACAGTAATTTTTAGCAGGATTATAATTCTGGAGGATTCTGTATTTGAGATGCAATGAACTGCTCCTGTTATGTGAAAGACAAGGAACCATATCAAGGTGCCTCACGTATTTCTCTTTAGTTGAAAACATAAATAGATGTTGCAGGCTTAAATGACCCTTGGAAGTACTTGCTGCTGGTCAGTTTAACCAGCTTTTCGGGCTAGTGCTGAGCAACTTTTAGTAGCAGAGGCACAAAATCTTGCTGGTTGAGGGCTGTGGAGCTCCCAGATCGGTGACACTTTTTGCCCCCAGGAGCGGCAGGTGGGCAAGCCGAGCTGTGCTCTGTCTGCACCCATCCTGTATGTGCTCTAACCATATGGCTAGGTAGCTTTGCAGGGAAAGAAATAACTTAATCACTTAAGAAATAACTTCTTCCTGTTGTTAGTTAATCTTAGTACCCATGGAGCACTCAGCCTAGGTTGCAGAGGCCACTACATAATACTTGAGGAAAAAAGCTAATGAAAGTAGATGCCTATTTTAGAAATGTGGTAATAAAACTGTTATTTGCTTTCACTGCTGCAGGGTTTCAGAAGGCAAACAGAGAGTGATTTTTGAATGGGTGAAAGAATAATTTATGAACTTTCTTTGTCTCATCTTAGGAAAATGAAAAGTTATACAAACAAATGAAAGAGCTACAAATTCAAAACAAGAAAAATGAGGAACAAATGTTTAAGGAGAATCAGTGTTTAATGTCTGAATTAATAGCTCTAAGGTAGGCTTATTTAAGCATCTAATCTAAAGTGTCTCTATCTTTCAGTCACGGCTTATTTTGTTTCTAGAGAGTTGCCGCAGTCTGCCAGAGGTTGGACTGGATGGTCTCTAGGGGTCCCTTCTAACCTCGACCCTTCTGTGAGATTTGATTTTGTTGATTACAGGCACTTAATTCATACTCTCTCTTTTGATCTTACAGACCTGGGGGAAGGCTGTTCTCCATAGTCAGATTATTCCAGTGCTAAAATATAAATATCCCTCCTATTCTTACAAGAATGTATAGGACATATATTGTAGCCATTCTGATATTACAGTTCTGCTCAAGTGTCAAAATGTTTTGATATCGTTGGAAATGATGTGGTAGATACGGAGGTCACTACACTGAAGGACAAAGGGATATTTGGGAGAGCTCTAGGTCTTGTAAGACTTGCTTTCTAAGCCAGAAACGAGCTGAACAGCTGCTCTGTTCCTAATTTGTTGGTGTCTGCTTGTGAGAAGTCCTAGGCGAGTTGTGCTGATGTTGGAGTTCGGTTGTTTTTTGTTTTGTTCTGTTTTTAATAAACAACTGTAATACGCTAAATTGCCACACCGTGTAACTTTTTGCTCTTGTCTTTTTTTGGTTGTTTTTTAGAGAAAAGGTGAATATGACTAATATCCAGCCACGGGTGATGCAGGTTCCTGAACCAGCCAGAAATCAGAGTTTCACAGAGCTGATTTCAGAGCTCCGAGCAGCACAGGTAGCTCCACGCCCTGCACGCTCTTAACCTGCTCATGCAAACAGTGCATGACCATCCTACAGTGGAGCAATAACATAAGTAAATAAAGTGGTGGAGCATGCTGATATTTTTCCAGTGTTAACCATTTTCCACAATTGATTATCGCAAATGCTTGGTCAAAGGGAGACTCGGAAGTAATCACAGACGCACTGGAAGCTCCTCCGTGTCCCTTGGCAGTTCGGAAATGGCTGGTGGGAGCCCGCAGGAAGGGGCGGCCTGGGGGGGTTGTAACTCCCCAGCTGCTGAGCCAGGTCCTGAAGGGATCCCTGCTCCCCACCAAATACCACCTGCTCCTAACAGCAAAACCTCCTCATTTGGTGGCAAGGCAGTAAATTGTGGTGGGTGTAGAAGCAGGCAAAAAGCTTTTAAGGCAACAGCTCTTTTGAGACTTTGTTGTTTTGTATAGTCCTAGAGAGATGTAAAGGTTTGGAAGGAGAGCTTCATTTTAATCTAGCTTGTGGCTTTGTGAAAAGATAGGACATTGAAGTTGTATTCTTTAGTATTGAAAATAAAACTTCTTCAGTGACCTTTTCCAAGGAGAGGTCTGGAATGTTTTACACTTCTAAGAGAGTCTTTACCTACAAGAGGTGGCAGGTTTCCCTGTGTCTGACTTCGGTTTTCCTGTGTCGTACTGTAGCCAGAACTGAGAATAATACCAAGCCTAGAAATCTAATTGCTACCGTAGTTTGACACAACAAGTGTGAGTCAGTCTCTCTATGGAGAAAAAGTATGTTCGTTTTTTGTATGAAAATAATGTGTGTATTTTTTGTTGCCTTAAAACTTTCTCTAAAATTAAGAAGGAAGAAACTAAATTACATGAAGAGATAAAACGGCTTAAACAAGAAAAACAGGCTCTTGAAGTAGACTTGGGACAAGCAAAGAAAGAGAGAGATCTAGCAAAAGTGCAGATTGCTTCCACATCAGGTAAAGGATCCTTATTTTGCTAATAATTGTGCTTCATATATATTTCTTTAATTAAAATATGCTATTAAAATATGACTCAGAATCAAATATATCTAGACTACTTCCAGGTGCTGTCTAAACCTCTCAAAAACATACAGTGAAAGAGATAGCAGAGTATTTCGTTGGCAAATCTATTAGAAAACATTTTATGGTAACTAGCCAAACTCTTGGTTACTGACTTTGTTCATATAAATAATCTGTTTTTCATGCCAACTGGAATAAGACAACTGTGTTCATATGGAAGGACTTAATGTGAACATTGTCTTCCTCTTTAGATCTGCTTACCACAATTTTGACTAGTTTTACGTATAACTTATGCTGTGCAACTCTTTTTTTTTTTCCTCTGAACTCTTTCCCATTTGACTTTAGCCTTCTAATGAGAGGGCAACCCCAAATTGGACTCCTTCATCTTCCAATATCAGACATCACAGTGCTGAAAGTTAATTTCCACCCTGTGTCTTCTCAAAAGCTTGATCCCAAACAAGTGTGGCTAATACATGTAATACGTGTGTTCTGCTGTCCACGTGATTACTGAGGATTTGTTTGCTATAACTTGACCAAGGATGGGTTCATCTGAGATCCTGCTTTAAATACTTTCTGTGGTAGATTGTGAAACACTATTGCATATGAGGGGGAGAGAGTTTTTTTGAAATACACTTACATAAAAAATCTGGTTTTGCTCTGGTCTTAAAATTTTACCAATTGTGAAGGCGAAAAATGTATGGAAAGTACCCCAAAAGGATAGTGTTGACTAATTGTTTCTAAAAATTATTCAGTAGTATTCACTGAGGTGTCTTGTAGGTGAGAAATCATATGAATTGAAAATTATGGAAGACTCATACAAGCAGGAAATTGCTCATTTAAAAAGAAGACTTCAATGGTATGCAGAAAATCAGGATCTTTTGGATAAAGATGCAGCCCGTCTTAAAGATGCGAAAGAAGAAATTGAGAAACTAAAGCTAGAGGTGATAATATCAAGTGTTTAATTTGTTTGTTTGTTTTTAAGAAATAGGAGCTTTCTAGTTTTAAGAATTGGAACTTTGTGCTTCACAGTGCTTCCAGCTTTTTTAAGAATACACATGTGAATTCATAACTTCCAATCAAACGTGCCTGGCTCTATATTCAAAATGAGCGCTCGATGCCTTTGCAATCAGAATTGCCAGTGCCTCCTGCCTAGGACCAGTTTCCTTATGCTGGTGTTTCGATGATGCTTCTGGAAACAGCTACAATGTCATTTCCTTAAGACTTGCAAATTTGTTGCCCTCAAAGAGCAAATCCATTTTTACATGAAGAATTCAGAAGACCCCTCCTGCCCTTCTCTTTCCCCCATTTAGCGCAGGCAACGTTTCCTCTCTCAAGTATCAGCTCTAAGCTCCTCAGACAGGATTGTTTACAAGAGAAGGGAGCTAAAAAGAAATAACATAAAAAGCAAGTGAAACCAGTGAATTATTCCTGAATAGATCTGAGATTTGAATTGCCTGTTAGTAGAATTGACTTAAAGTTCCCAGAAATAAAGAATATTCCTAGCAATTAAATATCACTGGTCTGGGAGGCTGCCTAATGGCTTGTTATGGGTGAGATCAGATTCAAGGAGGTGCTTCTGAAAGAGAAGCCAGGGAGAGGAGGTCCATTAAAGGCCACTGCATCAAGCTTGTACTCCCGTATGATAGGTGCCCGTTCAAATCTCAGCAATAGGTCATTGGCTTTTAGAGAGAATAGTTTTGCTGCACTTTTTTTTTTTTTTCCCCTCAGGACAGGCCAATATTTGAAAATGGTGTGAAGAGCTGTACTATCATAGAAAGCAGCAGAAGAGTCAAAACCTCTGTGCTGGCCCCCAAGTTTTGCTGTGGGCACATTTCCAATCCAGCATCACTCAGAGAGAAGCCAGGATAGGAATATTTGTGGTTTTACAACCTGTAATGGGCCTGTACAGTGGCAGCAGTGGCTGATACATGTAGCATGCCCAAGTTCAGATTGAAGCTTTGAGTCTTCATGGCCAGGTTTTATGGGAGAGCAGAAACTGCAAATATCCAGCTTCTTCCCCTGATCCTGAGTCAGCATTTACTTAGGCACAACATATTGTCCTTCTTTTGTTCTTTTATCATGGAGCATAGCCCTGCATAACTCAAACTGTTTCCTTACCTGATGCTGTGTTCAAGCAAGACAAATGTCCATTACATTATTTCATATTAACCAAACCCGTGTTTTGGGAGGGTGGGAAAAAGGAGCACGAGATTTACTCTCTTTCCAACAAGAGTGCCCCTGAGTTGAAGTTCTCTGCCTGTGGCTTGTTTCAGTTTCTTTGATATTAAGGTGTAGCTAGGAATCTGAAGAAAAATTAGAAATTATTTAAAAAATACTGTTATCAGTTCTTAAGTTGTAGGTGCTTCCATTATACTATGTTGATTTGAAACTTTTGTATCTTTGTATTAGAAGAAAGTATCTCTGAATATAAATTATAGTTTATTTTCTCATAAACTGGATAGGTCGAGAAGCTCAGAACTGAAGCTGGAGATCAGTGTGTGCAGCAGAAGAAACGTCTGAGGGACAGAGCAGCAGATGCTAAAAGAATTCAGGATCTCGAGCGACAAGTGAGCAGTTACTCCTCGTGCCTTAACCTCTCTCAACATTTACTAATGTACTTCATAAATAACTCGATGTTCTAATGAAGTGTTTATTAATATCTCCTTTAAATTAATGAACACAATAAAATAACATACAGTAATCTGATGTTGGAATAATTTCAATAACATTATGAAATCTCTGTAACATAGTTGAAAATTGGAGTGGAATGTGGAAGTGTGAGTTTAATTTCAGGAAACAGTAAATGTTTTAAGTCTTGACCTTTAATATTGTTAATACTTTTTTTTTTTTTTTTTAAAAAAGGTAAATAAAAGATCCATCTGATTATAAAATAGAACCATACTCTGTTTAAATAGAAGATGTTGGAAAAGCCAGTAAGAGATAGCAAGTCCTGCTTATTTAATGTTGAAAAGGCTGAGCTTAATCAATCTTACTTTTATAAGATCCTTTCCAAAACACTCATTAGTCTTACCACTCTCTTCTGTATATGTACATGTAGTTTAAAAACTTGATCTTAAAGTTCTCTTTTTAGAATGTAAATGCAAGCAGTGTGAAAAAACACTATATTGAAAAGCCCTAAAATGTGCATCTCTGGTGCCCAGTCTTCACCCAGTTTTTAGGTGGGTTACCTTTGTTAGCATTCTGTGGGTGCTCTTCAGTTTGCTTTTCATCTGGATTTTCTCTTTTGACTTCTAACTTAATTTTCTTTTTGATAGATCAAAGAAATGGAAGGGATTCTAAAAAGAAGGTATCCAAATTCTTTGCCTGCTTTGATTTATGCTGCGGCTGCTGCTGAGAAAAGCAATGATCTTTCAGCTAAAACAAACACAATTGATTTTTTGGAGAGAAGAATAAAAAAGTTAGAAACAGAACTGGAGAATAAAGATGATGAAGCTAAAAAGAGTCTCCGTGCTATGGAACAACAATTTCAGAAAATAAAGGTAAAAACTGCAGTCGTATTCAGTAGCCACAAGAGATGCTCTGAGGTTAGTGGAGTTTAAAACAGACCAGTGGTGAAAATTGAAGGCAAAGACCATATTCAAAGAAAAAATGCTCAGAAAAATTTGTGACCAGAATATTAATGGTTTGCTGCCTCTGAAACACAAATAGCGCCAAAATTCTTAGTGTAGAGGCTTGAGACCGAGAGGACGTTTAATGCCAAAGGCATTAAAATATCCTTACAGATAGGACACGTGGGTTTCATCCTGTGAGGCAGAGAAGCAGCTTGCTCCATTCCTTGTTGTATCAAAGGCTGTTGTTTCAAAAATTGTATAAACTTTTTCTTTTCTACAAAGAATGTCTAATCGTTCTATTATCCATAAATTATTTGATAGCAAGTCTTAAAATTTGTGTTAAGAAGCATTTAAATTTGGCATTTTACTTTATGGCAAGGTGAACTGCATAGGCTCTTAGGGAAAAGGAGAGGAAAACCTTGGTCAGTTGTTGCTCTTTCTTCCCATGTGGGTAACTTCTCAGACCTGCCAGAGGCTCTCCAGGCTTACAAGAGGTAAAATCCCATCAGCTTTTCCCCAGCTTTCTTGGAAGAAAGACTCTGTCTCTCTGAATTCACACTTCTGTTTTCAGAAAGGAGGGGGAAAAGAAATGACCACAACAGCAAGCTGTCCTGTTAAATTTATTGATGATGTAAAAAATATGAAGTGTAACTTTTAAAGTATGTGACAGTAATAATTGCAAGCGGACTTATGGGTGATGCAGAATGGATTTTTAAACAAAGATAAAGATTTATTTTGATATTTCTTTTGGCAGCAAAGTGAGATATTAATTTGGATCTCCAACTTCTTACCATCTGAACAGGACTAAATTACATAAAAATGAAATGGAGGGTTCCATGCTAATTTAATTTTCATTCTCATAGCTACTGTTTTCATTGTGAGAGCAGGATGAGTTTGTAGTAAATGTGTTGAGTAATGCTGTTTTTACAGCTGATTTATGTGCTGTAGTTTATTGGCTAAAATGCATTAATTTCTGAACTAATTGAGCGTAGTGTTGCTAGTAATGCTGATACGTACCCTGTGTTGCAGAACCATGCAGTACCTTTAGAAAATAATATAAAAAGGTAGCACGGAGCGTGTGGCTGAGGAAAGTGCTTTCTGCTCCCCTCTCCCAGGTGCAGTACGAGCAAAGGCTTGTAGAGCTCGAGCAACTACTTGCCTATAAATTCATGAGTGAATCACCAAAACTGAGCAGCGATAAAGCCAGTTCTACAGAGCTTGAACAGGAACTTCAAAACCTAAAGGAGATCCATCTGGTCACTGTTAAAAACCTCCAGGCCGAAATTGAAAATCTTAAAAGTCAAAATTCACAGCTAACACTTGGAAGTAAAAAGGAAAACAAAGACATGCAGTCAACAGATTCTCAAGTGAAACAAGCTAATACAAAAGAGAGATTGTTAAAACTAAATCAAGAACTGATCACCAAGAATAGAGAAATACAAAACCTCACAAAAACTGTAGAGAAACTTCAGAAAGAAAGGATGGTGATGCTGTCTGACGATAATTTCAGAAATAAAGCCGCTAATAAGGAAAACCCTACAGAGAACTTGAAGCAGAATAGCTTAGCAGGAGGCGCGAGGAGTCCCAGCAGGAGCGAGTCCTCGGCAGGAGCATTCCGTGGTGGCAGCGTGTGCCGGCCACGGGGCTCTCCCGATGCCGATATCTCGGAAGTTCTGCAGGAAAATAAACAGCTAAAAGACGACCTGGAGAGACTGTCTCTGGAAATGAACCAGCAGAGGATAAAGTCTCAAGCAACACTGGCTTATTCCGAAAATAATATAAGAAGGTAAATGTTTGATGTGTTCTTTTAAAAACCTCGGTGGAGTACTGGCTGAGACAGGATTGCAGTGAGACATGTTAACATACCAGTCGTGTCAACGTAGCTTATTTATGGCTGATGGTCTCCGTAAACTTCATGTTTTGCTCTCTGCTTTTCCAGCACAGTGTGCTGTCACGGTTCTTCTGCCAGGCAGGCTTGTGTTCATCCTGTTTATCAATGCTCCAAAATGTCACAGTTCTGAGTAAAAGCATCTCATGTGTTGTGCAGTGCTAGCATTTGTTATCTGTACCTGCTTGCAACCTGGGACCCTCTTTCCTGGGATTTACCTGGCCAAGCAGAAACTTTGTTTCACCTAGTCTGTCTAGCTCCCCTTTCACTCAAAGCAGAGGAAATGGTCATCTGTAACACATTTTATCCTAAAAGAGATGCCTTAAGTCTAACTGCTGGGCTGTGATTTGGGAAGCGCCTCTTTTCCCCGTCTCCGCAGGGAAAGCCTGCGGAGGCGCCCGCGTGGCGGCCGCCTCGCCGTGCGGCGCACGGCCCGTGCCGAGGCCGGCCCTCCTGCCGCCCCGTTTGTTAACGACGGGCTCGTCCTGCAGGCGGCGGTCACCAAGCTTTCCGCGCCGTTAACACGCGCTCAGGCGAGGGGCTTCTCGCCGTCTCGAAGAGCTGCCCGTACCCGCGTTATGCCTGTTGTTTTCCTCTCCCGCTGGCAGGCTGCAGGAGGAGACGGCGGAGTACGTCGCGTCGCTGAAGGCCGCGCACGAGCGCGAGGTGGAGCGGCTGCTGCGGCGGCCGGCGCCGTGCGCGGCGCGGGTGGCCGAGCTGCACGGCAGGATCTCCACGCAAGAGGTGCCGCGCCGCGAAGCGCGCGTGTTACGCAGCCGTCCTTAAAAGCTGCTAGCTGCGGGGTTGCTTTGACTCCCGTGGGAGGAGGGCGTGCTGTTTGACCATCGAGCTTGTGCCGCCCTGTGGTGGTAGAAAGCAGTGAGAGCTGCTGGATTCGGATTCTTCGGCTTTTGACCCGCAGGTGAAGGCCGGTCTGCAGGCGTTGTGCGCGTGTCTGCTGTCAGACACGTCAAGTGACTGTGCACTCAATATACATAGCTCATACCAGCACTCTTACAGCATTACTTACATTTTAGGGTGTAATTTTCCTGAATAGGTTTTCAGATGACATCGTAGGTATTTGTGTTAATGAAGAATCTTTAATCTTGCAGGTATTAATAAAACATCTCCAAGAGCAAATCGGTGAGCAACAGAGACAGCAGGAAGCCCTTCTAGTTTCACAAATGCGAGAGGAACTCCTACAAAAAGAGGTATATCTGAATTTGGGTTGGGGGTACCTTATACTGATAGAAACCCTCTTTGTTTTTGTCCTTTTACATTTTCAAATATTATATAGTAAAACAAGTCTAAAGAACGGGATATTTGTTGGTTTCTAGATGAGTTGAGTATGAAAATGAAATATATTTTTCTAATGTGAACAGGAAAGCGACACAGGTCATAGGAGATTATACTTTGATTTCCTTTGATTTCCATGAAATCATCTGACATCTGTGTGAAAACTGATCAGAAGGTTAAATCAAATACTGACAGTCTCTTTGAGAGTTGTGGGTAAGAAACAGCCCCCAGGACCTTATTAAAAGGGTACTTTAATTCATTGTTAATTATACATCTAGAATCAGAACAAAGTCTTCCTTTTCTTCATCCTTCATTACCGCAAACCTGATCTGGGTGAGTGTATTCTTGGTTATGTTCTTGGCCTGTGAAAGTTGGTCTTCCATGAAGAGAAGTTGAATTCGCAGAGTTCTGAAATTCACTTCTGTTGTTTTGAAACAGGTATCTATTTTCTGTTTGTTCTTTTGATAATCTAAAAATTACACTTGCTCATGTTTTCATTTTGGGGTTAATATTGCCAAAATTTCCTGAGACTTTATCTCAAGCTTTTCGATTTTTTTATGCTTTTTCTTTTTTCTTCATTCCTGAGGTGCTGCCAATATTATTTTTATTGCTTGCTGCTCAGGAGGACAATACAACTCCTTGATGTATGAATATTGCTAATTTAACTTTATTTTTATAGTATAATGGTTAACCACAAGTATTGCTAAAATGAATTCTTATTTTCTGCAAACAAATGAGTACTTAATATGTTTAATCTTGCTTAGTGCCCTCCTTTGGAACAAATGAAAGAAGCATCAGTGTGCATTCAGTACCTAATGTCATTTAATCTGAATCTCAGTAAGCTCATTCAATATTTATTGACACAGAATTCCAACTCTGTTGTGAAAAATCCTGCTACACAAGTCAGGGTTTGTAAGGGGAGGAGGAGGATCTTGTACTGAACAAGCGTTCCGTGGCGGCGCCCGCCCGGCGCTGCGCTCCTGCCCGCTGGTGCTGCCCGCAGAGCAGCGGGGAGCCCTTGTCACTGAGCCTACGAAACTGGAAGCGTTAGGGCCCGGGCACCTGCAGCTACTGCCCATGGGCTCCAAGCTGCTGCAGAAGCAGAGGCAGAAACGACACAACGAGGCCTCCGTGCTTCAGAAGAAGTGTTAAAGCAGAGATACGGGCAAGTCGCCCGCGAGCCGTTGCCGAGTAAAAGCGAGAGCCTCTTAGGAGGACTCTGTGCTTTCAGCTGCTTAAACTCAGCAGCAAGGAGCCAAGGCTGCCCAAACACCTGAAGAGGGTTAGCAGTGATCAGCTACGGGCTTTGAGAACCAAGGGTTGTGGCAAAGGACTGAGAATTTCAGAGCTTTCCATGTCATTTACGTATACACATTAAGATACTGGGCAAAAAAGACTTAACTTGATATTTCTTTATTTAGCTTATTTGAAACATGCAAAGAATAAGAATAAATTAGCGAACTGTATAAGAATTTCTGAAGGATTGTGAAATTACAATTTACTGGGTAAACTGATTTGACCTGCAGATTATTAGACTAAAGGAGTTTAATCACATGTGTTTAGCAATATGTGTTTTATCTCACTTTTTAGGTGGCAAAGCTTTCGGAAGAGTTGAGAGAGGCTAAGGAGAGGCAGAGTCCTGAAATGAAGCACTTCTTGTGCCTAGAGCAGAAAATCAAGCACATGGAGAGCAGGCGAGCAGAAAGAGAGCAAGAGCTTCAGAAGGTAAAGGGGGGCGCGTGGCCTCGGCCTCCCCAGGAGGAGGTGCCGGCTCAGCTGAGGTCTCTGCAGCACTTCCAGGTTTATTCAGCTCACACTCAAGGGGACAGAGGTGTTTTCTGGTGAAGCCACCTTTTGATGAGCTCCTGTTGCGGTGCTCTCGGGTGCGAATCGGTGTAGTTACCTGCAGTTACCAAGACCAGCTGCATGAGACTTGCGCTCAGGTGGCTGCTGCTTGTAGCTGCCCTCAGCCTGCTCCCAAGGAGGCCCTGCTTCAAGCAGCAGGATAAGGAGATTTTCTGATAGTTGTTTGAGAGTTAGATTTTGACATAGCCTCACGTATGTGGCAGTTGTATCACTTGAATGGGCAGAACAATTTTGCATTAATTCTTGCATCTTCTGCTACTGCTTTCATCATGAAACATCCTGGAGATTTCTCTCTGATTTTGTATCATCTAGAGACAGTTTTATGTTCCATGGAGGCTTTCTCAGCACTTTAATCACTTAAATATTTCAGTGTCTTCCATCAGTGCTTTAATTTCTGATTTATTTGATGAAGTCAAAAAAGCGCAGCGGGATTAGAAGATGATTGAAACTGTAGCAATTTTCAGTTTGTGGAGCTTCTTCTGCAGTCTTTGTATGTCAAGGAAGTTCATTTTTCTTCACAGAATTATTATTGTTGGTAGGAGGTTTTACTTTGCTAGAGAAATTAGCTTTTTATATCAAACGTTTAATTGTTTCATACCCCCCCCCCCAAAAAAAAAAAAAGGGCATAAAGTGTGCGGAGTAAGAACGGTGACTTCTTCAATGTTTCTGTAAAGTGCTGCTGCCTGGCCTGCAAGCTAACTAACTCCCCTGAAATCCAGGCCTGACCTGTGTTTCCCAAGATGTTTTGTAAAGTATTTTTTTTTATTTTAAAAAAAGGGACTGTTCTATTATTCTAAGCAGCAGAATTACTCCTAAGTAAGTAATTGCATCTTTCTGGAGTTATAGTAGCCATGTTACGTGTTAAGCTTGAGGTTTTGTGTGTTCCAGTTTGGCACCTTAATGGCAGCAAATATGCAGTGGGGCACTGAACAAGTCCTCCAAATTACTGATAATGAAGAGAATAATTTAGAATAAGTAATAGCTCCAGGATATGTGCCACAATTTTCTGACCATTTTTGTGGTTTTTAAAAGCACAGTAATAGCACAGGACCTCTTGCACATGAACATTCAGTTCAGATGGGGCTTGTTTCTGCTGCAGAGTATTCTTTTAATTAACACATTTAAGAGCAAATTCGGAGGCTTGTTTTGCATGCAGAGGGCTCTTCTTCACGCTCAGCCTTGCTCACAGATTTAAACTTCTCAGTGCTGCTTCGGAGAGAATAAGTAAGTCCAAATCTCCTGAGGCTCTTTAGTCAGTAATGAATTCTACTCCGCTGTCATTACTGCAAGTATTTAATGGGATTTATAGCTACTATCAAAACATTTGTGGGTTGGTTTTTCTTTCCCCCAATTTGGAGCCAATCAAATTGTCCCCCCTTTAGCACCAGCACTGGGCTGTGGGCATTCCGTGTGATGCCGTGGTTTGTCCGTGCGCGGGGGCTGTGTTGGGCTGGAGGCAGCAGGAGGCGGCCGCCGTGTCCCCCTGCAGCTGACGGCGGTGCTTGCGCTTCGCAGGCGGCGCGACTGGCCCGGCAGCCCCCGGGGGACGCCCGGCAGGGCCGGGAAGCCGAGCGCTGGCGCAGGCTGGCGCAGCGCAAGAACCGCGACCTGGAGGCCTTCCGCGCGCAGCTGGACTCCATGCTGGACGTGCTCCGGGAGCTGCAGCGCCAGGGGGTGGTGATCCCAGCGCCCGGCTCTGGCGGGGCCGGCCTCACAGACGGCTGCTGGAGGACGTGACTGCATTTAGAGAAGCAGAATTTCAGTGTACGAAGCTGCTCTGGAAAACATTATTGCAAGTCTCCAATGTAACACTTGGAAGTGGAGTTCCATGCTGATTTCATCTGAAATCGAAACTGTGTTTGGCGAGAGGAAGATTCGCGTTGGTTAATGCCCCACTCGGATTGTACGTATTTTATTTTGCTGGTAATGAAGTTCTGCACAAAAGTATTTTTTTTAAACTATTACAATGATTGAAGTTACTCCAGCAACTCAATTACTACTGAAAAATTCCATGTTATGCTTTTCAAATACGGCAGAACATGCCTGACTAATCTTTTTTTTATAGCTTCATGTTGTATCAGTTCCCTTATGAAAGATTTAAATAATATGAGCTGGTTTAGCTAATATTTTTAATAGAAATACTGTTACCAGTATTCTTAATTTCACAGGGCATGAGCTCTTCCTTCTGTGATGAAAATGCACTGTAGCTTGCTGGTCTGTACACATGTGGCTGCGCATGCACCAAGAACAAAACCCACCACATTCAACCCTCTAGGCAGGTAGTGGCCACCTGCAGGGACTGGCCGGGGAGGAAGGGGGAGAGAACACGTGCAACTATGAATAGGATATATAATAAGAATGGGAAATTTGGGTTCAGTAGAAGCTTGGTTACTTGTTATTTTATTTCCCCTATTCTTAATAGGGATGATTTTGTTCACAAATAATGAAGTCTATATTTATAAAGTATGTAAATGCTTTGTATATGAAGCATCAGCTAGGAGGGAGTGTGCTCCATTTTCATTATGAAGATTTGGGACTGTTTTGCAAATGGCAAAGTAAAATTGCATCATTTCAACTTATTTATTTCCTGTACAGTTTGCAGTATGCGCATCATTTTAATAAAGGATGGAACCAGAAGTGGGTGTTTCGAGCCACTCTGACTTGGTGCGTCCTCAGGAAGGCCAAGGCAGCATCTAGCCCTAGTGGGAGCATTTTCATGTGCTGGAAACTGTCATTTCTGAACTCTTGAGCGTGCACAAATCCTTAGTGTGTCTTCATGCCTGCATATTTCGTTTATTTGCTCTATACTATTTCTCACATTTGTAGTTGTACATTTACTGAAGCATTTTTTTTTTCCCAAAGCTACTTTACCCAATGCTGGAGTAGTTGTTGTTTGGAGCAGCTGAAGTAACAGGACAATGTTAAAGGCTAACAGCTAAAGAAGGGTATTATCAGTCCTCTAAAGTAGTCTTAAAGGTACAAAAAGGGCAAAGTGCCCTGGAGCAGAGCAGAAGGTGACACAACAGCTCACCTGTTTTTACTCTGTTCAACTAAGGATTTCAGGGTGGTTCTTCTGAAGATCCCTCTTAAAATGTACACTTGGACACACTTGTATACAGCTGAATTTCATTATAAAGCCACAGGTTTTTTTTCTTTCCTTTTGCCCTGCCATACTATTTCATTATATATTTCCAGAAGGCATTATTGTGAATGGATAGAGAAGAACCTTAAAACATTGATTCCTTTGGAACACAGCCTTGCTGGGGAGCTGGAAGTCATTTGTTTAAAACAAACCGCATCATCAGCATTAAGAATGCAAGGAGCTTGATCCATCCTACTTGATACTTTTAGGACATCCAGCAACTCTCAAGTGCAGGAAATTGTTGCCCTAGATTTGAGAGGTGGTCCTTGCCTCCAGAGAGGAGAACAGGGGTGGTGCACAGCACCACCAGCTGCTTCCTGCAGTGCTCTTTCTTCCCACATTGCTGAAATGCTTTTCCAGATTATTCATGTAACAAAGTTAACAGGTTAGCACGGAGGAAAGCTTTATTTGATAGTGTATTTACATTCTGAAGCTTGCCATTAAATCTACCATTTAACTGGCTTGGAAAAGAAGGAATTCTGCTTTGTGTACCTGGAGCACCAGTGCTGCTCAGATTTTGTAGGGAAGAAGGGATGGTAGAGGGGTCAGACTGACTCTTGGACAGATTTCAGAAAGTTCCTGGGGTAACATTGAAGTGCAACCATTAGTCTTGTGTACAGGTAACAGGCTAGCAAGAGTAAAGCTTCAACCTCTCGTGAGTGCCTCTTTCAGGCTCAGGGCTGCATGAGGAAGGAGGAAGAGCTCATTTATTAAACTCTTCCTTTGCCGGGGCCCAGGCATATGGCTTTTGTGTTCCCTTTTTAACCATGCTGTAGCAAAATGCATTAAAGCACGTCAAGTTCTACAGCTCCAATACATGAATACTTAACTAGCATGACAAATACCCAGTGCTTTGAATTTTAATCTCATTGACCACATCCCCACCTTTTAAGAGAATTTATGGTTTAAATATTCTCTTTCTTGGTTCTTGCTACAGACTTTTTTAAAGTACACAGAAAAAACTTGCTCACATAAAGTAATATATAATAAATTCAATATTTGAAAACTGGAACTGGAAAACAGAACCTCCCAGGTTGTTTCTGTTAAGGAACACATTACACATAGGTGTCCTAGATGCAGAACACAGGAACATGGGGCAGTCTGAAGCAGGCGTGCTTCCCCTGAAGTTACATACATAACAGCAACAGCTGTGCTATGTATTAAATGCATTATATCTATCACTGGTGATATATTTAAAATTAGTGAATTTTGAGAAAGGCCCCTCAAGAAGGGGCAAACAGCCCAACCTCTTATCAATAATTTCATTCTCAAGGATGAGGTATAAACAGCATAAATTCTGAGTATTATGTTTACATGATTACCTCAGTCAAAACACTTTTCATTACTTTGCCTCTTGGTGGCTTCTTACTACTTTAGTAGCTTCTCCAAGGTCACACAAAGCACCACTCCTGTAAGACAAAGCTGCTGAGCTTCTGTTCTTTATGCAAGCTAATAGGTAAGGAGCTTTGCAAAGACTGCTCATGAAAACTGCAGAAAGTTTTCTGTTTTGCCTTTAACTACTGTTCTAAAGCAGACACAGAGCAACCTCTGAATTAGGCTGTATTGCTGTTACAGGTGTGGGGACCTGTGGGGAAGCAGCTTAAACAAATTTGTAAAGACAAAGTGAGAAAGGAAACTTAAGATGCATCAGGGAAAAAAAGCAGGTATTAAACATGGAGGTACCTTCACAGCCCCAGCCCATGCTTCAGAAGAACACTAAAAATACAGTTTGAAAGTGTTTAAGTTTGTGTTATGCCTTGATGATTTTATCTAGCCAGTAAGTGTGATCAGCCTTCATTTGCATTACTGCTTTTCCTGTCTCCCCCAAAGCAGCAGTTATCCCCCAAAGCAGCAGTTATGCACCTAAAGCAAAGCCCCCAAGATGAGGTTAACAACAAAGCTTTTGGTTATAATAGAGGGAAGAATGGTTTAAAAGTGAGACGCTTCATTGCCTGATAGCAAGAGACATCTTTCTAAGAGAAGAGGTGCTGTTCTGGCACAAGATTTCTTAAGCAGTATTTCTGTTCTTAACCCTGGCAAAGGGCCGGGGGAAAAAAAAAAAAAAAGATCAAATGCAGATCAAATGTGAACACAGATCACATGCACAGAAGTTGCCTGTAGGAGCTGCATTTAGCAGAGGTAACAGAGCTTGTTGGGAAGAAAAGCATCATCCACAATCTGCAATTCAAACAGAAGCTTAATCATGAGGTAGCTAATATTTGTTTGAGCGCCCTCCCTAGGAGCAGCTGCCTTGCTCAGAAGACTTGAACACTTGTATATTTGTGAAATTGAGCAAATACAAACGACCTGCTGGAAGCAGCAGGGAATATTTCTGCACAGACAGGGCCAACTGCACTAGGGTTTCAGAATTTTCTGGCAACATGAGTTCCCGACACACACAGGCCATAATGAAAGGCCAGGTCTATTCCAAAACTGTATTCTAAATATTTGGGATTGAAAGCACTATGAAGTGCTGAATGTCACAAATGGGAGGCTGCAGACTTTCTGACTTCACTGGAGAACACCCCAGGGAGGCACAGGACAGGGACTTTGCCTGCAGGGAGATGAGCCCAGCGCCGTGCGGCCTCTGGACTCCACAGTTTTGCGAGTACCAGGAGCTCAGCACAGTGCTCAAGGGAGCAAGTGGCACAGCAAGATCTGCCAAAGCCAAAGCACAGAATAAGAAAGTGCTAAAGAAAGGGGCAGGGATTCATCAGGGGAGAGAAAAGCTACAGCCTTTCTGCTCACTGTTAACCATTTACTGTAAAAGAGGGACCTTTTCTGTACTTTAGGAAGGATGACAGAGCCAGACATTGTGGTGTATGAGGCGTCCCTTCAGCCTTCCCCTGAGAAGAGCACTTTAAGCAATGATTTCCTCTTTTTTAAATAGCCTCTGCTTTCCTTTAACAGTAATCTCATTACTGTAAATACAGGGAAGTGCTGCAAGAAATTATGCTTGAAAACAGAAAAGGTAGGTGCAAGTGATTTATCATGTAGGCACAGGAGATTAAAACCAGTGAGGAGGCATTCTTTCTTTCCTCCTGTATGCTACTCCCCCAATTCAGCTGCTGAATGAAAGAGAAGGAAAAATTCATCAAAGGTCTAAAGCACAGGCCACTATTTTCTTTCTACCACAGGCCATGTTATGTCCACAAAGCAGATTACTTTCAAGAAAACCAGATTAGGCAGAGTATCCTGAATCCACTAGTTTGATTTGAGCTAGGAGCTTCCTGTAGCACACCCTGCAACCCAGCAAAGGCTTTGAACCTGTTTCTTCTGCATCCCATATGCTTGCTGTCTAAAGCCACTTGTGCATCAGCTCCATGGCTGAGCAGAAAGCTGAACAGTACTTTCCAGTACTGGCTATACTTCAGAACTTTCATCTTAAAAATATACACAAAACAAAACAACAAAAAAAAAAAAAAAATCTCCACTTATTCATTTCCTTAACAAGCTCTCCCTAGAACAGCTGTGCTTGCAGTGCCATCCCAACTGAGCACAAAGAGATGATGGAGTGAGCGCAGCTCAAATACATTTTTGGAGCTGGCCCTCAAACCACCTCACTGGCCTCCTCACTCTTCTCTGCACCACTGCTCAAAAAATGGTACTTTTCAGAGCTAAAAAGGCCCAGCCTAGAAGCAGAGCAAAATGCCAGCCTACCATACCCTGACAATTTGAAGGCAGTATTCTATGGGCAAAAAAATAAGAACTTCCATCTGATTTTCCATGACTTTGCTATGGAATCCTGTACTTAGCAAATCAGATGCTCACAGAGACAATAAAATCAAGTTGGTGTTTGTGCAGAACATGAATTCCAGGTCATTGCTGTGCAACTGTCAGAACATCAAGCTGAAACACTGTATCTGCAGGCCCCAATTTTCCTTTTATTCAGCAGCAGATGGTGGGAGCATTTTGCAAACACTAGCTGAACAATTTAATATGCAAAGCAGTCCCTTCGGGTGCTTTGTAAACTCTAAACAGAGTTAGGAATCAGAAGCAGAGACTAATGCCAGGCAGGTAACACCATGCTGCTCATGGGTTCAGTCATCCTTGGTGGGGGCAGCAGAAAGTGCAGAAGGGCCCCAAGGGCTGCCTGTTTATTCCTTGCTTCAGGCTTGATTTGAGTTTACACTTTTCTGGGCCAAGGAGAGTTTTCACATCCCTCCCAAAGCCAGGCTCCAGCTTTTACAGTTGCCACAAAACATTATGGGACTATAAAGCTGGATATGAGCAGTCATTTAAAAATAAAAAACAGGAAGCAAAAACAATGCTGAGAAAGGGACTGGGACTGCAGATGCCAGAGTAAAGCATTCAGTATTTTATTTCTGGTCTAAACAGTTCTGTCAGCACAGCCAGCATTCACAATAAGAAGCATGATACATGGACACAGGTCTGAATAGCTTCTCTTAGAAGAGCCAAAAGGCGGAGAAGGGCTTTCAAACCCTAATTAATGGGAATTTTTACCTTCAATTTTTACCTCAGTCAAGGATCCGATGGGAAGATTGCATGACAGATTTGCTTTCTAAAATGATAGGTGGCTCTGAGATGAGAAGATCATCCTCACCTAGTGAAGAGTTCTGCTCAGTATTCACGAAATTAGGAATGTTAAATTTTGTAAGACAATTTAGGTCCTCCTCAAGTCTTCCACTGCTCCTAGGCACTTCCTGGAAGTGAATATTACTCTCCAGGCTCATCCCTCTGTGACTTGGCTTTCCTTTGTCCAAATGTTCCACTTCATTAATGCAGAAATGGAAAAGCGACCGAGATTCTTCAGCTATTTGACGAGAAAATACTCTCTCCGATTCTAGAGGTCTTCCAAAATCTGCCACAAAGCTATTCATGCGGAATCTTTTTTCAGAAGGTTCTGCATTGCTAGGGAGGGAGAAAAAGAAAAAGTAGGAATCAAAATAGAATTATTGGCATTCACAGCAAATAAAGTTTTATCAAGCATCATAATCAGGAAGAAAATCAACACTTTATCTACAATAGGCTTGAAAAGCCTATGCTATTTTAGACTTTGTGACTGAACTTGTTGTGATAATTTGCCATGGCGAAAAGGGTGAGAGGAGAACCAGCTCCAAGTTGTATGGACGCTAATGCATCTTTGCCAGGCTGGCTTTGTGGTGATGGCATAACTTTGCGGTGACGGAGTAACGTAACTCCTACACAGACTGCAGTGAGTTGAATGCAGCTATTATACGTGCCTTCAGAAGTCTAGTATCTGGCTCAAGAGTCATTTACTACATGTTGCAATTTAAATTGTATGAGCTACTTACTCTTAACAAAACCATTCTATTCTGAAAGTGTGTCAGATTTTTCACTACTTATCTCAGAATGCCTCCACTGCCTTTTAAATGCATCTGAAATGGTAGCAACTCCTGGGCCTGCAAGGAATCAATCCCTAACAGCTGTGTTCACAGAATACAAACCATTCCAGTCATTCAGCCCATCTCTAATTATAATGATGTCTGCTTTTCAAATGCTAACTGACTTTCATTACATTATAGAAGGATTATATCGTCACAAAATCAGCTCTGTTACTGACATACCATCTTCAAAACCTAACAGTCCTCTAACTTTGTCAAATGCTAATAATGTTAAGAGTCCTGCAGTTAAAAAGGGTGGAACGCAGCCAACATTCAGCTTGTGCATTTCAAATTGCAGCATGTAGAAACACAGCATTTAAATTCATGAAACACAGACAGGTAGCTAATAGTCTACTGTATATACAGCACAAGACAACAAAAAGATGGACTAATACTGCAGTAATCTTACATATTTATGTATTTCTAATGCAACAGAAAGCCTCACTCAGTGCAAGCTACATATATGGTTTTGCAAATCTGTCTATACAATGTTGTGGCACAGACAGGGGAGCTGGTGAACGAGCATAGGAAAAAAAAAAAAAAGCAATCATTAAAAGTCTAGAAAGAATGACCTCAATTTGTATCTTTTCATAACACCCATAAAACAAGAAAAGCAGTCCCAACAAGAGGCCTTCCTTCTGCCAGAGTTTTCCAGACTATAGTCTTGGGTTCAATTCCCCTGCAGTCCGTATCAGGCTCTGGACTCTGCCCACAGGACTTGAGTGCATTGTGGGGGTACAGACCATTTTGTTTCTTCTAGAGATCAAATACTCCTCCTATCAGTGCTCCCTTGGGTGATCTTGAGCACAGAGGCCAACCTAAAAGGGAATGAGCAGACAACCCTCCAAATCCTGCAGGGTTTGACATCATAAAGGGAATCTGGACATCTAGAGAAGATCTTAGTATTAATCCAGAAATTCTACTCTTGAAGCTGAGAAATCTTGTGAGTAAGTAACAGTAAACAAACACATCTCTGTAGCAAAAGCTCTTGTTTGAATGAATCGCCAGTTTTCCTAAGTGGATATCACTCCAGTGTACTTAACGATTTAATTAAAGGAAATAAAATTTTAAAAATGGTCATTTTGCCATGACTACACCTACTTATTTAACCTGTCTCAATAGCTTTAAGAAGCTTTATAATTACATTGGCCAATATTGTGTACAGATAGATGACATGAATAGACTCACAGGTTGCAAATACGGTTTTCTTCAGGCCATTTTTAAAGGCACAGACAAAACTGGCATCCTGTCTTCTGAGTGAAGGACCAAAATCATTTTCAAGATTAAATACAGCAAAAAGGAAACAATATTTTTGATTGCTAAGATAATGTTCTACACACACTAATATGCAAAAGCAGAAAGGAGAAAGTGCAATGGGTATTATTTCCGTAACTGATGGAAATTCTACCTCTGCCCATCCACAACCTGACTCCTTCCTTCTACAGTGAGGGTGTACAGAGCTCAGCATTGTACATCTCGTACGATTTTAGAAAGAGACATGCCATCAGACCCCTTTATACTGAGAAAAGGGTAATACCAGAAAAATCTGAGTACTTTGGATCCATCCAACTGAATCCAGTTACATTTACCTCTCACATTAATGGGACCTTCAAGAGCAGCCTAATTGGCTCACTGAAATCAAAAATGTGTCTGCCAGTCAGGCTGGCTTTCTCCCAAGCCTTAGGGAACATGAACATCTGTTTCTAATGGGGTTGCAGCACTAATGAAAGCATGAGTCATGAAGAATCCAGTCAGGGACAGAGACAGAAAAGATACAGGCAAACTAAATCCACAGCCTTACAGGTAAGTATTGCTCTTCTCGAGTTGCTTAAGTATTTATCAAAATTGAGACGACACTGGTTTTCACTGCCTTTACAGAACATCCAGGAATATACTGTTTCCAGTACTGTGACCAGTGGGTTATCAAAAAACAGTGCTCAAATGCATTGAATGTGCCAACTCTGCACACATTCAAGCACACAGTTCCCAAAGCTGTAAAGGAAATTTAAAATAAATATCAACAACAAGTCTGAACAAAAATCATATTGGATTTAGTTTGAAAGGAATTTCTGAAGGTCTCTAGTCCAATGCCCTGTTTAAAGCAAAGTCAACATCAAAGTCACAGGAGGTCAGATGAGCCTCATTTGGTGGACTTGCATAGCCAAAGGCAAAGGCTTCACAAACCCTTTACACATAGTATGCAGTCACATATTTCACTTCATCATCTCTTCCCCCTCATTCGTTATTCACATGGGATACACTCACAGATACACAGACCACCAGCAAGATTTCCATGACAGGCAGCACTCTAGGCTCTAAATATACTTGGGAGCAGGGTCTAGTTACTATATGATAATATGTAAGGCATGCAAAAATACCATCCATAAAATGATTCAGCAAATCAATTCTGGGAAGCCAGACTCATTTGCCTCTCTTTCCACAGAAGCAAAATTTTAGAAGCAAGGAAAGGACTCGTGACATATGTAGATCTCACCTTAATAAGGCTATGCTTCCAGGGATGTGCTATTACATGCTATTTCAGACAGTTTATGTGCAGAGGTAGGCAAGCTGCTTTAGGAAGCGACAAGCACAAACTGCCCTTCCACATCAGCTTCTCATCACTGCTGTCTGCCTGTGAGCAATCTCATCTCCCAGAGAGGATCTTTACACTTCTGGTTTGTGAAATGTGAGCCTGAGGGGAGAAGTGGGTTCAAACTGTCTCAGAGGAGTCCGTGACAGCCTGCATGCTGCCCCTGGGCCATGCTGGGCCCTGACGCCAATAGCATAATGCCCAGACTTCCAGATACAAGGGTGAGGCAAGGCATGGCCTGCACATGCTTATCAGCCAGACAGCAGTAGAAAAAGGTTTGTTCTATGATTCTCAGTAGGCTCTGGCATTAATCAAGTGTGGAGCTGTTATGGACTTCAGCACTAACAGGAATTTCTCAGCAGAATCTCAGAGGCACTAGGGAAACTACAGGGTTAAGGGAAGACTTTCTCACTACTGTCACTATCTACATTTTGGTCTTGAACACACAAACATGCCAGAACTGCCAAAACTTTTGAGACTGCAGCCTCCTTACCTAAATTTCTGAATTTGTGTATCTACTTTGCCAACATCCATGTTTCTCTGTTCTATTCCACCAAAAGATGAACCCAGAATTACCCCATTTATTTGAAGAAAGAGCAATCTAAAGCCATTTGTGCTTGGTGATCTAGCTACCACCTTCCTCTAGCATGAAGACATGCACAGACTAGCCAGCCCTTGCTTTTTCTGCAGCACTGCTGACAGTTTGTGGAATGGGGAACACATTAAGACACCCTTGACAAAACTGCTCTCCTGGAAGATCTTGGAACACAGATTATTTGAAATAAAGACACTTGCCACTCATTCATAAGAACAGTGGAGAACAAGAAAATATTACGCTGTGCACAGTATCAACACTGTCACCACTTGCTTGGGGGCTGATGAAGAATACACACTCCACTCTACAGGCTGGATTTGTTAAGGCAGAGTTTTCAGACTCACTCTTGATGCGGTGCTCCTGTTTTTGTCAGCAGGGTCAGGACAAAGAACATGAAGATGACAAAAACTGCAAGACCAACCCAAAATCCAATCACAATGGAATCTGGGAAAAAAAAAAGAGTGAACAAACTGATCAATATTTCACACATACTTGCAGGAATTTCTCTTCCACGTGAAGCATAACTACAAATTCCTAAAGACTGTTTCTTATTCATGAAAAACACAGAGATGGCAAAGAGTAAGAATAATCAGATTTATCCTCAACTGGTTTTAAGCAGCTGCTGCTATTGAAGGAATTCCTAATTTTACAGATGCATGGATAAACCAGAAACTAGCTGAAGGAGGGGAGGATTCTCTTCATTAATAAAATGAGAGCAGCTACCTTTGTTTCAACTGACCTATCTCCAAATATTGCTTGGGCACAACTGAGATGGTAGAATATCCCCTTGTTGCTATATAGCTGATTTAGTCATTTATTTTTTGTTAATGCAAATACTCAAAAATTGCACTGTAGAATTTCAAAAAGTTATATATGAGACAAGCAAGAAGGAAGTCTGGGTCAGGACAGGTATCCAGTCTACCTCACACTCCCAACCTCTCATTACACAGCCACTCCTGATCCTCAAAGACCCCTATGAGCTTTAAAGCTACTTGATCATCTCTCTGACCCTCAGTGGCAAGACTTTAGCCAGTATGTTGGATACTCAGTTTTGTGTAGGACTAAAACAAGGAATCAGCTTTCCTGCCTGGTCCTCAGCACCAATGGTTAATCACACTCCCACTGTGAAGTATCTTCCATGTTAAAGGCACAGCTGAAAACTGGAAATCAAACCATTTGCTTTTTCTCTGTGAAGTCGAAGTGCCTGCTGCACCTTGACATTTTCTCCCTGTGAAAACACTTTATCACAATCAAGTCGCTCCTTAATCCCTTTTCCGGTGAGCTAAAGAGGTTAAGTTTCAGGTCCCTCACTGCAAGGTTTTTTTTTCTCTCTCTCTCTATCCCACCTCTCAACATCGTTTTATAAGAAAAGGGGGGAAGGCATTTGAGTACAGCTCTCTATGATGGGTACAGGAGAAAAAACAACAAAAAAAAAATCACCTGACAACAACACTCATTACTCTCCCATTTAACCAAAGTTAACGTACAGGGGCAATTAGCTGTGCGTATTAATTCTGTGCCTTATGAACTCTAAATTCTTTTCAGAGTCACTGTCTTCCAAAAACACAATGTTTTAGTCTATAAGCATAGTCTGTACTCACTGTTTCAAGATGCATCCTGCATTTAGCTTTATTAATACACATGAGATCTTTTTTTATCATTACACAGTTTGCATTACCTGCTATTTTTTACCTTGGAAGCAATATACTCAAAACAAAAGCAAAATCATTAAACAATTTACCACTTTATCTCTCAATTAGCCTACCATGCTTCAAGATTTACAGCTGTGCTACTCATCAAGTGAGGTGTTTTAAAGCATGTAAAATATGCACATACATTGTATCGATCAGGTTACATCTTTCAGCAAAACTCGTTAACTCACCAGTGAGGAAGAATCAAGACTGTCTGATAAACTCCTGATTCTCATAAAATAGCATCTGCTGGCATTAAATATTCTTGCAGAACTCATGAATAACAAACCCACCACAGAGCTGCGATTTGGACTGTTTTATTTCCCCTTCAGAAAGGGCTCTTACATTCACTTGGCCTAAAGCTGTGTCTGCTTTGCCTTTATTGCAGCTGCTGACGCACTTCCAGCTGCCTGCTGCCTCGCTAGCATCCTCAGCGTTTCTTTAGGACTAAAACAGCAGCCAGAGGTCTCCTCAGAGTTTCATTCAGGTCTCACCCCTTTAGGTGCAAATTATCCAAACTTTTCTATTTATTTAAGTTGTATATTAGAGGAAACATTGTGGCACTGGCACCTTGTCCTCCCCTTTTTTCCTTAATGTGTATTTTTGCATATTGTTTTCTCAAAATTTTTACTCAGAGATCAATTTGCATAACCGTTTTTCAGCTTCTGAATTCTTTTGTATGTGTTTAACTACTAGGATTCTCTACATAGTTACAGTTAATTAAATCAGCATTCATCCCAACGTGGCGTCCAGCTTTTTCTTGCAAAATTCATCTTGCCTCACACCTTTACTATATTACTCTCTATCCTGAGAGCACAGACAGTGCAACACCAGAGACCCTTTCTGCTCCAGGATGGGCACAAGCAGTCAGTGATGCTGAGCTGCTGTGCCCAGTGTAACAGGCACTCCACAGGCAATCCAAGAGCTGCTTTGCCACAAGACTTTCTCCAATCCAGTTAACTGTGATTTAGGCCTTGTCTTCTCCCATCACCCTTTGACACATGGAGCTAAAAAGTAGTGTACGTAGCAGCACAGCTCAACTTTGTAATCAGTAACCTTTGTAATCCCGTTTGGTCTCTGATTAAGTGCAAGAATGGAATATAGATTAGGAACATAACAGCTGTGCCACTTTTTTTCAAGTGCCTACCATTTCTAAAAATACAGGCAGTAATCAGAATTTGGAGTGGTAAAGTATAGCTCATTGCACAAAAAGTAATTCCTGTTCTAGTCTTGCCTTTTAAAAATGTTAAGGACTACAACTTTCTTTCAACCTCCATAACCTCCCTGCAACTACCTCCTGACTCTTGTACAGGGCCAAAGGAACTCGGCCTTTCCAGGCTACTGAAGGCACTAGGTTGGCTCCTCTTCCCCAGTGTGAATCTTATTTTTCATCTCTGGTCCTTCTCCTGCATTTTTTACTTGTACAGTAGTTTAACAGATCCAGTATCAATAGGACACTGAATTGAGCAGGCTTCTCCTCTGAAGCATGACCTATTTACAAAAGTTTCTCCTGAAAAAGAAATTCCTGGTTGCGTTTTAAAGTTTTCTAAAACTTTTGATACATTTTCTATCAAGAGAAAAAAAAAATCACAAAAAAGAAAAAAGGGCAGTAACCCTGCTCACCATCTCATCATAGCTCTTAACTTTTACAAGAACTTCTTGACAGAGCAGCATGGATTGTACAAAGTAGTCACCAGAGGCAGCAGGGGTGGCATTTGCTGCTAGAAACAGCTCGTAACAGTCCAAGATTCTTTAATATGTATAAATCTCTACCAAGTCCTGCCCTATTCCCCCCTCCCAAAAAGAAAACAAAAAAGTGTTCCTATGCATAGGAAAAAAACAGTTAATAAAAAAACAGAATAAAAAACAAATTACAATACTCTTAAAAAAAAAGAATAAAAATTATAATAGCTATGAATTCACAAAATTAGCAGAGATTTCTATGGAACATTCACAGTTACAAATGAATAGACTAAACTTTAAAATGAGAAAGCTCAGCTAAAATATTGTCTCTACTAAACTTACATTTATGAGCCTTGAGGCCTTCAAAAGACACTGGTCCATACTCATAGTACTCATACTCCCAAGTGTAATCGGAGTTAGACAAGGCCTGTTGGGAGGTCCTGTTAGAAACAAACCTCGGGGCAGACATCTCGAACCAGAATATATACCTGAGGATACAAAATGTATGAATAGTAAATATAAGCACATCTTCTGATTTTGCACAGACTCCTTCCCTATTTATGGGATTCACTCTTAAAATTACAGAATCATTATGGTTGGAACAGACCTTTAAGATCATCAAGCCCAACTGTAAACCCATCACCACATCTGCTAAACCACATCCCCAAGAGCCCCATCTACACATTTCTTGAACCCTTCTTCAACTTTCCAAGGAAGAGCCACTCACTCGCTCTTACAAAGGCTCTCTCACCCATTCCTTTAAAAAAAATATCGTTACCCTATCAGATAAGATAATCACTTCCCTTCCTTCATCACCTCCTTAATGGTGAACGACTGGCCAAAACCACCTAGCTTGCAACGCCTGACAAAATAGCATTCCCTAAGAAACTGTGCAATGTTTTTCTAAAAGTAAAATGAGTTTTGAGTAAATTCACATTTGATTAAAATCCAGCAGGTTGAAGACTTCATGCAGTTCATAAAACTATCACAATTAGTTATTCTGGGGACAAGAAACTTCTCAGTGCACAAAGTCAAAGACAAATAAAGCTTCCTGAACAGAAAGGCTCTAAACGGTCATTTCACTCAAAACAAGAAGGACTGAAGTTTTAGCTAGAGGTAATTAGATTTAATAGGGCCATGCAAATACAGTACATTGTTCGAGTACTAGGAAGGCAATGCATAAAGAACATGAATCAGGCACAAAGCAAGGAAAATGAATTCACCTGCGGAGCATAAGCACTTTCAAATTCCTAAGACTAACTAGCACAAAAGGGGAGAAGACAAGATAAGCTTTGGGACTATAATGGATAATCCAGTTCATGACTGAGAATGTTTCCTATTTTCTACTTCCATCTGCTAAGGAAAACAATTGAAAAAGATAAGCCTAATGTTAAGCACTTTTCTCCTTGGCTTTTTCAGTGACTCAAACTTTTTGTTTCCTTTTTTCATGAAAGGGGAAAGATCATCTTTTATTAAGCTTTCCTCATCTTGGTTTTCTCCCAGCTCAGGAGCTCTGCCACTTTTTAAAACAATATATTACAAGATTTTGTTTCACTTTTGTGACTGAGCCCTCACAGACCACATGGGACTGTATGAGGTTCCCAGAATCTATTTCTCCTTCTCCTCAACGTTGTCTTGATAGTTTGTTTCTTATCCAATTTAATTAGCACATTCCTCTTTTGGAGGCGCTTTTATTTTTTAAATGGACTTCTAGATGAATCTTCTATTTAAATATTATTATATGGCTTCACCAGGGTTCATTGTCACTTCCTCACTTTGTTTTAGTACTACAAGAAAAGCTGAACAGGAATCTGCAGGTGGGAAAAAAAAAAAACAGAATATGAAAAGCCCAAAAAATGTTCCTTCTTCTATCTCATACACGAGCAGAAGTTAGTATCTTAATATAACAAGCAATGGAGTCAGAGAATTCAGAGACCTTGCATCTTTCCAGGAAGAGCAAAGTGGGATGAGCTGGCACACTGGCTGCCCAGCAGCCTGGCCCTGGGCACCCACCAGACTGCAGCAGGTCAGGGAAGGACTCCCAAGTATCACCTGGGAGCTGCCAGGCAGGAATTCCCCAAGGGGACACAGGCAGTGACTGGACAACAGTGATTCATCCCACAGCTCTGAGGAACCACAGGGAGCTGCTGTAATTGGCCTTGTTGGGTGTTTTTTGCAAGGGCTGGGGATTAAGGCAAACATGAAAGTCCCTCTGCTGACTTTGATGTGTATAGATGCAGACAGCCTTTCCTCACTCTGAGCAAGGGAGCTTACGACAAGCTTCACGTTATCGGCCAAAAAAAGAAAAACAGAACAACAACAACCCCCCCCCAAAAAAGGGCTGTACCCAACACTGCACACCAAGATAATTCGGACAGGTTAGTGTCCTGTTAACTAAAACAGGCAGATGCCCATTACCTTCTTTCGGAGGACCAGCCTGGCCTCTCTGCACACTAAATGATGTTGACAGACAGATGTTGTACCCAGACACTCACGGGGGAGACAAGACTGCAACTCCAGCAGTGACAGCAAAGGCACCTTCCAAGCTAGTTTGTTACTGCCAGTTACAGGCAGCAGCCCTCATGTGAGTGTAGGACCCACATCTAAGTCCATGACTAACTTGTTTATAACCTGTGTGAAAGTTTGGAAGGTCATGGCTTGCCTGTTAATGGCACCTGAGCAAGCTAGTGTCACTGCTGGCTGTGGCACAAAAGCCACATCTCTGAGCTGCAGCACAAGAGCATCAGACACTGCTGCAGTTGGGCTACTTGCGGGTGATGCCTATCACCAACATGTCAGTAAAACACTCACTACCACTTACCTTGCAAATTGGCTGACACTGGCTCACTCTAAGAGTAAAACGGGGCACACACTGTAGCTGGTGCACAACTTGATGGCTCACACTGCCACCATGACCACCAAAGCAAACCTGATGTTGTGTCCATCTGGAACTAGCCTTGTAGGTAGCCTTGATGGCCGCCTCTGGACCTGACCTGCATGTGCAAGAACAAATCCATGTGGACTGGTCAATATTTTGTTTGTTTCTGGAACAACAGAAACTACCAGTACTACTGCAGACACAAGTAACGTTTTAAATTTTAAAATGATGAAGTACATTTGTTTTCCACATATGCCCATTGTGCTTATTGACACTTAACAGACTTCACAGAATAAGCACCTCTGCCCCCCTGCAAACCATGAAGGTCCCCAAAGTCAGGCAGAAACACTAAGGAGCAACATTTCAAAAAATAAAAAGTCCTGGCCTAAAAAAAAAAAAAAAAAAAAAACACTTAGCAGTACAGTCTGATGCACCAACTCCACTGGCAGGCAGTGCAAACAACCCACAAATTGCTTGCAAGGCAAAGTTAACAAATTAGGCTGCTCCTCTGAGTACCCATGACAGCAACTATATTCTGTGTGGCTGTGGGGTAGGGAACCAGTCATCACCACCACTGCATTCCTATTTTTTTGGGGGGTCCTTCCCAAGGACTATGAAGGCAGGTTAGAAGGAAAGTCAAGGAGGAAAGCAAGCACAGTCTGTCCTGCAGGAGCTGAAAAGTAATGCAGTTCTTGGCTTTCTACAGCCATACCATACGGCTATGGCTCCAACCAAGCTCTGCCGCTCCCAAACACTGATGAGAAAGGGATCTGCAGGAAATAACCAGGTGGACCTCACTTCTTGCTAATCCTTAAGATCTTAGATGTACAGAATGAGGGTGCAAGTTTTTGATCTTTTCAAGGGAACACACGATCTTCCCTCCTGCAATGAAAGAGGAAAAAGCAATACAAAACAAGAGAAATTTATCAGGACACACCACAAGGTAATTGGAAATCGATGGTACACTTCACAAATCAATCCTGCACATCCATTTGAGTGCCCAAAACCTTGGGCTTTTCTTGGAGAGAGAAGAGAGTACCAATGTTAACTTACTTAGCTTACTACCAGCAGCTTCTGCATGTACTATTGCACTAAAACAGCAAGAATGATGTTGGATTCATCACATTTATAACAACAGTAAAAATGCTGTTTTAGTCACTGCTTATTGTAGCAACTCAAGACAAGAAATGATGAAGATACAAGCACATAAGCCTGATCCTACTGTGTTATGTATCACATGGCATACACTTTATTATCCCTGCAGCTCTGAGGTTTTTATCCCTACAAGCTCTGAGGTAAACTAGACTCCAAGAGCAAACAGTTCATACACTATGTGTGTAAATTCTTAGGAAAATGGCTTATTTGTGCTGCTTTGCTGCTATGTAAAGGGAGGTATAGATAGCATTATGTACATTTTCAGGCTAATTATCTAGCTGCTGTTTGTATTTCATTCATGCACCAACTCCAAAGTACACTGCAACAAATAAATCAAAAACCATTCAGTTTGCCAACTAAGGGGTAGCGATGATATATGTAAATGCTAGCACCTGTTTAGTGGTTTTAGCTCCTTGGGACTCTCCAGTGGTTATACACAAACAGGTATGAAATGATGCTGTACTACAAGTTCACTTCCTGCAGACAGCTACACATATCTGCAAAGCCACAATCTGAGGACACATGATATCATCGGAAAAAGTCCTTTGTGACTTCACATGAGCAATGAATTCCTTACACTCTCAGAAGTTTCAGTCTTTCGCTGACAGTTAAGAAAAAGGTCCCATGTGAAGTTCCATTCCCACTGAGGACATGCTCCCAGATAGCTTTACATTGACATAAATAGCTCCAGTACTAAAGGCCTTAACATTCTCAGCCAGGCATACTGCCCTAAGTCAGTATTATCTACAAATAATTAGGAAATATCAGCAATAATTCTATTTATCTCCTGCAAGTAAGAGAAAATTACATCATCTATTCTTAGGCCCCACTTTACAAAGTTGAGTTTCAGCTGAGCTCAGAAAACATTCCATTTTGACATTCATGTCTCTACAAAATTGTCCAGAGATGCTGGACACAAGTTGTTGAAGCATGACAGGTTGTTATAGTCACAGTAGAAAACAAGACTAAATTTCTTTTTCAGAAAAAAAAAAAAAGTATTTTTCTGAAGACAAAGTAAATAAATCCGTGTTTTCCTATTTTATATCTAATTCACCCCTCGAGCTACTGAAAAGGCAATTTATTGCACTATCCCAAATACAAATTTTGGGTAAATTTTACTACAGTATACCACTCACCTCCAGCCCAAAGCACACAGCGGTGAGCCTGCAGAATACAGTCTTCATTTCATTGTAATAAAATTTTGCTGATAATAGCTTATACTGTTGGCCCAAAGACCAGAAACTGGATTTAAATTGTTGCCCAAGCTGTAAGATTATCCTCTTAAAACATTTTCTACCACTAATAGGCTAATGGCAAAAGAACAGGCAAAGTGCAACATCATTTTATGAAATTTCTGACAGTGGAGGATGCTTTTGCAAATAGGTATTTTCTGGCAAAAGCTTGATTTTGTACACTTTTTTTTTTTTTTTTTTTTTTGCACTGGTGATCAGCACACCCAGAACTACTTTAGGCAAAAACAGAGCCAGACTGTCAACAG